>NW_025767210.1:0-600000 GCF_003918875.1 Haliotis rubra | reverse complement strand
CATTCGTTTCTGCTGCCGGCATTGATCTTGAAACTATATCTCCTTCCCGTCTTCTTTCTTCTCCTCCTTGGCAATTGGTTAGGCCACAAGTCGACCTAACATTAACAGCATTTAAAAAAGCAGAAACTAATGAATTACAATATAAACAAGAATATCATCAATTACAAAGTAAATATAATACATATAAATCCTTATTTACAGATGGATCCAAGGATGGTGGCGCGGTGGCATGTGCCACTGTCATTGGATCCAGAACAATATCTTCTCGTTTACCAGATGGCAGCTCTATTTTTACAGCAGAAGCAAACGCCATATTAACAGCCTTAAAATATATTAAAAAACACCCTAAATATCAACAATATATCATCTTTTCTGACTCACTTTCTTGCCTTCAGGCTATTAAAAATATTTCTTGTAAACATCCACTTTTATTAGAAATTATTGAATTGTATAATGAGCTTGCAACTGGCCAATGCGACATCGTCTTTTGTTGGTTACCAAGCCACGTTGGCATTTCTGGGAACACAATGGCTGATCTTGCTGCTAAGGCAGCACTCAACAAATCTGTGACACCACTTCTGATCCCATACTCTGATTACAAAGCTTGCATTAGAACTTACATCCGTGATCTGATGCAGAAGAAGTGGGACACCCAAGTAGGTATTAATAAATTACATGAAACAAAACCCTACATTGGTTATACCTACTTGGGTTGTCAGTCCAGATTTGAGGAGGTCATTATGCGACGATGTCGCATTGGCCATACGCGTTACACTCACAAATACCTATTGAAAGGTGAGGATCCTCCGTTTTGTATCCCTTGTGATGAGAGAACCACGGTCAAGCATGTCCTGCTTGACTGTTTTGAATTCTCCATCATAAGGGATAAATATTTCAATGTAAAAACAATGAAGGATCTTTTTACAAATGTTAATTATCATTTAATTATTGGCTTTTTAAAAGAAATTGATTTAATGAATGAATTTTGATTAATATGTTCTGTACATAGATGTATTTTAATTATTAGTAGATTTGATTAGTAACTTAGATTGTGAGTGGCAGTGCCCTCAAAGGGGGTTGAAGTAGCGTAAAATTATTGTCCTCCTGAGAGGGTACGTAAGTCCCAAAACATTCAAAGTCAATTTCAACTTACTACTCTTTTAATCGTAGAATATATGTTCGTTTAATTCATGGCTAGATTATCTGACATTGCTAATAGCTGAGGGGATGGTGTAAATCCAGCTAGGGTCCATGCAGGAAGCCAATGTACTGTAAGTCCCCATGGTCCCTAGTATGGTGATCTACCTTCGGTTGTTGGCAATATATAGCCGGTTTTTACCTTGTATTGTCCTATAGTTAGACTGTTTTAGATTTGATTGCTAGTTTTAAATTCGAATCTGTGATAATCTAGTTATTTTACTGTCCTTCGTTGACAGGTTTTTTATAGTT
This sequence comes from Haliotis rubra, assembly GCF_003918875.1. NCBI lineage: Eukaryota > Metazoa > Mollusca > Gastropoda > Lepetellida > Haliotidae > Haliotis > Haliotis rubra. The sequence continues at coordinate 598,551 of NW_025767210.1, read as the reverse complement.
AGCTCTTGCTTATCATGCATAAAATTAATTGTTCTCGTCACGATATGGCTGAAATATTGCCGATGTGACGTTAAATTTTAACTCACTCACTCACTCACTATTGTTGATTTTGACGGTTTTCAAGTAGGATGATAATTCACTGTATACCATTAGTTTTGACAATAATCTTGCATCACACAGTTGTTAGTGTTTGTTTTTAGCCGTTTTTTTTTGTTTCAAAATGAATCGTACACATGCAAATTTCACGTCATACACCAATCATCTTTCAAGAGCGATTACTGTACAAACAACTATGGTCATAAGGAAGTGCAAGTGGTGATGCACTCTCAAAGCATTCATTATTATCATATCAACATTGATAATGTGTGCACACTGGATGTTTGACTTAGAGGTACCCTGTCTTGAGGCGGTGTGGGTAAAGACAATAAGTTAATATCGTGATATGATTATTGTTAATCTCTGCAGATTACTTTCGGAAATCGGCAATCGTTTTGAAGGAGTTTCAAGGTCAAATTACTGCGCCACGTCGTGACGTTGCGACACGGAACATCGAAATTGAAAGAATCCACGCTGGATATTAACAATCTTCTGTTGCCAGGTGTCTGAATGTTAGTCTGAGCCGATATCACGATTTGCAGCTCGTTACACAACCAAAGAGGTATAACAAATGACCGTCACCGTACTGGCAGACCTAGAGTCACCACTGTAGCCCAATATCGGTACATCCGCGTACTACGTCGGATTGTGGCTTGGGGAATTTTTCGCCATTCCTCCTGCAACGCGGTGGCAAGTTCTGCAAGTGAGTGAGTGAGTTAAGATTTTAAGTCACATCGGCAATATTTCAGCCATATCGTGACTAAAGCAAGTTATAAATATATCAACAATTTAAGTGAAATTATAAAATTCGGCCAACGAAGGACAGTAAAATAACTAGATTATCACAGATATAGATATAAAACTAGTAACTAAATCTAAAACATTTGAACTATACAAGACGATACAATATGAAAACAGGCTATTGATCGCCAACAACTGAAGGTAGATCACCATACTAGGGACCATGGGGACTTACAGTACATTTGCTTCCTGCATGGACCCTAGCTGGATTTACACCATCCCTTCAGCCATTGCGACAGAAGAGAAACCTAGCCATAAATTAAAAGGACACATATTCTACGATTAAAAACCTGGTACACTTAAATTGACTAAATGTTTTGGGACTTACGTAAGTTCTGCAAGTGTCTGTGAACGATGGTGACGTTTACGGACGCGTCGATCAAGTTGGTCTGATAGATGCTCGATCGGGGTCAGATCAGGGAATTTGGAAGACCAGGGAAGGACAGTGACGTTTTTATTGGCGAAATAAGCACTTGTTACACGAGCTGTCGTGTTGAAACATCTCCATCTGGCGGTTAAAAGGTGGGAGGAGGTGAGGTTGCAGGATTTGGTCGATGTAGCGATTTGCTGAAAGATTGCCTTAAACCACCACTAGCTCTTATACACCCGTGTGGGACATGGCTTCCCATACCATGACGCTTTGTCCACCAAATCTGTTCACCTGTCGAACGCAGTTCGGCGTAAAACGTTCGTTTTGACGTCGATAGACAAGTTGTCACCCATTTCATCGTTGCAGAGGAAACGCGATTCATCACTGAACCAAACGCGTTCCATGCGTTACCCAGGATCCATGCCTGTACCCTGCTGCACCATTGGACACGTCGTTGTCGGTGTAGTCGTGTCAGGACATGTCCCACTTTGGGTCGAATTGCTCGAAGTCCCACTTCTCTCAGACGATTTCTGATGGTTTGGTAGGATATTCTTCAAAGACCACGCACATGTCCGTTGCTGTAGCAAATCGGTGACGTAGGTGAAACACCCGGATGAATCGGTCCTGAGCAGGAGTGGTCACTCTTGGTCTTCCACTTTTGGGACTATGGTTCCATTGTATATGGTGGAGCCTGCAAAAGCAACCTAAAACTACTGGATTCTGTCCATCACCAAGGCCTAAGACTTTGTCTTGGGTCTTTCAGAACCTCTCCTGTTGACAGTCTTTACGTCGAGGCAGATGAACCTTCTCTTAACCAACGGCGTATAAAATTATCTTTACAATATATTACGAAATTACATTCTAACAAGACTAATCCTGCTTTTCACTGTGTCTTTAATCCCCCTTTATGAGGATTTGTATAACAAAAAACCTTCTCTTGTTCCGCCTCTTGGGCTCAGAATTAAACCATTTATTGCTGCTTCCGGCATTGAGCTGGAAAATATAGCTCCTTCCCGTCTTCTTTCTTCTCCTCCTTGGCAATTGGTTAGGCCACAAGTTGACCTAACATTAACAGCATTTAAAAAAAGCAGAAACTAATGAATTACAATATAAACAAGAATATCATCAATTAAGGAGTCAATATAATACATATAAATCCTTGTTTACAGATGGATCCAAGGATGGTGGCGCGGTGGCATGTGCCACTGTCATTGGATCCAGAACCATATCTTCTCGTTTACCAGATAACAGCTCTATTTTTACAGCAGAAGCAAACGCCATCTTAACAGCTCTTAAATATATTAATAAACACCGTAAATATAAACAATATATCATCTTTTCAGATTCTCTTTCTTGTCTTCAGGCTATTAAAAACTTATCCTGTAAACATCCACTTTTGTTAGAAATTATTGAATTGTACAATGAACTTGCTACTGGCCAATGCGACATCGTCTTTTGTTGGTTACCCAGCCACGTTGGCATTTCTGGGAATACAATGGCCGATCTTGCTGCTAAGGCAGCACTCAACCAATCTGTGACACCACTTCTTATTCCTTACTCTGATTACAAAGCCAGCATTAGAGCATACATCCGCGATCTAATGCAGAAGAAGTGGGACACCCAAGTAGGTATTAATAAATTACATGCAATAAAACCCTACATTGGTTACACCTACTTGGGTTGTCAGTCCAGATTTGAAGAGGTCATTATGCGGCGATGTCGCATTGGCCATACTAGATATACCCATGAATATTTGCTTAAAGGCGAAGATCCTCCGTTTTGTATCCCTTGTGATGAAAGAATCACAGTCAAGCATGTCTTGCTTGACTGCATTGAATATTCCATCACAAGGGATATCTATTTCACATCCAAAACTCTGAAGGATCTTTTTTAATAATGTCAGTTCTCATTTAATTCTTGCATTTTTAAAAAAATTAGATTTGTTGAGTGATTTGTAAATAGATATATATTTTATTATTGGTAGTTTAGATTAGCAACTGAGATTGTTAGTGGCTGTATCCTCAAAGGGGGTTGAAGTATTGTAAAATTATTGTCCTCCTGAGAGGGTACGTAAGTCCCAACACATTTAGAGTAAATTTAGGCTTACCACGTTTTTAATCGTAGAATATGTGTGCTTTTAATTTATGGCTAGATTTCTCTTCTGTCGCCAATGGCTGAAGGGATGGTGTAAATCCAACTAGGATCCATGTAGGTAGCAAAAGTAATGTAAGTCCCCATGGTTCCTAGTATGGTGATCTACCTTCAGTTATTGGCGATCTATAGTCCGTTTTTATATTGTATTGTCATTTCAAATTAACATATTTTAGTTTAATTGCTGGTTTTACATACATATCTGTGATATTCTAGTTGTTTTACTGCCCTTCGTTGGCAGGTTTTTTATATCATACACATATTCCATTTCAATCTCAAATGTTCTCGTCACGATATGGCTGAAATATTGCCGATGTGACGTTAAATAATAACTCACTCACTCACTCACTTTTGGGACGATCTAAGGTCGAATTGAATTGGGTATATCGATGTCATAATCGAGATATGGTGTTGTGGTGGACGTTAAAGTGTCTTGTAACGCGGACGGGGATTCCCATGCTTCCAAACGTCCAATGGCGATATTTCGGTCAGTCTTGGCATTTTGAATCTTCGTTTACGTCCTAAATTTCCGAATGAAATGATGAATTTGATTTGGCTTTTATAGTCGATGTCTCTACTCATGTGTCCGACACATTGAACATGCATTTCGTGGATAACTTTTTCTGAATGCACTTTTTATGACAAACCTTTACAAACATATTTTGGGATGCGTTTTCGCGCAATACACAACAACCACGACATTCAAACATAGGAATTGTCTAAATGACGATTGCTGTCAAAATATATCGAAACGAACTGCTGAAAACGTCTGAGCGTTTGTCTTTGTTTTTTGAGTGTAACATATTGTGATTCTCGTGTGGATTTTGTAAACACTATCAAACTATCAAAACCTGACAGTTCCGATAATGTTTGATAACTAAATTATCTTGTGTCATTATTGAGCATACAACTTGACTTTTGTTACATGATTTTGATATAGGGAGCTTTTAAATAAGCGTTTTGCTTATCGATCCCAGTTTTCAGGAGAAATGACACTATTAAATGAAATAGCAGGCGATAGAACAAAGGCTCAAGAAACTCTCGGGAGTCAAGGTCACGGGGTCACCATTCCACCTGCTTTCTTCACTTAGACTTCCGGCCTGTTGACTTCACAAGACATCAAGCCACGAGACTATTCTAAATAACTGGAAGCATTCTTACCTGTCATGATATTCAATTACGTCTCCGTCAGGATCCACCCATTCTACCATTTTCTGTCGTGGGTCTTCAATTCCTTTGACAAAACAGGTTACATACCATGGCCGCCCCCTCCTTCCTGAATCTCGGCCCGGGGGGATCCAAAACAAGTTCTTGTGCACCTTGTGCAAATGATTTCATATCATAAAAGTGAGTGGCTGAATGAATTGGTTGTACGTCGCTTTCAGCAATATTTCAGCAACATCATGATGGGAGACAACTTTAAATCTATTCGAATATTTGAGCCTGGACCCTCAGCTAGACGTGGGAACGCTTACTCACTGTGCTACTGTGTCCTTAAAGGCTTAATGGGACCACTAATTATAACCTTGCTTAAAGTGATTTCATCAAACCAATGACTAATATCATTAAATCAGTTTTTCCTACCTGTAAATAATACACAGAATACTTGATCTCATGCTTGCGGTGGCTGGCTTTGTGTGCTGGCGATTAGGTGCCTGACTCTGAGGGTGTGGGTTCGAATCCCGGATGGGGCTCAACCCAAAAGGTACTAGAATCTGTACTTGTTTTTATCTATTCTAAATTCCTTTCCATACAATTATACAATTATAGAGCAGACATAATATATGGACAAGAAACACTTCAATGATCAGTACTTCGGTCATGTTATGCAGGTCATGGATAAGCGAAATGGGTACGTTATTTTTTAACAGATTAATTCATTAATACTATATACAATTCACAATATTATTAAAAATAAATAAAAATAAAGTGATATAGCTGACAGCACTGTGATCAATCATTTTATGAGCGCTTCAAAGGATAAATCGGGCAGGTGTTTCCATTTTTTCTTAAAGTGGCTATATCTGTTATTTTGTCTTGCTACGAATTGTATCATTTTACAAATGTCCTTTATTGTTGAGACAAATCTGTCAAAAGATAGGGAAAGCTGTTGGAGACTTGAGATGTAGATAAATCTTTTAGCTATGAGTAAGATATGATTACCTATGTGAGTGTTTGAGCCTAACCCAAACACTATACATTATTTTGTTACTTTCAGGTTACTTTCGAAATTGATGAAATTCTCTACTTTCTGCCGGAAGCTGAAAACAGTCTGACGTTCATAGAAGACATATAAAATATTTTCAGAGTTAGTGTTACAAAAAGGGCATAGATCATCATCGACTAACCTCAGTTTCAGTAACTCTTTTTTGTGTGTATATTACTCTGTGAATGAATCTGTACTGAAAGTCTAATAGCTTTCAATCATTTGTACATTTTCTATAACAAACAAAGGCTTCTTTCCAGTTGATATCATGATCAAAAACAGAGTTCCAATGTTTTAATACCTTTGGATTATTATCATTCTTAATTAATTTATCATAAAATATCGTTGAGCTTGTATCATTTGAGATCATATCAAGATTAATAATGTTGATATTTAGCTGACATAAATTATGTGTTTTGTTTCTAAGAAGATGCTTCCACGTATCTGGGATGTTGTTTAATACACGTTGATAATCTAGGACGTTTCCTCATATTCTGTATGTTTGTTGAATGTTTTCAGAACGGAGAAAGCAACTTTCACCACAAATATCTCTCATACGGTGTAAACCACGATCAAACCAATTCTTTATCATATATGAGGATTTAATAAGATGATTTAACCACAGTGGTTGTACCATGATTTGGTGTTAATATCTTCATAGTCTAGATTCTGTTTTCTATAAAATATCCCCCAGGCCAAAAGAACATCTCTCCAAAAAGGGTTGTCTGAATTAGATAAACAATCAACAACATTTGAGCCCAGAGTTAACAAATGTCTTAATTGAACGATGCTGTTAAAGCTTGTATTCCTCTTTATAAAGCGTTTTAATGATGATAATTTCAAGGCATTGATAAAAGAATCTAAATTTATAATTCTGAGGTCGCCTTCATGATAATTTCTAGTTATGGTTGTTCTTTTAATTTTGTCATTTGTATCACTCCACACAAATTTAAAAATTATGCTGTTCAAATCCTTAAGGTTTTGGGAGGGTTAGGAAGTGCGGAAACGATGTGTACTGGAGTTGAAATAGCTAGGGTTTTAATGACAGTGATTTTTCCAATTAAAGTCAAATTCCTTTTTCGCCAACTAGCAAGCAATCTATTTATATGTGCTAAGCGTCCCCTTGCGTTAATCACCCATAGGTCATTTAGTGAAAACTTCACAGTTTTCACAGTGCCAGTCAAGATTCAAATCACTGACTAATGTGAGTTTACTGCCTGACATTGAGCCTATCCAAATAGCTTTAGCTTTTGTCAATGTTCATTTTGAGTCCTGACATTTTATGAAAGGTATTTAGTGTTTGAATTGAGGTATTAAGGCTTTTATCTGACCATCAAGAGAGAGCTGTGTGTCATCGACATATTATCCCAGATTCTGTTCACTGTTATTTAGTGTAATACCTTATGGTATCAGGGTTACTTCTAGTTATTATACCTAGAATCTGTGTTTTACTTAGAAACCATCATGTCAAGGTCAGCCATGTATGTATGATGTATGCATGTATGTATGTATGTATGTATGTATGTATGTATGTATTATGTGATGATGTGTTATTGATTGTGTGATGATGATGTGTTGTGTGATGATGTGATGTGTGTTGTTATGTGTGTGTGTGATGTGTGTTATTGTGTGTGTGTTGTGTATTATGATGATGATGATGATGTGATGATGATGATGTATTATTATGTTGATGATGTGATGATGATGATGATATTATTGATGTGTGTGATTGATGATTATTATTATTATTGTGATATTATGTTGATGATGTGATATTATTGATGTGTGATGTGATGATGTTGATGATATTATTGATGATATTATTATTATTATTGTTATTATTATTATGATGATGTTATTATTGTGTTATTATGTGTGTGTGTGTGTGTGTGTGTGTGTGTGTGTGTGTGTGTGTGTGTGTGTGTGTGTGTGTGTGTGTGTGTGTGTGTGTGTGTGTGTGTGTGTGTGTGTGTGTGTGTGTGTGTGTGTGTGTGTGTGTGTGTGTGTGTGTGTGTGTGTGTGTGTGTGTGTGTGTGTGTGTGTGTGTGTGTGTGTGTGTGTGTGTGTGTGTGTGTGTGTGTGTGTGTGTGTGTGTGTGTGTGTGTGTGTGTGTGTGTGTGTGTGTGTGTGTGCCAGGGACATCAGCCAGGGATGCTGTGGTCAACCAAAGTTGCCGCAGGGAACCAGACGGTTATGATAATCTTGCCTCCGTGACGTTGCTCGTGACGTCCAAAACGTCGGTCGGTTCGGTCCGTTGCCACCGACCACAGGGTTATTGTATGGAGTTACGATGACCACAAAACTGTCTAGCAACAAGGTTTTGTCAAGTTACAGTTTCGAGTATTCCAATTACGGTCATTTTCAGGGGACCGTGACATAACGATGTGAAAGTATGATGTTACCTGCCGATGTCCAATCTGAAGCAGTAAGAGGACTATAATTATGTCTGAAAAAGGAATTAACAGTGAAACCTACAAACAACAAAGGAATGATATACGGGTAACAATTGTATAGTACAATTACCAAGTTTACACAATACTAATTGCTGCAAAGGAAATACAATGTCAGTACACAACGGCGAGGCAGTGCAATTTCAAATGCAATATAACGGGTGTGATAATAGCAATAACCTAAGAGATACTGCTTTTCACCAGGGACAGTGGTAAAGCTGCATGGATATAGACGTAGGCTTTTTACGAGGGGGGAGTGCAGAGAAAGGGACAGCCGAGAGTGCGAGAAAGGATGGAGACGGCACAGCACAGGTTAATGAATCAATAACTTTGTCGGCACTTGTGCACGTGCTTCTCTAACACCTGGATGTCCCTTTCTCTGCACTCCTCCCTCGTAACAAACAGTGAACTGTGTCAATATTTTAATGATAGTTTGTTAAACAACATTTTTAATTTTAGGACATAAATTCTGCAAACAAATCACAGAGTTGGTCTGATATTTGATTATGATCAGCGTTTCATTGAGTATTATATGTTTATTAGTTTTTTTAGTTAGATTGCAATTCATCGGTCCGCTTTTCAGCCAACGCACTATACTCTTGACCCCAAACCGCCATAAAACTGGAATATTGCTGAGTGCGGCGTTATGCAACAAACAAACAAAGCATCTTGACCCCAAACCTAAATCAGCCAATAAAACACTGCTGTCTTCTGTATCCGAACAGACACGATGCAATACAATGAGAGCTATGTCTGACAATGAATGATACAAGATATGTTGGAATCGTTATCACGTTTCGTGTCTAAGCCCAAACTTATTTAAACAGGTTCACAGAAATTTAAAAATTATGCTGTTCAAATTCTTAATAAAGGTTTTGAGTTGGTTAGGAAGTGCGGAAACGATGTGTACTAAAGTTGAAATAGCTAAGGTTATAATGACAGTGATTTATCCAATTAAAGTCAAATTCCTTTTTCGCCAACTAGCAAGCAATCTATTTATATGTGCTAAGCGTCCGCTTGTGTTAATCACCCATAGGTCATTTAGTGAAGCATTCAATGTAATTCCTAACACTTCAAAGTTTCCACGGTGCCAGTCAAGATTCAAATCACTGACTAATGTGAGTTTAGTGCCTGACATTGAGCCTATCCAAATAGCTTTAGTTTTTGTCAATGTTCATTTTGAGTCCTGACATTTTATGAAAGGTATTTAGTGTTTGAATTGAGGTATTAAGGCTTTTATCTGATCCATTAAGAGAGAGCTGTGTGTCATCGACATATTATCCCAGATTCTGTTCACTGTTATTTAATGTAATACCCTATGGTATCAGGGTTACTTCTAGTCATTATACCTAGAATCTGTGTTTTACTTAGAAACCATCATGTCAAGGTGAGCCATGTATGTATGATGTATGTATGTATGTATGTATGTATGTATGTATGTATGTATGTATGTATGTATGTATGTATGTATGTATGTATGTATGTATGTATGTATGTATGTATGTATGTATGTATGTATGTATGTATGTATGTATGTATGTATGTATGTATGTATGTATGTATGTATGTATGTATGTATGTATGTATGTATGTATGTATGTAAGTGCGTGCGTGCGTGCGTGCGTGGTAGTGTTGAGTTGGGGGGTGGAGGAGGGGGTAAATATAACATATGTTACATTTGACCACTTCCTAAATGGCATTGTGTAATCATAGCTTTCGGCCGTAGGAGCCGTGCCAATTTACACTCATCAGAGGGGTACACAAAGTCCGCAGTCTAGACTACAAGTTGTCCGACTTCCATTTTTGTGGAAGTCGCGGTGGCTGAGCGGGATAGGAGGCTGACTTTGTGTGCTGGCGAGTAGGTGCCTGACTCTGAGTGTGTGGGTTCGAATCCCTGATGGAATCTGTACTTTACTAAGAAACAGTAATCCCAATATAACATATGCTTAATATTGTCACGTATAACAATTAGCGTGATATGAGCAGGATTAGGCCAAGAGCAATATAACAAGATGAAAATAGATCTGAAGAATTAATCACTTAGTAAATTGCAGGCGTATGTTTCAACAACATGAAATAAACGCATTAACTGCCGATTTGTTTGATAACTTAATCCTATATATAAACAACACTATAAATTCAAAATACACTCTACTCACAAGCAGTCAGCTGGGGGGTCAGACATATCAGCAACAGCAGTAGATGCGCCATGTCAGAGTCCGACGTGCAAGCGAAGTGTCCTATGGATAGCGGTGAGTTGGTGATGAGTGCAGCGATAAGTAGAGCCCACTTAGTGTTAAGTGGTGCTGTCAAACGGTCCCCTCTTGCAAGGTCACTGCAAGTAGGACACAACGACCATGTCAAGGTCACCCATATATGTATGTTTGTATGTGCGTGCATGCATGCGTGCGTGCGTGCGTGCGTGCGTGGTAGTGTTGAGGTGGGGGTGGAGGAGGGGGTAAAATCCTGAAAGTCCTTCGCCAAAACTTGGTCAGAATGTACTTAGGTTATAAACAAAACTACGGTTTTATACGTGTTCACTACCTGTACTATATGTAGGTAATCGGCAAAACTACGAAACTACGACATATGTATGTCGACTATCAATACTACATATAACCAAAACTTATAAACATTCGGTGTTCAGTGACGTTTTTAAGTGGTGTGTGATAGTATAACTACTTATACATACATGCTCATTGCGACAGCACTATGTGGCATACAGCAAAAACGTTGGCATATACATATTCTCTCAGAGTACTACACATTGCGTATAAACAAAATCAATTACAGGGACATCAGCCAGGGATGCTGTGGGCAACCAAAGTTGCCGCAGGGAACCAGACGGTTATGATAATCTTGCCTCCGTGACGTTGCTCTTGACGTCCAAAACGTCGGTCGGTTCGGTCCGTTGCCACCGACCACAGGGTCACTGTATGGAGTTACGATGACCACAAAACTGTCTAGCAACAAGGTTTTGTCAAGTTACAGTTTCGAGTATTCCAATTACGGTCATTTTCAGGGGACCGAGACATAACGATGCTTGACTCAAACCAACCTGTACTGTGAAAGTATGATGTTACCTGTCGATGTCCAATCTGAAGCAGTAAGAAGACCAGGGTTATGTCTGAAAAAGGAATTAACAGTGAAACCTACAAACAACAAAGGAATGATATACGGGTAACAATTGTATAGTACAATTACCAAGTTTACACAATACTAATTGCTGCAAAGGAAATACAATGTCAGTACACAACGGCGAGGCAGTGCAATTTCAAATGCAATATGACGGGTGTGATAATAGCAATAACCTAAGAGATACTGCTTTTCACCAGGGACAGTGGTAAAGCTGCATGGATATAGACGTAGGCTTTTTACGAGGGGGGAGTGCAGAGAAAGGGACAGCCGAGAGTGCGAGAAAGGATGGAGATGGCACAGCACAGGTTAATGAATCAATAACTTTGTCGGCACTTGTGCACGTGCTTCTCTAACACCTGGATGTCCCTTTCTCTGCACTCCTCCCTCGTAACAAACAGTGAACTGTGTCAATATTTTAATGACTTTTTTAATTTTAGGACATAAATTCTGCAAACAAATCACAGAGTTGGTCTGATATTTTGATTATGATCAGCGTTTCATTGAGTATTATATGTTTATTAGTTTTTTAGTTACATTGCAATTCATCGGTCCGCTTTTGAGCCAAACGCACTATACTCTTGACCCCAAACCGCCATAAAACTGGAATATTGCTGAGTGCGCCGTTATGCAACAAACAAACAAAGCATCTTGACCCAAACCTAAATCAGCCAATAAAACACTGCTGTCTTCTGTATCCGAACAGACACGATGCAATACAATGAGAGCTTTGTCTGACAATGAATGGTACAAGATACGTTTCAATCGTTATCACGTTTCGTGTCTAAGCCCAAACTTATTTAAACAGGTTCACAATCACTACCATGTTTGAGGTAAAACACAAATTAAAATGTATTTGTCATTATGATATGTGGCTTGTAATACCCATACTCGTATGCAGAGAATGTTAGAAAAGTGAGCACATCGTTGTTTAGATAGACAGACACACATTTTATTCAATAAAAGGCCACTGACCCTAAATACATTCATAAATATAATTTTTGCATGATTTTGCATGAGTTTTAAAGAAAAATATCAGATTAACATCCTAACATTTTATAAAAATAGGCATAAATAATTCAACAACGTTTATATTATATATGAAGACATTATATTTACAAAACTGCGTTCTGATAGAGGGCGGCAGTTCCTCCCTCTCTCTCTCTCCCTCTCCCTCTCAAATATTTACCTTGAAATGTATTCCTTATATCTAAGTAGGCTTTACAATAAAGTAAAACATGCATTTCATCCTCACTAAATTAAGATTATTTTTATGATTGTTTTTGCAAAAAGGACAAAATCTTGAGTCATAAGGGACATTGTTATATCTACCAGTCACAGAACTAAGTTTAAAATTACCTCATCTACTGCCGCTGCTGGTGGTGGCAAGAACAACGACCTAGGCGATTTCAACAACACTCGGGACGACCTGATACGCACCGACGAGGACGAATGGACGATAACCCCAGCCTTCCCCGGCAGGCTGTTCCACCTGGACGACGTCGAGACCACGGCCGTCTCCAGAAGCACGCAGTACACTCTCATCTTCTACGACGACAACAGATGGGTATTAGTGCCATCCCAAATCGACTGGAATCGCAACATCATGCTCGGTTCTCCCCACGTTTTCACGGACAACAAAGATTACTACCTGACGAAGGTCGTGAATAAAAAAAACGGTTCTCGTGGCTTACGTCCCTACGCAAAAACGCAGCGTGATCGTCAGCACGTTGAGGCAAATAATAGCCCACATGCTGTCGAGCAAACCCGGGATGCAAAACGTGGGATTGCAGATGGTGTCGGAATTCGACAGCGTGGTAAACGTCCTGGAAAATCTGCCGGCAAAATCCACGCTGTACATCCAAGTCTACAATAAGACAATTAGCACAACATGTAAAGTAGACATTTGGGAGAGCTCCTATCCTAATGTCTACTCATTTGAAACGGAGCTAATAAACAATGAAATCTGTATATCTCTCTTGTTTCTTAATGTTTTGTACCCGTGAAGGTCCCGGTTAGAATTAACCTTCAGTACCCATGCTTGTCGACTAACGGGATCGGGTGGTCAGGCTCGCTGGCATGGTTGACACATCTCATCATATCCCAATTGGGTAGATCGATGTTCATGCTGTTAATCACTGGATTGTCTGGTCCAGACTCGATTATTTACAGACCATACAGCTGGGATATTACTGAGTGCAAGATAAAACTAAACTCACTCACTCACTCAATGCATTGCTGGAGGATTGACATGAGACAACTGTTCGTTGTACAAATTCTTTGTTTTACAACTGATAAATAATCCTCCTTATGTCACTGAACACACAGAATACAATTCTTAACACCAGGAGGTCCCAACCTCTTCATACCCTACACAATACAGTCACAAGAAGCTTACACCAGTATTTCATTGTACTGTCTGTGGAATAAGAGCGGCTAACGGCATGTGAGTAACCTATGTGTCACATGATGTCAAAAAAGTGTCATATATAGTATTCAGGGATGGTTTTTTTATGTTTGCAGTTTGAGAGTAAAGTTCAGCTTTGAAATTTTGAGTAAAAGCACTGGAAAGTTTTACAGGAGAACACATGTAGGTTTGTTTCCTTATCCAGTAATATATATGACAAATGCTAAATCATTTCATCACTGTACAACCACTTGCCACCCTACTTGAGATATTCAGTGACCATCAGTCCTCAACTGCTTACTATTTCTTGTATTAAATTCCGGTCAGACACTTCTCTCTCTACATAACGCGGAAGCTGACCACTTGACAGCATACATTCAACATTACATTGAAAATTATCGACAGCCATTCCTTGTACTCATGATTACAGTCTGACCTTTAAACAACGGAAGCTGACCATTTTTGACACTACATTCGCCACCACGCTGAAAATTATCAACAACCATACCATGTGCACATGGTTACAGTCTGACCTTTAAATTACAATAAAATAATTTCTGGTCAACTTGAACGGGCTACTTTTGCGAGCACAGGAAGCCACACACAGGCCGACACTCAGCGAACAAACGATTCTACTGTTAGTATAGTGCATAGACTACACCCTCCATTCACGCATATCATATACGGTGGCGCATGAATTTTATTTGCTAACAGTTACAATCGTTTATTGTTCACAGATATGTAAAATAAATTCTGAGAACTTCGGAGTTGTTCCTTGTGTACCAAATGACAGCTTATTTTAAACTGGCTAGTGATACCTTTGATTTAACAAAATGCGCTCTGATATTTTCACAACTTTTGACCTAATAAATAGCAGCTAAATTCCCATCATTGTGTGATATTAATTCTACGTTGAAAAGAGATTTTGCTGTGTGAACACTCGAGTGGGCAAACTCATAAAATAATTGAATAATAATCACAGACCACGAAGGTAAACCTTAAGGTCACACACACACACACACACACACATAAAGTTGTCAAGATATTTGGAGTTTAACAGTGGATGTATATGCAGCATTGTCAAGCAAGGATAAAGTAATGGGAATGAACTGAAAAAATAACAACGGCGTTCTCTCCCAAAGTATTGCAGTGTTATTAACGTGTTTCTTTATCCGCAACTGAAAACTGATGTCGTGATGTATACTCATGCGCTTCGTTAATCATATCCATGCTCAGGAGCTGAAAAGTACAGAACAAAAGCAATTTAACGTATGATATCAATTGAACTTATGACATAATACAAACCAGGAGAGAGGCATATACACTGAGTTATTGCTGTTAAAGGTTTCAAGGACACAGTTGATCCATGGCGACGAAAACAGAGGTCTGCAAATTTACATTTGCCAGAGGGATATACAAAGTACAGTGATCTCGATTACTAGTTGTCAGATTTTCATTTTTTGTGGAATCCGCGGTTGCTGATTAAATAATATGGGAACCATGACAATTTTCCCCATGAACTTCATATTGATGTTTAGTACCCATTGAACAGAATGGGTGTTTGGTATGCATTTGCAACAAATATATCTTTCAAGAATTAAATAAAATAATTGTGGTACCAATAATTGTAGTATTCTAGGATATAGATAAAAAAATGAAAATGAAACTGATTTGCAGAAGCATACCATAGCAATTTGAGATATTTTCCTGATATTTAGACATTTGTGTATAAACATGTATACTAATGATAGAAGTACATCTTAATACGCATTTATTAGGTAATATTATTTTAAATTCTTGATAAAAGTAATTAATCAATCAGCGTGTTATTGGTTAATCCTTTGATCGATGTTTATAAAGGTTGAATATTTACTCCAGACACAAGAAATGCCTAATGGGAACCTTTGTTGGGCAATCTAAGTGGTGTTACGACTAATTATACCTGTTATAAATTCATTAACTGACCATCAAGTGAATGATGACAAATAACATGGGTTACAACGAGGGAGTATTAATTACTGTATTGCATGCATTTTTAATTACATGTGAAAACTTATGGGCCGACACTGTTTTGAGAATACAAACAGACCTTCATTGTTGCATAAGAAATACATATAAGCATTTGCTGTGTGCTAAAACTGTATGTACCTATTTACCTAAGTAAAATTTCAGATTCTTCTAGCAATGGCAAAATAGGGTTGTTTAGTTTACCGATTCAAATAAATCAAATGTCAATATTTAATATCATACATAATAGACGTCATAGTTTTACATGACATGATTAAATCGAGGTAAAAAACCCCACAGAAATGGGATTAATTTCGATCAGTCATTATACAAATAAGGCCTAACGACACCAAGCGATTTTGACAGAATCGTCTATGAAAACAACTTGTAACTCGGAAACTAGGCAAAGCAGGAGACAAAATTATATGACAGTAGATTGTGAGAACATATAGCTTTCATTTTCCAGAACAGTTGTCACGATTTCAGGTTTATACAAACCTGTAAACAAGATAATTTACCCCCTGAAATGTAGATGAATTCTGCATCGGCCCTCATAGCTATTCCTCATATGACGTCACAGAGACGCCCCGCTCTGATTGGTTGAAATGTCGTTCGCGGGTGAGAATTGTGCACTGTTGTCAAAAAGGTCGATTTAAGTTGATTAAAGATCGAAGTGAGTAGTTTTAATGACGGGGTTTCACTATAGCGATGCCAGTTAGTGATTTATGTATTTGTACCCCCCTAGAGTATAATGTGATCTTTAACCAAAAATGATTTCAAAATGTTTTTGCGCATAGGCTCTTTTTATCTTATGACCTATCGAAAGTTTAAATTTCATAATTTTATGTCAATTTTTAAAGCTTCTTCTTAAGAAGCCATCTTATAAAATTATAAAAAATAGAAGTAGCTATACAAGGGAGTAAAATGATACGATGGAACAGCAAACAACATGGTATGACACGCGTGCATGTCGTTTACATTGTTACACCTGCAAGCAATCTAAAGGGACTGTATAATCATCACAAATCAATCTTAAACAAGTAGATTTATTGAAGTCTTTAAAGACTGGTTGCTCAATCTTTTGTATCTATATCCATTTTTGAGCAACAGCTTGCATATGGTATGCTTTGATACATTGATGTCATGTTCTTCTTTTGAACAATATTTCTTCAGTTTCCTGGTTGAAATTCATCACGCTTTTTTTTTGCATGTTTTGAGACGGTCCCCGATTTAACTGCCACGTCATTGTCAGGCTCTGAAATAATGTCATGGGAGATAACTCCTTGCACTGTTCTTTTGCAGGTCTTGGTTGCATTAAATGTCTTTTGGAGAAACACTCACTTGAAAAATTCGCTTTGCCTCGTGCTTGAAAATGTTGTAAACGCTTTTGATGATTTGCCAGTCATCTTTGTACAACATCGTTTTCACCATAACCTGTGTGTTGACGATCTTTGACATCACTTAAGCGTGCTAATGTAAATACCCGTGCATGTACATATCACGTTGACATACATTTTACAATGTTGTTAGTTTTTCCATCATGTGCGTTAACCCCTCCACAGCAAAAATAACTTAGTTTCCGTTTTTGCGGAAACCTAACGGATACTGGGTAATGTAGGTTTCCGCTAGGTTTCAGTATCCGGAAACAGACAATGCGAGTTTCCGCATAGTTTACAAAACTGAAACTAACAAATCTAGGTTTCCGTCAAGTTTCTACAACTGAAACTATCATTATGCGTTTCCATTTAGTTTCAGTTCGCTGAAACATTCAAAGAGAAATGACTTTGTTTCCGCTATTGCGGAAACCTATTGGATACTGGGTAATGTAGGTTTCCGCTAGGTTTCTGTTGGTTTCAGCTTAGATGAAATGGCAAACTTATAATTAGCTTTGTGCTGTTCCATTGGGGGACTATATTTACTTACTGTTACATTTGCAAGATAATTTCTGTTTACAGAATCCAGCTAGGGTCAATGCAGGAAGCAAAAGTACTGTTCGTGCCGTAGTCCCTAGTATGTTGATCAGCCTTCAGGTGTTGGCAATCTATAGCTCATTTTTATACTGTACCGGTAAAGTGTTTATGGTTACATGCCAGTTTTTAGTGTACATTTGTGATAGATTAGTTATTTTACTGTCCTTCGAAGACAGGTAAGTATATAAGTTTGTTTTTATTTCATGTACACATTTACAAATTTAGAGTTACGACTTTCATAGTCACGATATGGCTACCGATGTAACTATGCAACTCACTCACTACCATTCTGCATAACTTGTGAATGTACCATTTATTACATTGTACGCGAAAAACAACAAACACAGTGACACATGCACTGTTATGATTCATCTGTTTCATTATTGTGAATAGCTCACATTTCAACAGTACTCAACAATGTGTATGTATGTATGTATGTATGTATGTATGTATGTATGTATGTATGTATGTATGTATGTATGTATGTATGTATGTATGTATGTATGTATGTATGTATGTATGTATGTATGTATGTATGTATGTATGTATGTATGTATGTATGTATGTATGTATGTATGTATGTATGTATGTATGTATGTATGTATGTATGTATGTATGTATGTATGTATGTATGTATGTATGTATGTATGTATGTATGTATGTATGTATGTATGTATGTATGTATGTATGTATGTATGTATGTATGTATGTATGGATGCCCATATCAAAAGGGAATTTTCAGCATTGGAGAAAACAAATTCTGTATGAATATGCAAATACAAATATGTCAAAACCCTACAACATTTTATGCATATGATGAAATGAGGTCTACTAGTGCAGGCATAACATATTTGCTGTGGTATTTATAAAACAGATTTCAAATTCAAATGTTTATTGTATGAAAGGTCATGGGCCCATATACATATACATGAAGTGTACATTTGAAGCTGTCTCAATGTATCTTAACATATACACACTAACAATCTCACATAGTAAAGACTTGGCAACTTGCTTACAACCATGAAGCTTCTGTTGCACTCACACTGAGCAGCCAACAATCCTCTGATGTGGTACATATGACGCAGAGCCTTGAGTTGAGCCTGAGTTTTGCCACACAGAGAAAGGGGAAATATAACCAAGTTGATTACAACAAGGCTTGAACCAGTCCATAACCGCAAACAGATGGTGTATGCTCTACTTAAGATTTGTGGGTGAATATGAAGAGTCCTGGTTGATGTCTGGCACAACATCGTTGCCATCCTTATCATCCCACACAGACTCTTCATCATCCTGCAAATACAATACATACAATGCTTAGTAAAACTGCAAAAACAGCCAAAGTAACACATTTATACATATTCATAAACATGCACAGTGGTACATCTGATAACAATGAAATTATATAATTAGAACGACTAATTTGTATATGTAACCAAAATATCTTTTCACAATCACAAAGGAAGAGATATGTAGTATACATGTATATTGTATCTTCCATTTGACATGTCACTTATTTTATTGATCGGTACCAGAAAATAGTAGCCAACCCAGTATTCTGAAGCAAATTGTTGTAATATTTATTACTGTTACTGTATTCATATTCACGGTAACATCTACTACCAAATCGCCAATTGAAATCGAAGCATAGGTAAAACGGTACATACATATTTTAAATAGATACGAATTATGTTTAAACACTGAATGTAACACCTAATTATATATGTGATCTTATTCAAATTGAAATGACCAACTCAACTGAGAAAAGCATACAGAACCTAACATTTCCCATGAATGAAAAATCGTGGGTATTTCTTAGTTTTATCAACCCTCTAAGGAAACATTCCCAGCAATATAGTATTATAATATAGCAATATAATATTTTTATGTGACCTTTAATTTAATTTAAAAACTGTAAAATGTGTAACACAACTTATTCACTTTCAGTTACAGTTACATATCTGGTATACAATAATTACACTCTTGCTTGACAACGGTATAAGAATCCATACCGAAACGTCGCATCATATATAATAAAGAAGTTGTTATCCATAAACTCTCTTGCTTTCTTATTTGTCACCAACTTCTAAATGCCAATCAAACAAATTACAATAATTAAATATATTCATTATTGATATATGATGGATAGCAATGGGACAGATCAAACTGAAGTCGTTAAATGAAACCTATGAAGTGAAGTATTTGGGACGACTAACCTGATGAGAAACTGCCGTCCATTCCAGACGATTCCTTGTTTCCTTGAAACAAACGACTGGCAGTGCGGACAGAAAACTGGGTCTTTTTCTTGGAACTGAAAAACATATCAACATATCTTAACTTATGAAAGTGTAATCCCATATATAACATATGTTAAACTTATGGTTACACTGGAATCCACGCACTGTTACATTTTGAGTGATTATATTTTTTCACAAAGATAAAGAAATTTATTCTATGTATCTATTTAGTGTTTACTTGTTTTTGACTAAATGCTGATGAATAAAAAAATATTGTTTTAAGATTTCCTTTAATGAAATTAGGTGCATGGTATGGTGTAACTATAAATGATTACCAAGCCAAGCCTCTTGTCAATCTCCAACAAGTCAGTGGATCCACAATACGTATCTGTAAATCAAATAATTGAAACAATGATTTTTTTAGAAATGTAATACGTGACTTGTGTCAATGCATTGTAAGTCTAAGAGGTTTAATAATTGATTACATAAATTATTACACAAAGCTATGAGTGTAAAGTATATGTTATAATTGTTTTAATGGTAATAAAATGATAAAAAAGATGTACTGGTATAATTGGATAAATACCGCCATATAGCTGGAATATTGCCGAGTGCGGTGTAATACTTAACTCGCTCACTTAGATATATTGAGCTGACATCACATATAATTAGATAAGTAAACTTATAATACAGGGAATGGTATACGTAGATCTAGGTGTAGAACTGAAAAGAATAAACATGATATAAGCATGTCTAATACACGTGCATGTTTTGAGCTCAATAGGTAAATTACTTACACGATGAAGTTTTACGTCCAGCAGAACGTATATTGCCTACTCCTGACAGGGTTTTGAAAAATCACCTATTTGCCACTAACACAATCTCTCATGAGTAGGACTCATGAAGCTCGATGAGGACTTTTAAAGTAATGTGAATATGTTTTCAGATTTATTCACTTCTCTAGGCCTACATGTTGATGCTTGACACTGAGGAGGAGCAATTAGTGCCCATAATGCGATGAGAAGACCCTTAAGCCCATACAAGCCCACTGTTGGGTACTCACATTCAATCTGCTCATTTCCACCTTTCACGGTCCCCTTTGATGTCGGCAATGTAAACAAATAAAACAATGGCGACCGGATCACGTCCACGCGAGACTACCTAAATCATTATAAAAACACACAGCTGACATTTTATGTGTATAGTGTATGTTTATTTTGTTTGTATAACGCGGAAAGATATTGTCAAACTGTAATGTTAGATTTAGATTAAAAAAACAACAACAAAGTGTTTTTCCCGTGAGCCTTTGCGAGTCGCGATTTTCAAGCCGCCTCAGTTACCCTCAAAGCACTGAAAGAGAGAATTCGCTACCTGGAAAAGTAAGATGGAAACGGCAGCGAAAAACTCGCAGTACCACGACCCTGTCAGGTAAGACCAATTTGTTTTGTTGTCAAATAACGTTTTATGAATTATTTACTTTACGTACAGAAAATCCGGATTGGTAAACAAGTTAATCTATCGAATTACACTGTTACAGCCAGTGGCCATAGGTATTCGCCACTGTGCATTATTCGACTTACATGTTAATTTGGTGCAGCTAGAAATATGTCTTGAATTTATTTGATATCATTTTGATATTGTTTATATTTTGCACATGGGTTCTGAATCATCTCAGCTTCAAAGACATAATTTCCGTTCTATTTTCAATTCAATGTGTGTCATGGTTATGGCAATTTTTAACATGGCGGTCTATGGGGAAAGAATACGCAATGTTGGATATATGTTGCTCATGTAACTACAATGCGGAAAATTATGTATCTGTGACCAAGATTATTTCCTAACAGCCTGCATAATTTGAGAACCAAATATGGAAAACTGAATTAATGAAAATTACATAGCTACACTAAAATAGCATGCAAGTCTATGAGAATTTTGCCGACTGACGTATATTTAAGTCCCCTGACTGTATAAACAGTTTTGCACGAACTATTTTCAAAGGTTGGTGAAGTGTCTATCTAAAAATATACTACAATTTTGAAAAATATAGCAAATAGATTGTATATTAATTGATTTGTTTTATTCATTTAGGCTGTTGTGGGTTATAGCTAAAACGGCACCACAGCAGAACGGCACCAAATTTGTGTGGCGAAAACGGCACCATATTGGCGAAAACGGCTACTGATTTCTGGGCTAAAACGGTACCATATATAAATCAAAGTATGACGTTGACTCATGTTTTATTTCATTTCATTATAACATTAGCAAGATCTTATTATATTTTATATTTACTTTACACCACCCAATTTTACTCAATGTTCATGTGTCACAACTCCAGTGGCTGATGTCACAGATGTGGCATTTGAATTTTTTTGTCTTTTTCATAAGCAATAAATATACAATTTCAAAACTCCATGTTATATTGTAAAACTAGATATTTTAATATATATGTACATGAACAAAATATTATCTTTGGTTTTTTTCTTTTCAAAATGATGTTACAAATTTTGTAACGGCAGTGACACAATTTCAGGAAATGTCTAATAAAAATGGCAAAATATGAAACATCATTAAGCTTGCAGCATATATGTTATGTATATTCAGAAAAATTATTATGTTATGTATACCCAAAAAAGAAAAAAAATCCCCATAAAACCAAAAACTAACAAACAATGGGTTGTTGTTATTTGCTTTATTTAACGTCGCACGCACAACTAAGGTATTTCGGCGACGGTAAACAATGGGTACATTTGTGCGTTTTAAAAACAATTTCATTTTGACACTGAGTTTGACACTGGGCGATTTCAGTTGAGTAAATGTACTTAAAACATCAAAGGTTGCGATGTTTTCACGCTAAATTGAGATACCCTTTCCAATCACTGTCGGCACAGTAGATGTATTTACTATCTAAACATTCTGCAATCCGATTGTCAGCTATGGGATGCCCACTTCCAATCACTGTCCAATCAACTCCATTATATTGTTCCAATAGCTATATACACAATTGACATAATTTGACAACAAAAGAAAAATACTGTGACAAAATAACAGATAAATGATTGAATAATAAATATGTTTGGTATAGTGTTGGATATGCCTAGCAACGAAATGAGCAGCCGCAGAAAATCAAATATATAAAACTTGCCTTACATTGAATATATGCGTAGATTTGATAATTACTGTTAGCGGTTACTTTTAGAAATGAACTGTTGTAATGAGTTCAGAATATCACTGATAGTTGAGTTATTCAATGCGCCGTTACCGTATAAAGTAGTTTTCACATCGTATCCTTGAATATAAAAATACATCCTTGTTCTTAAATTTTGATAGTTCCGACATAATAGTAGATGTATTTATTATCTGCAATCCGATTATCTTATAACAAACTAGTTTTCCCCATAAGATTTTAGTTGGTGCCGTTTTCGCCATAAGATTTGTAGCCGTTTTCGCCAAGTCGAGGTTCCGTTATGTCCAAATGGTGCCGTTTTCGCCAGGTGCCGTTTTGCTGTGGTTCCGTTTTAGCCTGCACCCGCTGTTGTGAGGAAACGTGTCACGACCACTCCTGGAAGAAAAGATCACCCTCTCTAACTGAAGGTATGTGTTTATGGTACTATGAAACATAGATGTAATTTCACTTTGAATATTTTATTATTATGCTTCCCTAGATACATTTTCACAAAATGAACCATACTCAAGTTACATTTGCAAATGGATTTGAATAACCGGTAACTTAATCATGATTTCAAATTGGACCAAATAAACTTCACACCTGTGTGAAATGGCAGTAAAACTGACCCCTTGATTTTACAATGCCGTAATTACTCCAAGGTTATGTCACAGGTGATAACTGAACTTCATTCATCAGGATGTTTATGTCAGGCCGTTCACTTACTCATTGCATAACCTTAAAGTGATAAATCTGTAGTTTGCTTGTTGGTATAAATGTCGCTGCAATTGTTTGGGGGTTTGTTAAACCTCAAATGAATGAATGGAGAAATGCAAAGAAAAGTAACGTGTTATTGTTTATTTTTTTCAGCTGATGATGAGTCTGCAGACTGTATAACGAATGACCAAGGATGGTCAGCTGAAACATGTGTGAAGGTAATTTTGACCTATCTGTAGTGACTTTCATTATAAGTAGTAAATAATTTCAAATTAATAGAGTAGAGACAAGGTTTATGGATGTCAACTCCTTTATTATGTGAAAACATGTTTCAGAGTGAATGCTTACCCCTTCGTCAGGTGTAAGCATTCACTCCGAAACACTGTGTTTTCACATAATAAAGACCTTGACATCCGGAAACATTCGTGTCTTGTATTATTCACTTCTAAATACACCTCAAAGACGTAATGGTGTAAACATACAGTCACTACTGGGTGAATATACTTGTGCCTTCAACAATACAACTGCCTGACTGAGTTTGGTTTTACGCCGCTTTTAGCAATATTCCAGCAACATCACGGCGGTGGACACCACAACGTTGATGAAAATCTATTACTAGTACAATTATTACTACATAGAAAATGCAATAAATGTTCAGATATTATATATAACATATTACTACCTCTGGTCTGGGAACCATGTAACTCCAGAGCAAAGTTTGTATAGATTCTGTGTCCTCTTTAGAAAATAAGATATTACATTCGGTCAATGAAGTGTGATGAATTGCATAATTTGAGTTTTGAGAAAACTAGTGCAAAGTGTGATTGTTCAATTTAGTTCTCTTTTATTCAAACTTACTTGTGGATTACTCATTTTAAATCATCCTTGGCATTGTCAGTTTCTTGTTGATTGATGTTTGTGTAATTCATCAAAATAACCTAGTAATTCGTTATTACCTGCCATTTTCAGAAACTTGTACAACGCCTAAACAGACTTGCATCTATTGATTGGCAAGATAGACGATAGAAAAAGGTAGCGACAACACTCACCATAGACATGACATCACCAGTCGTGAGTGACGAAGATGACGTCAATTAGTTGCATTCCGTCCCCTTTGTCTGTGAGTCCAGCAAGCTTATGGCATACACGACGACACTGGACTTGGAAATAATCTACACCTCCACTGCTCTCGTCAAGGCCAACAGGAGGACGAGGATGAGGCATCCAACCAAAGTAACAGAGGGATCTCCGCCTAGGGATGCCCCTTACAGGGCCCACTGACCAGCTCTTGCAATTTAATTGAATTTATTTTCAATTTCATAATGTAATTTTATTTTATTTTTGTATTGTAAGCTGTATGTTGTGTTATTGTATATCATAGTGGATGTCTGGCGATAGTTGTGACATAGAGTGTGTGGCTGAATGCCAAGGCGTGCAAATAAATGTCCGATGCAGCTATGTTTTATTACTGTGTTAAGTTGTATGTTATTGTTATTTTTCATCATTAGCATGATTTTAGAAATAAATTTCGTATCTAACATGCTATTTCAAGATAATAAGTGAATGAAAGTTTAACTGATGAAAAATTACAACTTTGTTATAAATGATATATGATTTCTAAAACTGGATTGAGTTATGCCAATATGTTTTGCCCTGTTCTTTAGTGCTATATTACTAGTTATATGTATGATCTTTATTTGCCTTAAATGCTAATCCATACCATGTTGAGAAAATAAAACAATGAATCTTATTATATATTCTGTTTTTCTTTAGTAAATGTCATGATAATAACAAATTGCTTATATTGTTTTTAACAAGAGTTTATGATATAAATAAAGAAGAATGTTTACATTTAGCTCTTTGAAACGCATATGAAAACCTGTGAACCTGAAATTGAAACCGTAACTGAAACTATGTGGAAACCTTGTCGGATTGTTGGTAACTGAAACTATGCGGAAACTATGTCGGATTGTTGGGAACTGAAACTATGCGGAAACTATATCGGATTGTTGGTAACTGAAACTATGCGGAAACCTCTTGGAGTCTTAATAACTGAAACCTTGCGGAAACCTGAAGGATTCAAAGTTAACTGAAACTCAACGGAAACTTCATGGAGTGTGGGTAACGGATACCTTGCGGAAACCTGTTGGAGTGTGGGTAACGGAAACCTTGCGGAAACCCTTAGAAAGTGGGTAATTGTAAGTTTCCGTTATTGCGGAAACTCAATGTTAAAGAACGGAAACTCACTGGATTCTAGGTGGAAACTTAAGTTTCAGTCCACTTTCTACCAGGTTTCCGCATTGCGGAAACCGAGTTATTTTTGCTGTGCTCGTAAAACTCTCCACAGTTTTACAATTATTATATGACAGGTCTAAAGGCAAAATCTTTAATAATCATTTTAAAATTCCTAAAATCGATATCTTGATAGGTCACTAGGTATACAATTTCCATATGAACAGAGTAGTGTTTTAAAATATTCAGGAGTTTTATGTAAATTGTGAAAAACAGGATGCCAAAAGTTAAGTTGACGGACATACAGCACTGGTCACAATCGCTCATTCACTACAGAGGTCTCTCACACACGGCAGCCTTGGTCATCCCATTGACTGGTAGCACATACAGCACTGGTCACAATCGCTCATTCACTACAGAGGTCTCTCACACACGGCAGCCTTGGTCATCACATTGACTGGTAGCACATACAGCACTGGTCACAATCGCTCATTGTACTACAGAGAAGTCTCACACACCGCAGCCTTGGTCATCAAATCGACTGGTAGCACATACAGCACTGGTCACAATCGCTCATTGCATAACAGAGGTCTCTCACACACTGCAGCCTTGGTCATCACATCGACTGGTAGCACATACAGCACTGGATACAATAGCTCATGGCACTACAGAGGTCTCTCACACACCGCAGCCTTGGTCATCACATCGACTGGTAGCACATACAGCACTGGTCACAATCGCTCATTGCATAACAGAGGTCTCTCACACACTGCAGCCTTGGTCATCACATGGACTGGTAGCACATACAGCACTGGTCACAATCGCTCATTGCACTACAGAGGTCTCTCACACACCGCAGCCTTGGTCATCACATCGACTGGTAGCACATACAGCACTGGTCACAATCGCTCATTGCACTACAGAGGTCTCTCACACACCGCAGCCTTGGTCATCACATCGACTGGTAGCACATACAGCACTGGTCACAATCGCTCATTGCACTACAGAGGTCTCTCACACACCGCAGCCTTGGTCATCACATCGACTGGTAGCACATACAGCACTGGATACAATAGCTCATGGCACTACAAAGGTCTCTCACACACCGCAGCCTTGGTCATCACATGGACTGGTAGCACATACAGCACTGGTCACAATCGCTAAATGCACTACAAAGGTCTCTCACACACCGCAGCCTTGGTCATCACATCGACTGGTAGCACTTACAGCACTGGTCACAATCGCTAAATGCACTACAAAGGTCTCTCACACTCCGCAGCCTTGGTCATCACATCGACTGGTAGCACTTACAGCACTGGTCACAATCGCTAAATGCACTACAAAGGTCTTTCACACTCCGCAGCCTTGGTCATCACATCGACTGGTAGCACATACAGCACTGGTCACAATCGCTAAATGCACTACAAAGGTCTCTCACACTCCGCAGCCTTGGTCATCACATCGACTGGTAGCACATACAGCACTGGTCACAATCGTTAAATGCACTACAAAGGTCTCTCACACTCCGCAGCCTTGGTCATCACATCGACTGGTAGCACATACAGCACTGGAAAAATCAAGAATTGGTGTTTAACTTTGGTTGATAACAAAGTCATAAACAAGTCTAAAGTTCAAGATGGGACAAAAGACATTGGTAACTAATGGTTCTGTGAAACCATTACTCTGAAATAGTCTTTAATGACATTTCCAATTGATCTATCCATACAAACAACACAAGCGCTTTTAGCATTTACTTCAATAAGCCCATCACAGTTGCATACTTTTTATTACTGAGTGTGGCTACCCCGAGCGTGTGACTGAAGTAGTTTATATATTGCCATATTCCCCTTCTGCTTTGCTATCATTGCTGGTGTATGGCCAAATCCATTCCTCGTTTTAATGCCTACAACGTTTAGCAGTAAGATATGCTTCACCATTCTCGTGTGTCCTTCGGTGCAGGCGGTATGAAGGACGTTGTTACCATCATTAGTCACAGGGGAAGCATCAGCTCTTTCATTGACAAGCAGATCAAAAACATCTCTATATCTCCCGTATGCTGCCACCATCAATGGCGTCGTCCCTCTCCTATCTCTGCTATTAATGTCAACAATATTTTGCGAAAGGATATACTTCACCATCTCCACATGACCAACCGCAGCAGCACCATAAAGAATATTGCGACCGTCATCATTTACGAGGGAAACATCAGCTCCTTTATTTACAAGGAAGTCATACACTTTTCTACGTCCATGACATGCTGCCAACATCACTCGTGTAAACCCTCTCTTTTCTCTGCTATTGATGTCAGCGATATTTTGCGAAAGGATATACCTCACCATGCCCACATGTCCACCCTGAGCAGCACTATAAAGAATATTGCGACCGTCACCATTTACGAGGGACACATCAGCTCCTTCACTGACAAGAAGATCAAACACCTCTCTTTGTCCGGTGTATGCTGACACCATCAATGCTGTCTTCCTTTTCTTATCTCTGCTGTTGATGTCAACGATATTTTGCGAAAGAATATACTTCACAATCCCCTCATGTCCACCTTGAGAAGCACAGTGAAGGATGTTGTGACCATTGTGAGCTGCTAAGGAAAGATCAGGTCCTATATTTACAATGAAGTCAAACACTTCTCTACGTCCATGACATGCTGCCACCATCACTGATGTAAACCCTCTGCTATTGATGTCAACAATATTTTGCGAAAGGATATACCTCACCATGTCTACATGTCCACCCCAACATGTTACGTGAAGGATATTCCGGCCGTGATCATCTACTAAGAGAACATCAGCACCTTTATTGATTAGTAGGCCATACACTTCTTTTCTTCCACAAACAGCTGAAAGATTTACTGCTGTCATGTCGCCGCCTGCTCTGCTGTTAAGTTCACCAATGTCCCGTGCGAGGATGTCCTGCACAGTCTGCACATGTCCTGGCCCAGTGGCAAGAAACAGAATGTTTTTAAGGATATTGTCAACAAGGGAAATGTCAGCTCCTGACATTACAAGCAGGTTGTACACGTCTCTATGTCCAAAATATACAGTTCGCATCACCGGTGTCCTTCCCCTTTTGTCTCTGCTGTTGATGTCAACAATATTTTGTGAAAGGACACACTTCACCATCTCCTCATGTCCAGCTTCAGATGCCACATGCAGAATGTTGCTACCGTCAGCACCTACTAAGCATACATCAGCACCTTTACTTACAAGGAAGTCATACACTTGTCTGTGCCCATGGAATGCAGTCAGCAGGAGAGGCGTCACTTTCATTTTCTCACATCTACAGTTCATGTTCACCCGAGTATGAGACAAGATCCACTTCACTTTTTTAAGATCACCCTCCTTGCAGGCATTATAAAGTTTGCCTTTTAGTGTCTTTTTTTCATATGTTTAGGAGCTACTCCAGGGTAGGACTGCTTCCAATCTGAAGATATTTTCGGAAATAATGCACTGACATCGGTGTGTTAAAACATGCATGAATAATGTAGTTTAGAATGGACTTAGCTGCCAAAATGGTAGATTTACGTGTACTGAAGCAAATGGTGTCAAACTTGGGTGCCATCTGAGTTGATATGAATTAGTTGTACAATTTGTAAGCAGTGTGTCCACAGATCTTTCAATTGGTGTGTTGGACTGACTGACTGAGTTTGGTTTTACGCCGCTTTTAGCAATATTCCAGCAACATCACGGCGGGGAACACCAGAAATGGGCTTCACACATTGTACTCATGTGGGGATTCGAACCCGGGTCTTCGGCGTGACGAGCCAACGCTTTAACCATTAGGCTGGTGTGTTGGAACTGATATGACATACATCTTTCCAAGATTGTACTTGAATTAGTTGTACAGTCTAAAAGCATTGTGGCCATATAACTTTCCAGGGTTGTACTTTCAACAGTTAAAAATAGTTTTGCCGAAGCCATCGATTACCAAAATTAAACATGATCCTACAATCTCCCATTTAGCCATTTTATATATATCGTTTAAACAAACAAAATTAAGTTTCACAGTATTTCTATATAGCACTTAAACATATGTGAGTGAAATAACCATTTCGCTTAATGGGAGTAGTATCTTGGGCACGATATTAAAGAACAAGATAGAAGAGAATCTATCCCGTTTAGTTGCAGGAACCTGACTTAACGACAATAGTTCCAGTATCAAATGCATCATATCTTGCCAACGAACTGTCTTCTCATTAACGTTCGTAGACAGTCTGGTATCGCAGAAAATGTAAAGCTCTGTAACAATATCTATGGAAAATGTGCTTTTATTTTGGCTATTTATAGAAAAATAACAATCATTTAAACCTTGTCATTATCTTGTCAAAACGAATCACTTTCAACTTTAGAAATACTAACTAGCCATTAGAATACCAATTCATGCAGAAACCCACCGAATTATATACGTTAACAAAGTACTCCTCTTGTAACGTAGATAACTTAAACAAGCTTTGGTCTGTAGTGCTTTATTCTCTTCAATATCTTGTTATGCAAAACCGTTACATTGCTTAAGATAAACAAACCAAATATATAAATAACATAACAAAACAAGACAAAAGCAAAACAAGCTGAAGTAATTTTACGCTCTCAACATCACGAAAATCATTCAAGGTACATTTAGAGGCATGCCTTTGCAACGAGTACTATATCCCAAGAAGGTAAACAGGCTGAGGGAGTAGCAGACCTAATGCACCGAAAGCAATGGGCGCTGTACAACTTAGTTAAATAAGAGTACGACCTTGGACACGATTTGAAAGAATAAGGTAGAGTATCAATTGTATTCTGTGTATTTGCACGAACGTGATCTAGCCACAACACCGTACGTAGAAAGTTATAATGCATCTACTGTCCCAGGGAAATAGAAGATGATACGCATATATTCTGGAAATGTGGATCTAAGTGTGCTCCATCTGGTGAGAAGTGGAAAGCTGAATGTCGCACAAAATGCAAAGCCCACTTACAATATCCGTGGAAAATGTTCGTGTTGTCTATTTATCGTCATGTAAAGGTTGGTGTAGGACGTCATGTAAAGGTTGGTGTAGTACGTCATGTAAAGGTTGATGTAGGACGTCATGTAAAGGTTGGTGTTGGACGCCATGTTAAGGTTGATGTCGTACGTCATGTAAAGGTTGGCGTAGTACGTCATGTAAAGGTTGGTGTACTACGTCATGTAACGTTTGGTGTAGGACATCGTGTAAATGTTTATCCAGGACGTTGCGTGGATGTTGAAGTAAGACGGCATGTAAATGTTGGTACGGCATGTAAAGGTTGGTGTAGTACGTCATGTAAAGTTTGGTGTAGGACATCATGTAAATGTGTTTCTAGGACGTTATGTGAATGTTGATGTAGGACGGCATGTAAATGTTGGTACGTCATGTAGTACGTTATGATTACACAATGCCATTCTGAAAGTGTTCAAATGTAACATATGTTACCGCTCAGCCACCGCGACTTCCACTGTCATCTGTGACCCAAGTTTGACACCATTCGAATCCGTCAAGATCCGGGTCTTCAGTAACCCATACTTGTCGTAATAGGCGACTAACGGGATCGAGTGGTCTTGCAGTCAGGTTTGCTGACTTGGTTGACACATGTCATCGTATCCCAATTGCGTAGATCGACGCTCATGACATCAATCATTGGATTGTCTGGTCCAGACTCGATTACTTACAGACCGCCCCTATATAACTGGAACATTGCTGCGTGCGACGTTTGACAATCAACCAACAACATAAAACCATTCACTTCAGTAATATAAATCTACTATAGTAATTACAGTTCATATAGAGTGAGTTTGTTAATCGTCTTTGTTCTTGAACCAACTTAAGAATTCCTTTTCACATTCTTTCATCAGGCAAAAACCATAGATCACAATGACGGTCTAAAACACATGATATCATCACGAGAATAGGACAGTACACGTATGTCAATACCTGAAATGAACATTCGTTTAACATTTTATGTGGTTCAAAGACAAATGAATGTTTTTCTCTTCGCCTGATACATCCAATCATAGGAAATGTAAATCTATGATAATTACACACATGTAACCAGCATCCATTGCGTGTAACACCATGAACAACTTGGACTCCTAGCGCCTGTCGCCAGATACCTGAATTTTTGGAGAAACAATATGCCTGAATAGTTTGACAAGGAGTGACTGAGTGAGTTTAGTTTTACGCCGCACTCAGCAATATTCAAGCAATATGGCGGCGGTCTGTAAATAATCGGATCTAGACCAGAGAATCCAGGAATCAACAGCATGAAAATCGATCTACGCAATTGAGATACGATGACATGTGTCAACCCAGACAGCGAGCCTGACCACCCGGTCCCGTTCGTCGCCCCTTACGAACAGCATGGGTTACTGAATATCAATTCTAACCCGGATCTCCACGGGTCAGTTTGACATGGAAAAGCGTCAAACAACTGTAACGATTTATCGCTAAGCAAACAATCTGTCAGTGGGAATGTACTCTTATCGAACATTCGTGACCAACTCGTGTTATTCCGTGACAAGCTGAACAGCGTCTAGCGCACCTCTGAAATGATTTCATATTGTCGTATGAACATCAGAACTACTTCATACAAGAACAACTCTATTTCTGCTTAATTTCGTCAGCAAATAATATTACTGAAACACTGAAAAACTGCTGCTTCTAATATAGTATAACCTGTTTTAAACAATAATAATAATTATGATGATAATTTAATGAAAACATATTTGTACGAACAATTACTAACTAACTATTCGCCTTATTTTTCCAAATGTATATTTCTAAATGCGTTTAAGAATTACAAATATGATTTTTCTTGATGAATGAATCAGCAACTAAAATAATCCCCAAACTAGTTACAGGTTGAAATGCATTTCATTCTGAACAGAAACCCCTGGAGAGTCCTGTCATGATTTAATCTGCCCTGTGTCACGGTTTGTCTGGAAAACGTAAACCATGCTGCGATCCCGTTGGTGGAATTCAAAAGTTGATTAGTTTTATATAAATACATATTTGTTTTGACTCGTAGCTGTCTATAATTACATTACCTTAAAATGTCGGAGAGCGCACATAAAATCTCGAAAATATGACAACAAAATCGTCAGATAAAAACTCAATTGGAAACGTGAGATCCTTTATGAAAACAAACGCACGTGTTTGTATTTGAATCTCGTACCCTTCATGGCCATATCCTTATTAAAAGCCTCAGATTAGGGAACACAATTCGGTGAGTTATGTTCGTCATAATGGCAGAATGACTACATATATTTTTTCACGATTTCTTAAACAATCATAAAGTGACATAACCGATTTAAGGACTTGGGGTTAGTTTTAGTACCTCTATCCTATATATTCTGCTTGGGTTATCACATTTTCGCACATACAATCCATCGAGAAATGGACGTGTCTTCTTGGAGGTTACGGAAAGGGTCGAATGGTGACGAGTGTTTAACAGATAAATCCATTCTAAATAACATTATGTCATATATGTCCTGACACACGGATTACAGGGTATTATGTCCGAACATATCTTCAGGTTGGAAGCAGTCCTACCCTGGAGTGACCCCTCAATACATGAAGAGAAGGACACAAAAAAGCAAACTTCATGCTGCCTGCACGGAAGGTGATCTTAAACGAGTGACGCGGCTCTTGTCTCATACTCGGGTGAACATGAACTGTAGATATGGGTCCAAGAAGTTAACACCTCTCCTGCTGACTGCATTCTATGGGCACAGACAAGTGTATGACTTCCTTGTAAGTAAAGGTGCTGATGTATCCCTTGTAGGTTTTGACGACAGCAACATTCTGCATGTGGCATCTGAAGGTGAACATGAGGAGATGGTGAAGTGTGTCCTTTCACAAGTTATCGTTGACATCAACAGCAGACAAGAGGGGAAGGACACCAGTGATGCGAACAGTGTATTTTTGACACATCTCCTGTTCCATGTTAAAACGAATGTACTAGAAGATGATAAACAGCTCCAATCTACTCACTTCCGCTGGTATTGGACTGATGGTAAAATAAACGATCTCCGGTTGAGTTTTAAAACATATGTCTTTATATACATGGTTAATCATGCGCAAAAATTCCTTTATTTTCCCGAATATGTCGTGGAGACTACTTAAGTCCATTTTTGACGGTTTAATATAAAAGTAAGACCAGTTTCCCAGCAATTTACGTGACATGCCCTACGTAATGCAGCTAATTTGATTATGAATATTATTGTCGCCGATAACAGATTCGTTATAAAATCAATTATGTGTTTATTAACACCAACAGAAGTACTTGTGTTACATCATGCTACCTCAAATGATCGTTTGGTGTTTTTGTAATGTTGATAATAAATGTATTCGGGTTCTGAGCATGTGCATACAGCATTCAATGTACACGGTTTGTTATTATCCAGAAGGCGCAAACACCACGTACATGAGAACAAATACAGGGAAATAGGTGAAACCTACAGGAGAACGCAGTTTTCTTCGAAGACTTTTTGTATGAAGAAATATACTAGGTAATGTTAATTCATCTGCCACATATGAAAGTCACGTGTAGAAGTTCCCTTTTCTTTGCAATTTAATTAGATACGTCGCACAACTAGAAGTGAGGGATTTCCTGAAAATAACCATAGAATCGTATTATTCACCTCTGTACTAAGGGTATGATAATGCCCGGGAAGGAGTACTGCTGTCATACCAACCAAATCGTTCTCTTGCTGGGGAGTTTCCTAAAAAAGGTGATCCATTCAGAGAAGCTCTGGCTCCATTTATTCTCTTCGCTGTAAACATTGGTTCACGTTATTACAATATGCATGAGAAAAAGTACTGTAGCAAGTATACAAAATATTACAAAGCAGATACAGTACAGTTATTTGATAAACACAATTGATTTGCTACGTTTAAATTTTTCGTGACGTTATATTTGATTGGTTTGTTGTTTTACGCCGCAATATTCAAGCTATATGGAGGCGGTCTGTAAATAATCGAGTCTGAACCAGACAATCAGGAGACCAACAGCATGAACAGCGGTCTACGCATTTGGTATACGATGACATGTGCCACCAAGTGAAGCGAGAATCTCCATCCGATACCGTTAGTAGCCTAACATTGTCGCACTTTGCAATATTCCAGCTATATGGCGGCGTTTTGTAAGTAATCGGGTCTGGGCCAGACAATCCAGTGATAAACGTCAGGAGCTTCGATCTATGGCAACTGAGATATGAGTCAACCAAATCAGCTAACCTAACCACCCGATCCACCCGAATCGCTTACGACAAGCATGGGATGCAGAAGATTCAATCTAACCCTGATCTTCACGAGTGGAGGCAAGCATGGGATGCAGAAGACCCAATCTAACCCGGATGTTCACGAGTGGAGACAAGCATGGGTTGCAGAATACCCAATCTAACCCGGATCTTCATGGGTGGAGACAAGCACGGGATGCAGAAGACCCAATCTAACCCGGATCTTGACGAGTGGAGACAAGCATGGGATGCAGAAGACCCAATCTAACCCGGATCTTGACGAGTGGAGACAAGCATTGGATGCAGAAGACCCAACCTAACCCGGATCTTCACGAGTGGAGACAAGCATGGGATGCAGAAGACCCAATCTAACCCGGATCTTCATGGGTGGAGACAAGCATGCGGTACAGAAGACCCAATCTAACCCGGATCTTGACGAGTGGAGACAAGCATGGGATGCAGAAGACCCAATCTAACCCGGATCTTGACGAGTGGAGACAAGCACGGGATGCAGAAGACCCAATCTAACCCGGATCTTGAGGAGTGGAGACAAGCACGGGATGCAGAAGACTTACTGTAACCCGGATCTTCACGAGTGGAGACAAGCATGGGATGCAGAAGACCCAACCTAACCCGGATCTTCACGAATGGAGACAAGCATGGGATGCAGAATACCCAATCTAACCCGGATCTTCACGAGTGGAGACAAGCACGGGATGCAGAAGACCCAATCTAACCCGGATCTTGGCGAGTGGAGACAAGCACGGGATGCAGAAGACCCAACCTAACCCGGATCTTCACGAGTGGAGACAAGCATTGGATGCAGAAGACCCAATCTAACCCGGATCTTCACGAATGGAGACAAGCATGGGATGCAGCATACCCAATCTAACCCGGATCTTGAGGAGTGGAGACAAGCACGGGATGCAGAAGACCCAATCTAACCCGGATCTTGAGGAGTGGAGACAAGCACGGGATGCAGAAGACCCAATCTAACCCGGATCTTGACGAGTGGAGACAAGCATGGGATGCAGAAGACCCAATCTAACCCGGATCTTGAGGAGTGGAGACAAGCACGGGATGCAGAAGACCCAATCTAACCCGGATCTTCACGAGTAGAGACAAGCATGGGATGCAGAAGACCCAATCTAACCCGGATCTTCACGAGTAGAGACAAGCATGGGATGCAGAAGACCCAATCTAACCCGGATCTTGAGGAGTGGAGACAAGCACGGGATGCAGAAGACCCAATCTAACCCGGATCTTGAGGAGTGGAGACAAGCACGGGATGCAGAAGACCCAACCTAACCCTGATCTTCACGAGTGGAGACAAGCATTGGATGCAGAAGACCCAATCTAACCCGGATCTTCACGAGTGGAGACAAGCACGGGATGCAGAAGACCCAATCTAAACCGGATCTTCATGGGTGGAGACAGGCATGGGGTACAGAAGACCCGATGTAGCCCGGATCTTCACGAGTGGAGACAAGCACGGGATGCAGAAGACTTACTGTAACCCGGATCTTCACGAGTGGAGACAAGCATGGGAATGCAGAAGACCCATCCTAACCCGGATCTTCACGGTACTGGAGTACAGGTAGCAACGTCTGCGGGTGGTGACGTTGATGTCTGTTCTAACCCGTCCAGATGGTAGTAGTGTACACCCTAAATAGCAACACAGATACTATGACAAATGCGTGGTAAGCGTATATCTACAATCACAAGGACATACGTGCCTGTCAATAATCTCATCGCGTATTACACAATAATACATTGTTAACATGATTTATTTTTAAAAACGCAGTAAACAAAAAGAATAAATATGAACACAATCTCTTTCCTCCAGCGTCCTATCTGACAAGGACAGGAAAATATAACACAACATATCCTGTTCAGTTGGAGCTCAATAATGCAAGGTGTTTCGTCAGCTTTGTGATTACATTAGATGTGATCAACAGGGACAACTCTCCGTGAATGGGTAAATACTTCACAAGCTCGTCAGAATTCCAGGTGTGAAGCCAGACTCACGCACGCACGCACACACACACGTATGCACTCACCAACGTTTACTCAGACACTCGCCCAGCCAACCCGGACTCACCCGCTCGTTCACTTCCTCCAAAACTTGATATCACGCCGGATGTTTCATTTTTACTCCATTCATGCAAAAAATAAATTGTACAGTCAATTTCAAATATATTCTATTATTCTTGTCGGTGTCATCGTCAAATCGACACATCACACCGACACTTGATTCAAACTAGTAGATAGTTACTTAGAGAGGCAACAGTATACGTGACACCGAGGGCCAGGGAACAAACCAGGAGGTAGATCATGTGGACCTGACACTGCAAGGAATGTTATCACCACATCCACACAGTCGCCAAACAGATGGAGGAGCACATGTTCTAGGTCGTCTATATTATTCTGGTAAGTGCTAAAACCTTCTGAGCATTTCTCACTTTGCTCACTGCATATTATGGATACTATGCATACACACGTTATGGCTACATCACGGTACTCCGTCGGGTCGGGCTCTTCATGCATCACTAATACAGCATGCCCACACACACCACACACACGTTATGGCTACATCACGGTACTCCGTCGGGTCGGGCTCCTCATGCATCACTAATACAGCATGCCCACACACACCACACACACGTTATGGCTACATCACGGTACTCCGTCGGGTCGGGCTCCTCATGCATCACTAATACAGCATGCCCACACACACAGCACACACGTTATGGCTACATCACGGTACTCCGTCCGGTCGGGCTCCTCATACATCACTAAAACAGCATGCCCACACACACCACACACCACACACCTCAACCCAACCTCCGTCCCATTCCCTTTATGTGCATATTTCATTAGTTTAAGTGTACTATTCTTTCCCTAATTACCCGCATGAGAACTACTGCTACCAGTGTGTTCGTATAATGTGGTTTGTGTCCCTTTTTAGCCAACTATGTACACACACCAACCACCAGGACCCGGTTGTATCAAACTTTAATGAAGCATTAACGTGCCATTAAACGTTCATTAACTAATGTATCATTAAATTCTGTTGGACTAAAGTTTTAATGATGCTCTGCTGTCATTAGTGCGTCATTAACTTAATGAAGGTCCTGGGGTATCATTAGAGCGTCATTAAACTTCCTTGAAAAGTGAACATTGCGCCAGGATTTCGTTTGCGCCGCACTGGATCTACCTATAATAAAATTTAATGTAGAGTGTTAGATGTCCTATCTCATGGTATAAACTCAGTTTGAAACGTAGACACTGCTGAATGTTACTCCAAATTTTGTTATGCGTTAAAAACAGTAAATTGCTCTGCTTTTTATCGTGCACTGATAAAAGTACTGTGGGTCACACGCTTATAAAGATAAGCGGGCCTCACTTCGGTACGCTTAATAAGTCACTGTAATTCAGATCACTTCGCAAGAATTTGCTGTGAATAATATTTCCGTGATGTTTTGTTCACGGAATTATCGAAAACAATGATACTCAAAATATTTGTGACAAACGCGCACCTGGCCAATGATTATACGCCATTGTTTTGTCTATAACAAAACATAAACAAATTCAATGAACAAGACATATCCTTTAAAAACGTGTGCATATATACATTTCATGAAATAAATATATCATTTTTATTTATTATGTCAGTTTTACTTAGGATTAAAATACTAAATGTTGATAATGAAATTAGTTTCATGAAACCATATGTGAACGATACGCAAAGTATACATTAATAATACAAGTGTAATCCGCAGGAAAGTGTGATTGTGTTTACTCTTATTCAACCGACCTTCACCTCAAAGAAATTGCCACATATGTTCAACAATGTTGATGTATCACATCACTACCGATGACCGATTTCTCATGAAATAGCGGCTTCGTGGATATGGGTGCCCACGATTTTGCGAGGGAACCTTTGTCCATAAATGTATGATGTAAGTAATCGGAAACATTCTGACTATCTGCGTATGGTTGTTTGTTTTTATTGTTTTCATTGAAAAAGTCTGAAATGCCGATAATTGCCTATGTCGTTCGCCATGATTTTGCGTCTCGCACGGCGTCTCGCATGGCGTCACGCTGCACAGAACTTTTGTATCAATATATCAAATTTCAGTATTGTATCTGTATAAAATCTGATTTTTGTTTTGTTTATATTTCTAGCAAGCGCTGTATAATGAGCACAACGTCCCGTTTTCACACCCAATATGTTCCGTTTTTTCTTAGACACTTGGTTTTAGTGACAAAGACCATTTGGAATTTGATTCTAAAATGTATGAGGAATTCAGCGATGCATTTGTCACAACTGAATATGAAATATACATGATGTAATAGGCGTCCTATGACTGGCCTTAGCGAAACTTGATTTTGTAAACACTATCCTATATGGCGGATTAAGGATTTAATGTATCATTAGGGTTTAATGTTGACATTAGTTAATGAAGCAATGATACAATCGGATCCAGGTTAACTGAGCCGTGTCGTGTTGGTAACTATTGAAAACCATGAGTAGTAAAAAAAACACAGGGGGTGTTATAATGAGGGTTATTCGTATCAGGATGTAATATCTCTGTGTTCAGCTAAATAAATGATTTTATCATCCAAACTGTTCCAAATTGGATATTGCTTGTGTGAGATAAAACGATATCTCAAGGGAGATAGTGACGTTGCGTTCTATATGCGGCGACGGCGGGTAGCCTGCCTATGTTTGAAAGTAAATTTGGGTTTATTTTCCTCAATTTGACGACTTTGGTAGTAAACAGAATGTCATTTTCGTGCCCATATCATACGTAGTCTATGTTTACGACCTTCGTGCCTAACTATGGTATACACCTCGCTCTCACTCGGGGAATACCAACATTTAGGCACTCGTGTCGTTAACATAGTATGACATGAGCACTCATATAATATCCTCTATGACAATAGGTTTTGTATACCGCCCTGACAATGCTATGACGTCATGAACTTGATGACGTCACAATGCTATGACATCGCTGCATTGCAAGTCTAGTGGCAGCACCGTGTTCAGAGAAAACTAATGAAGTGTGTGGTTTTTTTAAGAATCTCCCCCAGTGGTTATACTGAACTTGATGCCGAAATCCTTGATTCAATAATAACCGAAATTGTCGATGCCATAGGAAATCTTAAAAGCGGAAAATCACCTGGTTCGGACAAGGTTTTAGAGGAGATGTTAAAAGCTTCCAAAGACATTATATTGCCATTTTTGCATAAATGTTTTAACTATGTTTTTAAGACTGGATACTTTCCAAGAACCTGTGCGCAGTCTATCATAGTACCTCTACATAAGAAGGGTGACATCAATAACCCTGACAATTACAGAAGCATATCTCTGACGAGTAGTATTGGTAAATTGTTTACATCTATCATCAACAAAAGATTAAACATGTAGGCTAATATTAGAGATAAAATTCCTGCAACACAAGCTGGCTTCAGGAAAGGTTATTCCACATCTGACCATATTTTTACATTGTATGCAATTGTGCAAAAGTACTTAATAAGAAGAAAACGTAAATTATATCCAGCATTTATTGACTTTAGGAAAGCATTTGACTCTGTAAATCGACAGAAATTGTGGGCTTGTTTAAGGCTGGCGGGATTAGATGGGAAAATGTTATTTATGTTACGAGGTATTTATGCAGGTGTAAAGTCTTGTGTGCGTAGCAATGGGGGAATCACTGACTATTTTGAGTGCCCATTGGGTGTGAAGCAAGGATGTTTGTTAAGCCCTATTCTTGTTCCCTTCTTCATTAGCGAATTAGAAAATGAAATAATTCATGAAGGCAAACATGGTGTAGAACTATATCCTGATATTTTGGAGATTTTAATGCTACTGTTTGCTGACGACGTGATATTAGTATCGGACTCAGTGGTAGGTTTACAGAACCAATTAGACATTCTGGAGAACTACTCGAAAGAATGAAATTAGATGTTAATCTTGATAAGTCAAATAGTGTTGTATTTAGAAGGGGTGGACAAATCGCTAATGGCCAAAAATGGTTTTATAGCGGCATTTCAATGCAAATAGTTTCTGAATACAAATATCTTGGAATACTTTTTAATTATACATTGAATATGGGTAAAACTGCTGTTGCCTTAACAGCAAAAGCAAAAAAGGCTCTGGTGTATTTACTTTCATCGCTCTATCCATTAGCGCCAATAACACCAAAGATGTTTTTTAAACTTTTCGATGCACATATACAACCAATGCTTTTGCATGGGGCAGGGATATGGGGTTTCCAGACTTTTGAACCGATTGAGAAAAATCCATCTATTGGCATGTAAGAAGTTTCTTAATGTTAACATTACAACACGAAACTATATGGTGTATGGAGAATGTGGAAGATACCCACTTTATATAAACTCTCACCTTCGCTGCATAAAATACTGGTTCAAAATACTGAAAATGCATGAACAGCGTCTACCAAGAAAGTCTTATAACATGCTGCTTAATTTAGATAATATTGGTTATGTAACATGGGCATCAAATATAAGATATCTGTTATTTTCGTAAGGATTTCGATATGTGTGGATTTTCGAAGGTGTCGGTAACGAGTAGTTGTTTATGAATGAATTTCGTCAAAGAGCTGTGGATATGTTTCGCCAGAATTGGATGAATACTCTTAATTTAATTTCTAGATTTGATGTATATAGGTCCCTACAAGGGAAACACTTATAAGAATTCTATCATCAAAAGACGAATCTGTCCATGTAAAATTAGCCCTGTTTTTAACACATTCTCTGTCTTTAAGGAAGAGTCTAATTTCTCCTGTCAACTAATCTAACAATGTTATGATGCTTTCCACTGTTTGCAATGTCAATACCTTGCCAGTCATTATAACACTATGTATACGGGCCAGAGGCCTTATGTACAATAAACCATCTTGATCTTGAAATAAAAATATCAACATTCGTTGATGAAAGTAAAAATATCCCCGGCAAGCATCGGATATTTGTAACTTTATCACCTTTATAAAACTGAATTCAGAAGGCAATCGGGTGAGATTCTCTATTTATTACACACGTGTTCTGAATATCTTTATGAGATAATTTTGGTCATTTGAAACAGCTGCTTAGTAACCAGTTGAAAGTTATCCAACGAGTGTTGTGTAACCAAACTAAGTTATTCAACGATAGTGACGTCATAATGTCAAACTTTCTGTTTCAAATTCGATATTTTAAATTAACATTATAACTCTATTCAAGCAGTTTTTTACGAAAACTGTCACAAACAAAACATTAGGTTTGTGGACAATTCAAATTTAATTTCGGGATTAGTATTATATTTTAATTGAATATTTTGAATTCATCTGTAAAGAAGTCATGATAGAGTTAAGTAGAGGAAAATGTAGGAAATAGAGGAAAATGTAGGAAATCATGACAACAATACCAGTTACCTCCCAATTTCAATAGAAATCGATGAAGCGTGAGCGGGTGTACAATGGAGTGAGGTACTTGAATGTGCAGTGGAAGAAGACTCCCTAAAGATGTGGTAACAAAGGGAACAAAGGAAGGTATTGAATTGAGCGGAGTGAATGAGATGACACAGGTGTTCGTCGTCTGCTAGCGGTTCCCCGTCTGCAACGGGTTGGATGTGAATAAGAAAAAAGTTCGTCTGCTTTAGGACAGTCGTCTGCTAGCGAAACACTTCCGGTTTACACGTCCGAGGAAGGTTGTTCAAACAGTCTCGTTGCGGTGTGTGTGTGTGTGTGTGTGTGTGTGTGTGTGTGTGTGTGTGTGTGTGTTTTAAATGTA
Source organism: Haliotis rubra (assembly GCF_003918875.1). Taxonomy (NCBI): domain Eukaryota; kingdom Metazoa; phylum Mollusca; class Gastropoda; order Lepetellida; family Haliotidae; genus Haliotis; species Haliotis rubra. Next base: position 555,566 of record NW_025767210.1, on the reverse strand, counting down.
ATCGGTATATTTAATACATTTGAATGAAATTGCGGTCATGTAGGAATGTATGTGCGTGTAGATTTTATGCATATATCTGAACATGAATGTATGACACCTTTCAATAGATCCATTACGGTTCTAACCACGGCATGAAACATTACTATGAGTGTGGCTAGCAGTTCGTATTTATTAACACATCGTAAGTAACAGATTTCTGATGAATGAACTCGCCCGCACACATGTCTAGGGTCAACATAACTCTGGGTATTTTCAGACCATCCAACTGTAAACAGTTACACGTTGATAACAGGAGGGTGTAGCGTTTGTGCGGAATGCACTCGTCCTTGTAAAGGTAAATCCATGTAAAAATACGCGTTTAAACTCACAATTTAAATGATGGCATTACTTTTTAGCTGTATTGCTATGGATGGGAGGTTCGTAGATCTGTGAAGTGTGTATCGATGTCTGTCTAGGGACTACACATATATTATCATCGAGGTATATAAGGATTATATTCTAAGTATGCAAAACAAACCCCGACAAAACAAGCAATTCCATTCATATCATTTATTGATTCAAGTCAGTCGGTTCTATACAAAGCTGTGATATACGAATGGACAATAGGATTCACTCTGGAACATTAAAGTCAACAGTTCAGTCACTCTAGACACAGGCTGCTGCTTCAAGGCGCGATTGTTTAAACGGCAAGTCCATGTTTTTGAAACACATTTCGCACTGTTGAATATTCAGTTCACCTTTCCTATGCTGTTTTAAGGTTGAATGGTTATCAATAGTCTTGTTTTATCCACTGCTTTTAACGATGTCCGTCCAGGGGGTCCCAGTTTCACAACTCGTCTCACGTAGGGGAAAATTCGGCGTTTCTCATCGTTCAAGCGCCTCAGTGTATGAGGTGTTTTCAAAATATGAATCAAACTAGACGTGCGGCGTTGACTCGGCATTCGCTTTCTGACTGATATACTAATGACCGATATTTATTTCCTCAAACATTCTCCTCCACGTCATACTCGTCGTCATCAGCGTCGTTATCCTCTGCAACGCTATCAGATTCAGTCTCACTTTCTATTTCCGGCATATCTATCAAAGGCACGATCTCTTTCATCTTGGGTTTCAGGAGGAGTTTGATTTTATTTTTGAGAACGGATTGCTCCGTGGAAGGATTCATATCTCCCAGGCTGTGTAGCATGTTTTGAAACAGAGGTGCCTCTTTAAAGTACTTGGTATATTCCACCGCAAAGATGAGAGTATTACGCAGTAGATCTTCCCACCTCTGTTTCAATCTTCTCTCAATCCATTCTTGCGTTCGTCCCTGTCGCTTGTACTGTTTTCTCTGCAGTTTCATCTTGTCTTGAAACATGTCGTACACCTGCTTCCAGATGCGTTGTAAGCCTACATTTTGCCACTCCTCGGCTTCCATATCAGTGAATGTTGTCTTCCCACGAGGAGGTTTGACGGCAAGACCACTGCCTTTCTGGGAAGAGGCTAGGTCGTCATAGTCACTGTCATTATCATCACTCTCGAGTCTGGCGCGCTTTCTCTTAGGTTGAAGGCTATTGGCCGGACACCAATGTTTAATATGTCGCCCAAGATCGTGCACGTTATCTATCAGCACTCCGCAAGCTGCACAAGCCGTGGCCATAGTCAACGATGTCTCACTACTCGTGTCTGAATCGGTTTCAATTTGAGTGAGCTGATGTTGGGGCAGTCTCTCTTCTTCAGTCAGAGGACTATCCAGAGATTCTGTTGTAGTCAACTTTTCCCTAGGCAGATCCTGTTCACACTGAGCTTTGACTCGCCCATTTTCCTCTTTTACGAGATTGACCTGCAGTCGATCCTTATCTTTGGTGGTAGGTTTTAGATCAATGGTGAGTTGTCCATAGGGTGTTTCAGCAGCCTTTTCATACATAGCCATAAAGTGATCCATATGTTCGGGGAAAATTCTACGGGCAAAGAGTTTGATTTGCTGTTTATCTATGGGGGAATGAAACAAGCTGACATAATGCGCGTTCAAAGCAATGTCTCTCGATTCTTTACCTCTCGGAAACAGATTTTGTACCAAGAGAAAGATCAATACATTCTTGTGATGGGAGGTTTGAGTAAACAGCCGCGAAATACGTTTGTTGTTCTTTGCTTCGGCCAGGAAATCGTCCAATACTAATACGTTCCGTTGGCCAGCATCAAAGTAATCCTCGTCCAAGATATCGTAAGGAATTCCTTTGACAAAGGTCACCTGAGGCAGCTGCTCGCTAATGTCCTGATATAAGGGCTGCCATTGAGTATAACACCAAACAATGCGGGTAGGTCGGGGTTGGATCAAGCCATGTCGGAGCACATGAGAGGTAAACACAGACTTTCCACAGCCACTGGGTCCCACAACGAGCGCATTCGAGGGAATCAGGAACCTGAACCGTTCTTGCTGCTGGTCCTCTTGGCGAGGAGGGTGTTTCTCTTGAGGAGGAGGTAGGTGTCTCTCTTGAGGAGAATGTAGGTGTCTCTCTTGAGGAGGAGGAGGAGGTAGGTGTTTCTCTTGAGGAGGAGGTGGTAGGTGTCTCTCTTGAGGAGGAGGGTATCTCTCTTGAGGAGGGTCGCTACCTACAGGAGGGGCATCATTATCCAGAGGAGGAGGTACTTTTAGAGCGTGCATCTGCTTCCAATGTTCTGTTGATTATCTTTTCGTGAAACCTCATCCCACAGTCCAGACAGGTAGTCACTCCCATCGTGATCCTATACAAGTGTCCAGATTACCAGGGTTCAAGCTTTCTTTTATACTGTTGACGTTTCAAGTCAGCTTCCGCTCGTTTCAAAGCAGCTTTTGCCCCGATTCACTACAGCTTGCATCTCTGACATATATCGTATGTTCATGGGTTGGGGTGTTGTCTTCTGTCCCTTCTGGGTTGTCACCGTTTTCATTTTAGGTGTTACCTGTCTCTTCTTTGTCTTCAGCATCGACTTCTTGGGTGCTGGTGGTTTCATTCTCTGTTGTGACTTTCTTAACGTGGTCTTCCTAAATATATCTCTAGGGTCAAGTCTAATCTCTGATGCTTTCTTCATGTTGTTCACGTCCAACCCGTTTGCTGGCGAGAGTTAAACTGTTTGTCAGGCTACACTACCATAGAGTTTATACTATCTTACACGTGCAGGAGGGAATCTTAGAAGACACTCTTTTCTTCACAGCACACTTGTGACTATGCGTTAAAAAGCGATGGTATGTGTATTTTAATTAGGTCTTACAATACACACAGGTAAATAATCCTTGATGGTCTTCACCGTTGGCTTCCATGGGCAGCCACCCAGAACATGCGTCACACAGGTAAGACATCTTGAACTGAACTGTAAGCAGTCTCAAAGGACATTGGCGCATGCGCAACAGATCACAAAAGCCTAAGGAGATAGGAAATAAATACCGGTCATTAGTATATCAGTCTAACAGTCAGAAGCGAATGCCGAGTCAACGCCGCACGTCTAGTTTGATTCATTTTTTGAAAACACCTCATACACTGAGGCGCTTGAACGATGAGAAACGCCGAATTTTCCTCTACGTGAGACGAGTTGTGAAACTGGGACCCCTTGGACGGACATCGTTAAAGGCAGTGGATAAAACATAGACTATTGATAACCATTCAACCTTAAAACAGCATAGGAAAGGTGAACTGAATATTCAACAGTGCGAAATGTGTTTCAAAAACATGGACTTGCCGTTTAAACAATCGCGCCTTGAAGCAGCAGCCTGTGTCTAGAGTGACTGAACTGTTGACTTTAATGTTTCCAGAGTGAATCCTATTGTCCATTCGTATATCACAGCTTTGTATAGAACCGACTGACTTGAATCAATAAATGATATGAATGGAATTGCTTGTTTTGTCGGGGTTTCTTTTTTGCATACGTAGAATATAATCCTTATATACCTCGATGATAATATATGTGTAGTCCCTAGACAGACATCGATACACACTTCACAGATCTACGAACCTCCCATCCATAGCAATACAGCTAAAAAGTAATGCCATCATTTAAATTGTGAGTTTAAACGCGTATTTTTACATGGATTTACCTTTACAAGGACGAGTGCATTCCGCACAAACGCTACACCCTCCTGTTATCAACGTGTAACTGTTTACAGTTGGATGGTCTGAAAATACCCAGAGTTATGTTGACCCTAGACATGTGTGCGGGCGAGTTCATTCATCAGAAATCTGTTACTTACGATGTGTTTATAAATACGAACTGCTAGCCACACTCATAGTAATGTTTCATGCCGTGGTTAGAACCGTAATGGATCTATTGAAAGGTGTCATACATTCATGTTCAGATATATGCATAAAATCTACACGCACATACATTCCTACATGACCGCAATTTCATTCAAATGTATTAAATATACCGATTACATTTAATACACACACACACACGGACACACACGGACACACACACACGGACACACACACACACACACACACACACACACACACACACACACACGGACGGGGACACACACACACACACACACACACCGCAACGACGCAACGAGACTGTTTCAGCAAACGGAAGTGGTTCGCTAGCAGACGACAGTCTTAAAGCAGACGGACTTTTCCTATCCAACCCAACGAACACCATCGTCGCTCCATTCACACCGCTCAATTCAATACCTTCCTTTGTCCCCTTTGTTACCACATCTTTAGGGAGTCTTCTTCGGTCCACTGCACATTCAAGTACCTCACTCCATTGTACACTCGCTCACGCTTCATCGATTTCTATTGAAATTGGGAGGTAACTGGTATTGTTGTCATGATTTCCTACATTTTCCTCTACTGAGTTATCTCCCTTTCATTTTGTTTGCGTTCGGTTTTGTCTACTTGATTTGTCATCATGGATCAGACTGTTTTCCCGTCATGTGTGTAACAGATAGAGCACACGTCGTCATATGAGCAAAATATTCTCAAGCACGACGTTCAACCCAATTTCACCTCACCTCACAGATAGATCACCAAACTCGTAGATGTTAAAGGTCACATGCAACGTAAAACACAACTTTGTACATTCTGATACCTTTCGGTATGGACTTACCGAAACAAATCATCAAAAAAGCAAAGTAAATTTATACAGTTGAAAAATAACACGATGAAAAAAACCGCGATTCAAACGATTCACTAATTTTCCCCAAGCGCTTGGGGGAATTGAAGTGGTTTCAACAGCTGGGCTGCGCTCATAGCACATGCGCAGTGAAATAGGTTCGCGCAGCTTGGAAGCGGGTTGTCCGGTGATGGCTTTGTCGTGAGCTATTTTTCTAATGTTTTTGTGATATTTCACAGGCGCGAGCTTTTTATATGTTATTACAGTAGATTACCCATATAACTGGTTATATTATATTATTTGTCTATTCACCACACATTCTTCTTACCGAGTCACTTTCTCAGTTCGATGGCACCCGTGAAAGGCCACCTCCTCGTGGTGGGTGCTGGGTAACGCTAAGCGCCTTTCAACCCCCCGTTGTGGACCCGGGGGGGGGGATATTTTGGTCCACCAACCCGTTTGCCGTGGGTTGGGCCCCTGTGTCGGTGGAGGACGGGATTCTGGTGGTTGAGGGCACTGGGTCCACGAACAGTGTCCCTTTGCCCAACACACCACTTCGGCCCTTACTTCACCTAGACGGGTGGTTGAATGGGCCCGGTTCAACCAATCGGCTGGTCATGCCATGCCCTGTGCTTTGTATTTGATATTGCATAAATTTGAATTTTGTAAATGATCTTGTTTTGGGTATTGGTAAAATAATTTCAAAAAATATATATTTGTTTAAAATGTCAACATATGTTAAATATGCCTAGAGTCCTATGCCCAGAAGGCGGTGGCTCATGGGCCAATCTGGTGGATTGATTGATTAATTTCAATTAGTCGTCTGCTGGAGTATACCATTTCAGTATCCCGGTGCTGCCAGTCGGAACCACTGGTATATAGCATTGTCCTTGTGATACTCCTTGGAGGGTGGGGAGCTGAGATGGCGAACCTTTCTAATTAACCATGGCACAACACAAAAACACAAACGAGCATTGGATGAGTGTTTGTCCTCTGATGAGGATAGCATCACAATTAGATCTTCGGATACATGGAGCAGATTTTGGTTGTATCTTCAACTGATGGTGAACCGTTGAAATTAAATCCGTTTGCGACATCAAAGGCTATTTATGGCATTGTTGGTGATGTTAAAGCCGTCAAGAAAATTCGATCTGGCTTTCTACTCATTGACTGTAAAACAGCCAAACAATCGGCTACCCTCTTGGCTACAACACAGCTTGTAAATACTGCAGTTTCAGTTTCGCCACACAAGTCTCTCAACAGTAGTAAAGGAATCCTGAGAGACAGAGATCGCTGGCTTGCTGATATGAGTGAATCTGAGATAGAGGAAGAATTACGCAATCAAGGTGTCACTCATGTGAAACGATTTACATTCAAAGAAATGGTGAAACGCTTAAAACAAACACGTACTTGATTTCGTTTTCGCAGCCACAACACCCAAAATCCATCAAAGCAGGATATTGTAATATCGAAGTGGAACAGTATATTCCAAATCCGCTTCGATTGTTACAAATGTCAAAAGTTTGGCCATGGAGCCCAATCTTGCAGAAATCGCACTACCTGCTACAGATGTGGTGAAACAGCTCACGAAGGTTCAGACTGTCAGTCTACTCCAAATGTGTCAATTGTCTCGGAGAGCATATGTCTTCATCTAAGACATGTCCCATCTGGAAACGCGAATACGAAATCATCAAAATCAAACTTCAAAAAAATATATCATACCATGAAGCCAAACATATATTAAATGCAACCTCCCCTCAAACATCGGGTAGGTTATACTCTTCAGTGGTTTCTCGCCCTCCTGCTCACTCTGTTACGTCTGTCATGTCTGTTGCATGTCAGACGGATATCACCTGGATTAAAACAGACAAACATACAGTCATCACATCAGCTCCAACTGTTGACCAGACTAAATCATCATCAAGCTGTCAGACTGAAATACCACCATCAATATCGCCTGCAGTGAAAAATCCATGCCATAAGATAGATCACAGCAAACAATCTGATAGAGTATCAAAGGGCTCACGTGACCCTGTACAGATGTACAACAAATTTCAACTTCTGGAAGACATGGACGTCTCCCCTCATCCCCGTGCTCGTACTAGGAGCAGTTCGCCCCGGAAGGGAAAAAGTAGATCTCCTGTACTTCCACCCGCTATAACATGAATTCTACCTCCCTCATTCAATGGAATTGCAGAGGCCTCAGGAAGAATTTTAATGAATTACAATTACTAGCTCAAGACTTTCAACCATCAGCATTCAGTTTACAAGAAACATATTTGAAACAAAATGATAAATTCGAGTTGCGTCAGTTCCATTCTTATCATTCTTTTTCACATCCTGGTGACAAAGCCACTGGTGGATCTTCCATTTTGGTGAGACACGGCGTTATACATAGCCCTGTTCCACTCAAAACCAATCTTCAGGCTGTTGCTGTTCGTCTTTCTTTACAAATAACAATTACCCTCTGTTCTTTATATATATCGCCATCTTCAACACTTCACCAGTCCGATCTTCAAGATGTATTTGATCAACTTCCCAAACCCTGTATCATAATGGGTGATCTCAATGGACATAACCCATTATGGGGAAGTACTGATACCAATGCTAAAGGGAAAATTCTTGAAGATTTTATCTCTAGTAATCATTTATGCATATTCAATGACGGCTCTAAAACATATCTACATCCTGCAACTGGAAGATATTCCTCTTTAGATCTGTCACTCACTGATTCAAACGTTTATAATGAATTCGAATGGTCAGTCCATGATGATCTTTGTGGGAGTGACCATTTTCCCACAGTACTTACAGCAATTAACCCTACCGATGATCCACCTTTCACAAGATGGAACTTTTCTAAGGCCAATTGGCCCTTATTTCAGGCCACCTGCCTCGAAGAATTGAAATCAGACCTTTTCATGGATGTTTTGATCCAATTCAATTGTTCTCTGACAAACTAAGACATATAGCTGATGATACTATTCCTAAGTCCTCTGTAAACCCACACATACGTAAGCCATGGTTTAATGACGAATGCAAACAGGCTAGGAAAAGTAGGAAGAAAGCCGAGAAATATTTTCGCAGCCATCCTACAGTACCTAACTTAAATAATGTAAAAATCAGTTATGCTAAGGCTCGCCGAACGTTCAAGCACATTAAGCGTCATACTTGGAAAAAATACGTTTCCAAAATAAATTCCCGTACTCCTATGTCAAGGGTATGGAATATGATCCAAAAAATCAAAGGCAAGGGTTCCAAATCTAGTAGTATTCAGCATCTCAAAGATGATACTGACATACTAACTGAAAAATCTGATATTGCAAACATGTTAGGTGAAACTTTGGCTAAACATTCGTCCTCCTCAAATTATAATCCAAAATTTCAGGTTTATCAAACACAACAAGAAAAGAAAAAAATAAATTTTCAATCTGATAATGGTGAAGATTATAATGAGGTATTTTCACTACATGAACTTCACACTGCTTTATCACAAGCTCATGATACTGCAACAGGACCTGATAATATCCACTATCAACTCTTAAAACACTTGCCTGAATCTTGTCTTGAAACTTTACTTAACATTTTTGACCATATTTGGACAACGGAAAATTTTCCTCCTTCATGGCGAAACGCCATAGTTGTTCCTATCCCAAAGCCTGGCAGGGATCATACAGCTCCATCTAATTATCGACCTATTTCCTTAACTAGCTGTGTTTGTAAAACCATGGAGCGAATGGTCAATAATCGCTTAGTTTGGTTTTTAGAAACCAACAATCTAATCACTGATATACAATGTGGTTTCCGTAGAAACCGAAGTACTGTTGACCACTTGGTTCGTTTGGAATCATTTGTTAAAAATTCTTTTATTAAAAAAACAACATGCTGTATCCATCTTTTTTGATCTGGAAAAAGCTTATGACACCACTTGGAAGCATGGTATTTTACAAGATTTACATGCTTTTGGGTTGAGAGGTCGCTTGCCTCAATTTATAACTAATTTTTTTATCCGACAGACAGTTTCAAGTTCGTGTGGGATCAACCTTGTCAGACTTCTTTAATCAAGACCAAGGTGTTCCACAGGGCAGTATTTTGTCTGTGACTTTATTTAGCATTAAGATAAATAGCCTTTCACAGGTTTTAAGTGATTCAGTTGATGGATCACTATTTGTGGATGATTTTAATGTTTCTTGTAGAGGTAGAAATATGCATACAATAGAGAGACAATTACAACTTTGTCTCAATAAAATCAACAAATGGTCACTTGAAAACGGGTTTAAATTTTCTATAGCAAAACTAATTGTATACATTTCTGCAGAAAATATAAACCGCATAAAGATCAGAATTATTTTTAAATGGCACCCCTATCAAAGTCGTAAAGGAGGCCAAGTTCTTGGGTCTCATTTTTGACTCACATTTAACTTTTCTGCCACACATTAAATCACTTAAAGCCAAATGCCTAAAGGCACTTGATCTGTTAAAAGTCGTTTCAAATTGTAAGTGGGGTGGGGATCAAACTACCCTACTGCACCTATACAGATCTCTCATCCGGTCGAAACTTGATTATGGCTCCATCGTTTATGGTGGAGCCTGTAAAATCTCAAAATACTTGATTCAATTCATCACCAGGGTCTGAGACTATGTCTTGGGTCTTTCAGAACTTCTCCTATTGACAGTCTGTACGTTGAGGCTGATGAACCATCTCTTAGCCAACGCCGTATAAAATTATCCTTACAGTATATAACCAAATTATATTCTCTTGAGTCTAACCCTGCATTTAACTGTGTTTTCATCCTCTTTATGAGGATCTCTACAATAAAAGACTTCTCTTGTTCCGCCTCTGGGACTAAGAGTCAAACCTTTCAGTTCTGCTGCTGGTATTGAGCTAGACAATATATCTTCTTCCCGTTTGTTTTCTTCTCCTCCTTGGCAGTTAGTTAGACCAGAAGTTGACCTAACACTAACAACATTTAAAAAATCGGAAACAAACGAATTACAATATAATCAAGAATATAATCAATTAAAAACTAAATATAATACCTACAAATCCTTATTTACAGATGGGTCCAAGGATGGTGGCGCGGTTGCTTGTGCCACTGTCATTGGATCCCGAACAATATCTTCTCGATTACCAAAAAACAGTTCTATTTTCACAGCGGAAGCTCACGCTATATTAACAGCTCTTAGATATATCAATAACCACCGTAAATATAAACAATACATCATCTTTTCTGATTCTCTTTCGTGTCTTCAGGCTATTAAAAATCTTTCTTGTAAACATCCACTTTTATTAGAAATTATTGAATTGTACAATGAGCTTGCTACTGGCCAATGCGACATCGTCTTTGTTGGTTACCAAGCCACGTTGGCATTTCTGGGAATACTATGGCTGATCTTGCTGCTAAGGCAGCACTCAACAAATCTGTGACACCACTTCTTATTCCCTACTCTGATTACAAAGCTAGCATTAGAACTTACATCCGTGATCTGATGCAGAAGAAGTGGGACACCCAAGTAGGTATTAACAAATTACATAAAATAAAACCTTATATTGGTTACACTCATTTGGGTTGTCAGTCCAGATTTGAGGAGGTCATTATGCGACGATGTCGCATTGGCCATACAAGGTATACTCACAAATACTTGTTGAAAGGTGAAGATCCTCCGTTTTGTATCCCTTGTGATGAGAGAGTCACAGTCAAGCATATCCTGCTTGACTGTGTCGAATCTCCATCATAAGGGATACCTATTTCAATGTTAAAACTGTTAAGGATCTTTTTAACACTGTTCATGTTCATTTAATTCTTGGTTTTTAAAAGAAATTGATTTTATTAATGAATTTTTGATTAATATGTTCTGTAGATAGATGTATTTTAAAGCTACGTAGTTTAGATTAGCAACTTAGATTGTCAGTGGCTGTACCCTCAAAGGGGGTTAAAGTATTGTAAAATTATTGTCCTCCGGAGAGGGTACGTAAGTCCCAATACATTCGAAGTGGATTTAAACCTACTACCATTTTAATCGTAGAATGTCTGTTCGTTTAATTTGTGGCTAGATTTTCTAAAATTGCTAGTAGCTGAAGGGATGGTGTAAATCCAGCTAGGGTCCATGCAGGAAGCAAATGTACTGTAAGTCCCCATGGTCTCTAGTATGGTGATCTACCTTCAGCTGTTGGCGATATATAGCCTATTTTTATATTGTGTTGTCACCTATAGTTCAAATATTTTAGATTTAATTACTAGTTTTACATGTCTAACTGTGATATTCTAGTTGTTTTACTGTCCTTCGTCGGCAGGTTTTTATGATATAGATATATTTTGTTTCAATATCAAATGTTCTCGTCACGATATGGCTGAAATATTGCCGATGTGACGTTAAATCTTAACTCACTCACTCACTCTCAGTTCGATACTTAAAAGCAGTGTCATTATTAAGCGTTGGCAGAATTTCTAACTGTGATATAGATATGTCGTTGTCACAGACACAACTCAACGTCTGTTTTATTGACACCCATGTGTCTGCCTGCCCGTCTGCTAATGACAATATACAATACACAACTTCGATCACTGACCACATGCAATTTGAACTTAACACCAATCAGGCTATACACCATAAACAAAACGCATTGATTTATGGCCCGAGTTCTGTCTCTGTCACATTATGTAATTACACAGACAGGCAGGTGTGATATTTGTACACATGACATGTTATGATGTCTGTTGATTGCAAGATGTTATACACAAAAAATGAGGATGTATTTACAAAACCCAACATCTCTATATATACACTGTTACGAGTGAAGGTGTTGCAAATTTCCACCTATAGGATAAAACACCCTCTGTGTTTGTTTTGAAATGACAGGCGACATGATGTTTTCTGAGCAATTCCCCCCACTGCTGCCAGTTGTTACAGGCTCCTCAGTGACGATGTTGTTATTTTAACAATGGAATTAAATCTGCTTAATGTTGTTTCAGAGAACTGGCTTAAATTGGTCACTTCCTCTTATGTTTGATTTTGTTGGGCAGGTACTCATTGTGGCATGTCATTGAACATGTTTATTAAGATGGTCTATTAAGATGGTTAGCGCTATTGTTATTTAATTAAATTCCTGATTTCCTGGTTCCTTCTTTAAAGTTTAGAGTAGCTAATCAATTAATGATGTATTATCAAATCATCCTTCCCCACCTGTATATAAGAGGTTTAGATGGTCATGTCTAGTTGACCAATCCAGATCCTGAAAATTCTGTCTTTGCTTTTTCATGAAATAAATATGTTTAAACCAAGTCTAGTATATCACACTGCATCATGGAGGTTATTAGGAACAATAAAGGTGGTGTCAAGCTAGCGCTAGATGGGTATATGTATACCAAGAAAAGTTCAAACAAAAGTCGTACTAGGTGGCACAGTTAAAAAAACTAGTTAGTCACGACTATCCATCAGTATGGGCAGCAATAGAAGGATTTCAGCAAGACTTCCCCATGTGCCTGACTGTTCTTCTGTAGGACGCCAGGGGGGTTCGACCAGCGCCCAAGCGTGTGAGAAGAAAGAGTGATAAGCACAAAGACAGATTGCGAAATCTGTGCTGAGACTTCAACAGTGGTGACAAGTCACTGCCAGAGCTTCTGACTAGTATTGGACACAATATTAGACTGGAATGAACTGTAGTACAAGTATCAACTGCACAACTGCTATGATGTCTGTTGATTGCAAGATGTTATACACAAAAAATGAGGATGTATTGACAAAAAACAACATCTCTATATATACACTGTTAGAAGTGAAGGTGTGATAAATAGAGAATACTACACGAGGTCTCATTACATACGAATTATACGAAACGAGTTTCTTTCCTATGGTATCTGACCGAGCGAAAGCGAGGTCAGATAACATAGTAAGGTCACGAGTTTCGTATAATTCGTATGTAATGAGACCGAGTGTGGTATTTTATTTATTACCCACGTCTTACATGCATTTAAAATGACGAAATAGCGTATTTTTGTTATGTTTTTGGTTTCAAACCGAAACCGGTTTCATAAAGAGGTTGCAGAAGAGTTTTGTACTGTAGTACAATATTTGCATGACATCACACTAATGACGTCACTGCCATGGTAACCGACGTCACGATGCATGTCAGTTGTCATCGCCTCGTACAGCCTCCTACAGTAAACTACTCCATTGCACCTCGTTTCTTGGTTTCCAGTTGCTTCATTCGGCTAACATCACTGGTGGAAACATTGCGGTTATCTTTTTCGACTGATATAATGTCTCATTTCGATTCACAATTAAACAGCGACACGGCAACATTCGCAATGTTTACATTCCCCCAATGCATTTAAGTTGTAGAATGAATGAATTCACGTGTTTGCTATGAATGAAAAAATAGTTACGTCAGAATGTGACCTAATTGAGAGGTCATCGGTTATCCAATCAAATCGTTAGAATTTCAGGTCAAGTCGTTACGACACAGGTCAACGCCATACGACACTCGTGTGACGTACGAGATTAATATGCAACTACCCATACGTTGACCACGTGGGTAATAAAGGGGTATATGACACCAATTCACTCGTAACAATGAAAATGGATCACACAACAATTTGACTAATTCAGGAAGATTTATTTATACTATCCTAACAGAAGGCTGATACAGGATACCAATTTACAAATGTGGAAAGTGAAGAGGAAATTGTCTTAGATATATTATGGGCAAAGCAATATCGCATAGTCACCTCATTTTTAAATCCTTCCAAAACTGTACACCATGATTTCCTAGTGTCCATATTTGACACATTCCCGACGTGGGTGCAAGTATGTGAATTCACATCATGGGTACAACCACAACAGGCAAAATTCCCGTCCTCAAGAAACATCCCAGCTAGATCAGAATCACCGAGCTTTTCCCTATAAGCTGGCTGGCCACATTCACTTAACTGACCAAAGCCGAATTCATCAAATCCCAAGCTGTACCACTAGTTACATAACAATTTCTCGCTCAAGCGAAGGCCCTCCCCACCCCAAGCTAAAACTAATTACACCAAGTATACTCATCACTATCTAAAACTGTACATTATGTTTGCAAAATATGTTTCATCACCCATAACAACACACACAATGAGCCGTGAGAGCATCTGCAAATGAACCAGCCGTTACACTTGAGTGCACACCCACCCGCTCTGACTGGGTTCGGTATCCCGGCTGCTTCGTTTCGAGGGAAGTAAACCCAAGTACAAAATATTGCACTTTTGATTTGCGATTGTACGCTGATAATTTTGTTTATATGTTTTTTTCATAACCATCAATGCATATTATGTCATGAATAAGTGATAATTTTGTTTTAATTATGTTTGATTTTTTGGTTGCATGTGACCTTTAATGTGAAAAATATTTCAACTCAATATTGTTTTTGTTCGGTTTTGGGGGGTATTTTTTGGCAACGCTCGATCTCATAAGATTGTTGCCCATTGAATTCTTTACTATACAGTATCATGACTACGGGTTGACACCAGTACTTCCACCATTCGTACAGCTACATGGTCCTGGACTGACATTTTAACACGACATACTGAAGTTCTGACTCGCATCTTCTCGTGTAACGCTGGTGTTGATGTCATTCTGACGCGCATCTACTCACGCTACGTCGATACTGATGTCATTCTGACGCGCATCTACTCACGTTACGTCGATACTGATGTCACTCTGACGCGCATCTACTCACGTTGCGTCGATACTGATGTCACTCTGACGCGCATCTACTCTCGCTACGTCGATACTGATGTCACTCTGACGCGCATCTACTCATGTTACGCCGATGCTGATGTCATTCTGACGCACATCGACTCACGTTACGCCGATGTTGATGTCATTCTGACGCGCATCTACTCTCGCTACGTCGATACTGATGTCACTCTGACGCGCATCTACCTACGTTACGCCGGTACTGATGTCATTCTGACGCGCATCTACTCTCGCTACGTCGATACTGATGTCACTCCGGTGTGTAACGCTCGTGTAACGCCGATGTTGATGTCATGCTGACGCGCATCTACTCACGCTACGTCGATACTGATGTCATTCTGACGCACATCTTCTCACGTTACGTCGATACTGATGTCACTCTGACGAGCATCTACTCACGTTACGTCGATACTGATGTCACTCTGACGCGCATCTACTCTCGCTACGTCGATACTGATGTCACTCCGGTGTGTAACGCTCGTGTAACGCCGGTGTTGATGTCATTCTGACGCACATCTACTCACGTTACGTCGATACTGATGTCATTCTGACGCGCATCTACTCACGCTACGTCGATACTGATGTCAATCTGACGCGCATCTACTCACGTTACGCCGGTGTTGATGTCATTCTGACGCGCATCTGCTAACGTTACGCCGATGTTGATGTCATTCTGACGCGCATCTACTCATGTTACGCCGGTGTTGATGTCATTCTGACGCGCATCTACTCATGTTACGCCGGTGTTGATGTCATTCTGACGCGCATCTACTCAAGTTACGCCGGTGTTGATGTCATTCTGACGCGCATCTGCTAACGTTACGCCGATGTTGATGTCATTCTGACGCGCATCTACTCATGTTACGCCGATGTTGATGTCATTCTGACGCGCATCTACTCATGTAACGCCGGTGTTGATGTCATTCTGACGCGCATCTGCTAACGTTACGCCGATGTTGATGTCATTCTGACGCGCATCTACTCATGTTACGCCTGTGTTGATGTCATTCTGACGCGCATCTGCTAACGTTACGCCGATGTTAATGTCATGCTGACGCGCATCTACTCATGTTACGCCGATGCTGATGTCATTCTGACGCACATCGACTCACGTTACGCCGATGTTGATGTCATTCTGAAGCGCATCTACCTACGTTACGCCGGTACTGATGTCATTCTGACGCGCAACCACTCACGTTACGCCGGTACTGATGTCATTCTGACGCACATCTACTCACGTTACGCCAGTGTTGATGTCATTCTGACGCGCATCTACTCACGTTACGCCGATGCTGATGTCACTCTGACGCGCATCTACTCACGTTACCCGGTACTGATGTCAATCTGACGCGCATTCACTAACAAAGAGTTGTTGTTGATGTTTTAGCGCTTCCAAGACGTGACCCCGAGTAAACATATTATATCATAATCGGGTAAAACGAGGGCGACAGCAGATGGATTAGCATTACGCATTGCAGGAACTTGGGCCAGCACCCGTTGACCAATGGCCATGGCGCCCATGGAGGTCACACTCGTTAATGATATCTTCTGTTCCAACATATTTATCAGTGTGAAGTTTAGGGGGAATGGACCGTCCTGCTTTACTTTTCAAAGTGAGACAGCTATCCACATTCGTCGTCAGTATTGTCACCTGGACGATAGTAATATGATAGTAGAAAGTTTTGGGTTTTTTTCGAATAACTATGTTTATTTGCAAAAATATACTGAACCGCAAAAAAACCGCAAGTTTTTCAAAATTAATAAATATTTGACAGAACATTGTTAAATATTATAGTGTAACTACACATTGTTACCGTTGTTGTGAAAAAACAGTTTTTTTAATGTTCAGGTTCTGTTTGGTGATTTTTTTGGATATTGCACATGGCCAAAACGCAGCAATTGAATTGCCCGTGGGATGTGGTTGCAGAAGTTTTTCATGAAAATCATGATGCGCATTATGTCACGGACACATAGGGGTCTAAAAATGCCCTCAAATCAGTTTGAAATCACTCCCGACAAACGCCCACCAAGAATGCCTAGGTTAACGACGCAACAGAGGGAACAAGCGATCGGCCGTCTTGAAGCTGGACAGAGTGTTGCAGATGTTGCCAATGCATTCCATGTGCACATAACGACCATTTACCGTCTTCAGGAACGTTTTGCTGCTACACAGACCACTGCTGACCGCCAGCGTCCTGGACGTCCGAGAGTCACAACACCACGGTAAGATCGACACTTTCAACGTTCGCACATCGGGGATCGATTCTTATCTGCCAACGAGACTGCCCGACACACTATTGGATGTCACAACCGATCAATAAGCGGAGATACAGTTCGGCGCGGACTCAGAGCAGTTCACCTCTGTTGTCGTCGTCCAGCTCGACGTCCTATCCTCACACCGAGACATCGTCAGAATCGTCTGCAGTCGGCTACGTTGCATCGAAACTGGCGTCAACAACAGTGGAGACTGGTATGTTCTCTGATGAAAGTCGGTTTTGCATTTCTCGTGCTGATGGCCGAGTTCGAATATGGCGAAGACGAGGTGAACGCTTTGCTGACGAATGTGTAATGGAAGTTGATGCATGGGGAGGTGCGAGCGTTATGGTATGGGCAGCGATTGGCCTGATCAGAGATTGGGGCCAGTATTCTTCCAGAATATTTGGCCAGGTCGGGGAAATGGAGTCACTGCCCAACGTTATATCGACCAGATCCTCCGACCACAGGTTGTGCCATTTTCCGTCCGACACCAGCAACACAGTTTCCAGCAAGATAATGCCAGGCCCCACACTGCTAGAGTCACTCAGGCATTTTGCCAGCAGCACAACATCCGACTACTGCCATGGCCTGCTGCTAGTCCCGATTTAAACCCGATCGAACATTTTTGGGACGAGCTGCAGAGACGACTGAATGAAGTCCGACCACGTCCGACAACTGCAGCAGAACTCCAGACAGCCATCATCCGGACATGTGCGGCAATCCCTAGGGCCGTTGTCAACCGTCTGATTCACTCCATGTTCAGGCGGTGCACAGCTGTAGTGAATGCACGAGGTGGACATACACGCTACTGACTTGTTGGATCAATTTCGATTTTGTCTTTAATGCAAAGTAAACCAACAATGTTTCCATGCATTGACTGACATGTCCCAATAATCATGCAATAAGTGTTGATTGTTAGCATGTACCTGTTTTCATGCATTATCTGTCAAAAGTAAAGTTTTTATAAATCTGGATTTTGACTTGCGTTTCTTTTGCGGTTTAGTATATATTAGTGACTTGACTTGCGTAGACAGACATGGACCGTGGTCGTTTGCTAACTGAAATGGTTCACTGTAACAAATGACTACTTTTGACGCCACACGTAAAATTATGCCCCATTCAAACAAAAGACATATTTATTGAACTTTATGTGTAAAGTATATAACTCCTAAATTACGAATACATTGCTAATATCATATATAGCAGTGTGTAGACTTGCCAAACGTGGGTTTCAGTATCAAAACCAAACTTCTCAGGCCTTACATGTCAGATATGTTTTCAATCTACGACCGCCAGAGACCTGAAATCTTATGCATGTGCAATTTGCTTGTGTGAAATACGCGAGGATATGTTTGATTGGAAGTTTAGAAGTTGATGAATAATAAGAAAGGTACGATACGTTATGGATAACAGCCTCTTTATTATATTATTTATAACATGAGGGTAATGATGTGATGTTTCGGTATAGATTCTTTTACCTTTTTCAAGGAAGAGCAAAATAATACAGCACAAAGCCGACTTATATACAAGTGGAGTAAGTGAGACAACATGAGGGTATTATCAAAGGGATTAACAACAACATCAACAACAATGGAATGGGTAATAATGCAGTAACAATACGAGGAAGCCAACTGTTGAAGAGGCAGAACATAATATACATAGCAGATGGGATATATTAGCACTGATGGCTGTAGTGCTATGTTCTGTTGTTTTTATCAGTTCATTGTCGTTGGATGGGATGAGGTATCCTGGTCTCTGTTGATTGATTGTGTTTCAGGTTGAGCTTCCATCATTCGATGATGTGGGATTCAGCACGTGGGTTGTTTGCTGCAACAGTCTGGGTCCTCCTCGTGTGGCAGTCGTCATGCCGTAAGTTCCCTTAAAAACATGATTAACGATGGTTACCACCTTATTATGTGTCGAACCTTCCTTCAGAAGTTAGCACTGAGTTGAAACATATAACAGAACAGAAGTTTATTGTATTTCAAGGCCAGGAGGCCCAGAGTACAGTTTTAGATGTAGTTTAAGATGTTAAAATACATTTTCTGAGCGGTATGATTTTATGATAATACCATATGCACTATGATACACAATGACATTAACAAGTCATGATTTAATATATAAGGAAACTAACTCTATGCTCCTAGTTGACCGTAGACAAATTAGAAAGTTATCACTATTTTACGAAATGGTTCATCATATGACACCAGGTTATTTAACTGATCTACTGCCCGAAAAAGTATCACAGTTAAGTGACCATAGATTAAGAAACAGTAATAACATTCAAACTATAAGATGTCGTAGTGATTTGCATAGCAACTCGTTTTTACCTGATACAATACGACAATGGAATGATTTGCCTGAGAATATGTACGATATTGAAACCATAGGCCAATTCAAAAATGCATTCCAATCATCAAAACCACTCAATTTTAATATATTTGATAAAAACTTTGGTACACGTTTCTGCGAAATTATCCACTCACGCTTCAGACTTGGGTGCAGTAATTTGAAAGCGCACATGTTTGAACCGCACATTTCAGTTAATCCATTCTGTTCCTGTGGTCACCCCTATGAGGATACTTTACATTACTTCTTTACTTGTCCTAATTATTCTAACATCAGACATCGCATGTAGTTTTACGAACATGGATATAATTTAAATTCTGTCCTAAATGGTAACCCAAACAAAAATGAACTTGTAAATTTTTTCATACTACAATCTGTCCATACTTTTATAATAAAATCGCATAGGTTTGATAAATGATTGATAATGTTTAATACGCCAACTGTTGAAGAGGCAGAATAGACATTAGCAGATGGGAGTAATTAGCAATGATGGCTTGAGTGCTATGTTCTGTTGTTTTAATCAATACAAAACTGATTAACGATTGCATTATGCTTACCAGTTTATTATGTGTCACACCATCTTTCAGAAGCTAGCACTGAGTTAAAACTTATAACGTTTGTTTCGCGTATTTACAGATTATCCGATACTAGAAGGGGGAATGACGGCTTCGAACACTTCCAGGTTACGATGTACAAAAACAGGCGGTTGGGGCATCACAGGACTGTTTACAGTCTACTGGTACCGAAATGACACCCTTGTATTCGAAACATACAGACGGTTCGGATCATATGTACACATCGTGGACAATAGGTTTGAAAAATCCGTTCATCTGAATATTGCTTGGAGGAGCCACACTGTGACCGTTTCTGACGTGCACGAAGGCATGTCTATATGGAGGTGCAACAACGATAACAACAAAAATACTTGGAGTGAACCAATTGAAATATCAAGTAAGTGCAATAATAATACTAATTATCATATAAATAATTGTACAACGCATTCTCAACTCAGTGTGTCTGACCCGCTCAGTGTCCTTCTCGATAGATCAGTGTACTCGTGACTGCCATTTTCAGCTCAAAGGAAGCCCAAACCTCATATGTCTTGCCAGAATGTTTCCTGTCACATTACCATACCGAACTACCGGGTAACCATATGCGATGCTAGGTGAATTGTCTGTACAAAATGAAGACCCATGGCATTAACTGACTGTGTGTCCCACATTCTTGCTGTCTATTTTGATGACATGAGATAATTTTGCTCTTGGACAGTAAAGAAACAATCGCGTTTTGTCTGAACGACATATTTGGCTGATTTTGCCCGAGATGTCAGTTGCTTTATATGAAAGGACTTTTCTGAAGAATGATGTTGTTTCCTTTTTCTTCAGGTAATACAGCAGGTGTAAAGCCGTTCACGCCTATTACGCAAACCCCTTTTGAAGGTGAGAACACAACATATCACTTGGGAAGATTCACGTTTTAGGAATACCAATCCCCACTCCAATTGATTTATCTTCTTTTATTTATGTGTATTCTGTTCATCGTCAATGTTTGGTTAAAACGGGTTATTATATTAACAACAAAAATCGTTAATTCTTAACTTTGCAACAAAGACACACTACCTGATTTTATCATGTTTCATTTTCAGTTGATAACTAAGGCGAGTGATGTTAGATCTCACAACATGAACTATAGTGGCTCTTGGCCAGTACTCAAACAATACTTCTGTAGGTGCTTTTATATACATTTTAAATCATTTTTTGTCGTTTTACATCGAAAACAGATTAATGTACATTTGCAGCAAAAAAAATTACATTTCCAATAGTGTTCAGGTCTTGCAGTTCCAAATTCTTCCAAATTTCTTTCAAAAGTCTTCACTAAACCAGTGTATTGGTGTACACCATACTTTTCCCAAACTGTTGCAGGAATGGGTTCTGCTTAAAATGACATATGCAAATTTAGACAGAGATATTTAAATACATAAAACACACTCTGTATATGTATTGCCACTCAGATTATATATGGGGATTTGAAAGGAATTCTAAGTATGCAATGCCCTACTTCTTTCATTGTACCACCTGTTCCCGTGTTTGTTCAGGTGAACGCTTCACTTGCCTCTGCATGTGTTTATGACACGTGTTCTTCATGTAGTCGGGGGATTTAATAGGATTTGCTTTTAGCACAGATTTTTTAAGATTCTGTTTTTTCGCTTTCATCTAGTTCATATTTCCCTTTCTGTGATGAGAGACCATTGTTATTTATTTCCCAATAGGACATTGTGATTCGATCATTTTCTCTAAAACATGATCATTGAATCTTTTAGGAAATGTCACTCTAAATGTCCATCCAGACAAGATCGTCGATGATGGCAATGTTACTGTAAGCTGCACAGTGGAGACTGGAGGACATTTCAATATTTCCAATATGGCTTGGCTTCAAAACTCTGAAGAAATCTTCGTGACCTTCAGTAACGGAAGTCATCTCGTCTTGGACAACTCCATCACGCCTGCTGTGATGGACGTGACACAGAGCAACAACCAGCACAACGTAACCATGATAGCCAGTCCCTATGTGAATGGCACTGAATGGACGTGCGGAATCCCAGTGTTGGCAACAATCAGTAACACTGTACTGATACAGGTCTTGGAACCAACAGGTAAGATTAGGCTTGGGAGGTCTGGGAAGTGATATACACATCATAGTTGTTCAGCCGGCTCTTCAAAACATGCACTGGGATTGGATGAGTCTCATATTCCTCGCAGCGTCCTTGTTGTTCAGAATATTAGTGATCCAAGTATGTTCTCTTGTTAAAGATGAGCACCAATTCTTACTTTGCATAATTACGGGAACGGATCATTATATTTGAAGGCAATGTCACACATACACATATTCTAACTTTTTTTTCAGGGAATGTCAGCTTGGATGTGTACCCAGAGGAGGTAGAGAAGGGTACAGGCTATTCTTTATCTTGCACTGTGAAAACGGAGGACCCTGTACGTGCGTCACATATGACGTGGCGTCAGAACTGCGAAGAATACATTGTGACCTTCGGTAACGGCAGTTATGACATTGTCGGCAATTCGACCTCTTCTGTTATTGGTGAGATCAAAGCGAGTGACAGTCAACACAATCTAACTCTTTTGCCTATCAACGATGATTCGAAGTCAACAACATGGACTTGTGGAATTGAAAAGTGGCAATGGTACAGTAACAATGTATCAATAACGGTTCGGAAACAAGTTTCGACATGTGAGTATCGTAATTTAGTGTACGTGCGTGCACTCTGCCCACCAGTCCATCTTGTTAAAATGCCTATGTGCCGATGTTAGAAGTCATGTCTTATATAATGTTACGAGAACACATTCAAATTACTCCTATCACTCAGTGTGATAACTGGAGGGATGACAATGGGTTGAATTGTTGAAGGTGATGACACTGGATTGAATTGTTGAATGTTGAGTTAGTGTAGTCGACAAAGGTAATATCCCCACATATATGAAGGAGCACAACATAACTTTCACTGCTAACTATACTCATCAGCACAACAAACGTCAGTACGAATTCAAAATTGGATAGGCACTGTAATCAAATGATTACAGAATGGATATAATAAGCGGATCTCGTAAAATCCCGGTAGGACTTTTGTGTACAATATCTTGACACGTCAATGAATAACTCAGCACAATTTCAAGATATTACGTGAACGTTTGCAAACCATTCAGACTCTTCACTTCAGTATCTAGTGTGAACACCACGAGCGGCAATAACTGCAGCACAGTGTCTATGCATGGAGTGCACCAATCGATTGATGAAGTCCCGAAAATAAAAATTTCCGAAAACTGTAAATTTAAACTCGCTCGCCCATGGGCGAACAGTGTCCCATGGGCCGGCCCATGGGCGAGCGAGTTTAAATTTAAAGTTTTCGTTTTTTGTGCATTTTTTCATCCTTGGCATATATTCATAACAACTGCATGTTCCATTTGGTCCAATCCCTTGTCAGAAAGTGCCCACAGTGCGGAGAGTTTCTGGACTTTTGTGAGTCCAGAATTAAATTGTGACGTGTTGATAGGTAATAGGCCACAAGTGATTAACTTCATTTTAACAGTCTACCACACCACGTCGATATTTCGTTAGAAAATGCATTTTCATCCAAAAGTGGATATAAGCATACACTTGTCATCATATAGAGAAGGGGATATATCAGTATTTAATCAAGTGTGATGACTCTGTTCAGACATACAGTAAAACATTATCTATCATATCTCCCGTGTTTCACAGCCCGGCCGCACCTACCAAGCAATCTGAAGGCAGTAAACATCTGCTCCCGTTCAGTCACCCTGACATGGGAGAAAGGTTCCAACGGTGGCGCCAAACAAAGGTTCAACATACAATACAGAAAACCTGGCGGACAGTGGACCACCCATCCAACACTTCCAACCGAGGACGACACCCTCCAGCTGGTCATTGATGGCCTCGAACCCGGAACGGTCTACGAAATTCGGATTAATACACAGAATGAATACGGCACCAGCAACTACACCTCCGCCATTGTAACCACGGACACAGGTACATTTCTTCATATAGACATTATTTTTAGCATACAGATGTTTTGGTTTGGGAATTGTTGTTTTTGGGGGGTGGGCTAAAGAGTATTAAGCGCCAGCGGTTAATATACTATTCTCTATGATTTCTGACAGACACATGCATGTACGGGCGTGTGCGCGTGTATGTGTGTGTAATGCGTTGAATATATTTGTTTTGCAACAGAGAAACCGTTGCAAACACAACGATTCATACCTGCTTTGTAAAACCATCTAATTTTGAATTACCAAGACCAATATCTGAATACCCCATGCTCAACACAACCCGTGAGGGTGTGGTCGTGTTCACAGTGGAGGAACCTGTGACAACCCACAGGTTACAAATAACGACCACACAAAGTATCGCCCTGGCTGTGGCCTGCCAAGACTCAACACCCCGTACCACAACTCACTAGTGTTAGAGGATTGTTATTCTTGCTGTTTCCCTCCTTAGTTTCGTGTGACCTTCTGAGTGGCGACACCATCTGTAGGTCAACTTCAATGATGCTGTTCCTGGGTGCCTGTCTCTGCACATATATATTTACGATGTTGTGTGTTTAGTCTTCACTACAAAGATATCTCAAACATTTAATTGGCCATGA
This sequence comes from Haliotis rubra, assembly GCF_003918875.1. NCBI lineage: Eukaryota > Metazoa > Mollusca > Gastropoda > Lepetellida > Haliotidae > Haliotis > Haliotis rubra. The sequence continues at coordinate 530,980 of NW_025767210.1, read as the reverse complement.
ACGTTTTACCTCAGTGTGTATCGTGTTCGTATTTGGCCCTCATCTACTAATAACTCGTTTCTCTGTTTGAAGAATTATATTTTATTCTCTTTTCTCACATATCTTTATTGATCACTCATGTTTTCATTTTGTGTGAAACAACCATAGAATCGGAGTTCAAATATTTTTATGGAGTACATGTGTTTAATTTTGTATCTGCATCACAGAAACGCGTTTGTTTTGTTATTTAACGTCGAACTCAGCAATATTCCAGCTATATAACGGCGATCTGTAAATATTCGCGTTTGGGCCAGACAATCCGGTGATTGGCATCATGCGCATCAGTTTATACTGACATGCATCAACCAAGTCAGCGAGCCTGACCATCTGATCCCGTTAGCGGACTTAGCCTGGCAACTCGGGACAAAATCCTACCCGGATCTTTACTGCACGGATATCAGCATGCGAACAAGAGCAGTGAGAGGTAGGGTTTCAATGGCTGTTGATTGTCCAATAACGACCCATGGCAGGATGGATAATGCTTATTGTATTCACAGCGAACCCTTCAGGCGTGCCTGTCTATGTTGTGATCATCGCGTGTGTAACGTCAGTGCTCCTCACAGCGGCATTGTACAAGGCAGTGGTGGTTGGATGTAAGTATTTCACAAACTTGTTTCACATAGCTTGTTTTCTCGTTAGTTTAATTAGTTTCTTCGAATTAGAAAATAAAGCTACTGTGTTTTCACTTTTGCGGTCCTTTATGGTAACGGTTGATTCTAGCACGACATTGTGTGATACTCGATTCTGATTGGCTGAGAGCTCATCAAAACCGTACTTAAATGGCAGTTTAAGACCGCTAATTAAAGTAACCGATTCACCGCGTATGAATACAATGAACGCGTTGACCCTTTTGTTTGTAAACAAATATGTCGGACATCGGCAATGTCTACCTCGGCAGCATCTTTTATGTTTTTAAAATAGAAAGCGAATAGTTTGAAGAACAATTTCTTGACCCTAATCCCAGTGAAGAAACTACGAAGCTGGAAAATTCGTCAGCTGCGCAAAAGCGGCACTATTCAAAACCGGGTCTAGATCTAGCGGGCATGACGTAGACAACACACGTCGGCCCATACGTCCTTACCTGACCGCTTCCGTCCTGGCCGTAATGCCCAGTCCTTCCACTTCCACTGTCCATATATCCCACATAAAACGTGGCATGTCAGGTCTTTTCCAAATTGGGAATAGTAGGGTGGTTATCAACAATTATTAGTTTCTGAGATTAGAGTCAAGAAATTCTTCTGCGAAACCTTTCGCTTTTTACTTCAAAAACATCAAAGATGCTGCCGAGGTAAAAATCGCCGTTATTGGACATGTTTGTTTACAAACAACAGGGTCAACGATTTCAATGTCTTCATACGCGGTGAATCGGTCACTTTAATTAGCGGTCTTAAACTGCCATTTAAGTACGGTTTTGATGAGCTCTCAGCAAATCAGAATCGAGTATCACACAATTTCGTGCTAGAATTTCGAGTATTTTCTTGTTACTTCGTTTCATGTCTCGTTACTTCAAGTTTCTTGCGGGGCTGTGGGGTAGCCTAGTGGTTAAAGCGTTGGCTCGTCACGCCGAAGACCCGGGTTCGAATCCCCACATGGGTACATTGTGTGAAGCCCATTTCTGGTGTCCCCCGCCGTGATGTTGCTGGAATATTGCTAAAAGCGGTGTAAAACCAAACTCAGTCAGTCAATCAGTCAGTCAAGTTTCTTGCAAAACCCTGAATTTCAAACATTCCTTGGTTGCTTCGATTCGATTATCTCGTCTTTACTTCGATTGTTTTCTTCAAGTTTCTTTCAAATGGTAACGAGGAAGTAATCAAAGCAGAAAGGAAATGCTCGAACTTACAAGAAAATGTAACTCGAAATGTCATTTTAACTTAAAAAATGATAAAACAATTGAAATGGAACATATGTTATATTTGGAATAATACTTTCTCATTATACTTCAACCCAATCCTGGATTCGAACCCACGCACTCAGAGTAAGGCATCTAATCGGAAGCACACACATTCCACGATCTAACCCACTCATCCATCTCTTCTTCCTTAAAACTGGTAGCCTGACAACTGGTTGTGATCTAGGTAATCCAGATCACGTATTTTGTGTACTCTGACAATAGGAAATTAGCACGGCTCCCACGGCCGAAAGAAAAACCTCTCAAACTATAAAAAAGTTTAGGTCTTACGACAGTTGTCCTGACAAATATGTCTAAAATTAGTTTAGTCTAAAGTCAACAAATAATCAGTATGTGCTCGTTCTTTAAGACTTTGCTACTCATTTGGCAGGCCTGTTCAACCACTGACTTGCAATATGTAATAAAACAAATAATAAATCGTTTCAGTAATTAAAAAAGTTTGGAACAGAAGTAAGAACTGAAACTCTTGACCACTGGTCTAAGTAAACATAACAGGTAGGCAGGTAATTAGTTCCCTGTATGTGCAATTCAATTCAATTCTTATATTTCCAGACTCGATTATTTACAGATCGCCGCCATATAGCTGGAATATTGCTGAGTGCGGCGCAAAACTAAACTCACTCACTCACTCACTCACTAAGAAGGCAAATATTTCTTCTAACAGTTACTTGGTTGATAAAGTTACATAATATTCAACATTCAAAAGTAACCTAATTACACTTAGTACATACATGTCCGTTTCAGTGGCCAAACGAAAGTCTTCTAACCAGCCCGCGACCACCAAAAAAACCGAGAGCAACTACGAGACTACCACAAGAGGTAGGGAAGTGACAAGTCTATTTAAACACTATCAATTGAAATGAATATAAGATATATCCTCTCCCAATGTTGTATGTAACAGTGAGTGAGTTTAGTTTTACGCCGCACTCAGAAATATTTGTATGTAACAAATCACAACCACAGGTTACAATATGCTCAATCATTGATATCACATTTTTTTACGGTACATTTAGATAATCATTGTTTTGTGACAGAATGTCAATGTTTGAGGGATTCCGGTGAGAATATACACGAACAAAGATTAAGTCTGAGATTAAGAAGACCGTGTGTCCCCGGCGGTATGCGACGTTTAAAGGGTCAATCGCACTTGTTATTCATAGACTGGTGTCTTACAGTTGTGTACTGAAGCCTTTTAGGGCCATGCGTTTTTACATTGAAATTTCAAGATAAATATAAAGCTGAAATTTCAAGAAAATGACCTTCAAATTTTAAGATAAGAAGTTGAAAATTCAAGATCATTATCTTGATATTTCTAAATAGTATGTTGAAATTTTGAGTTACTATCTTGAAATTTCAACTTAACATCTTGAAAAATCCGCTCAGTATCTTGACCTTTCAAGATGAAACGAAAAAGACGAATGGTCCTCGAAGGCTTCCGTAGTTGTGGTTAACTGACGTTTAAAGCAACAACTGTCCTGCATATTCCTATAGTTACCCCTCGGTTAATTAGCAATTGTTAAGTAGAAACTGTGGATTTTCTGGAAAATATTGTTTCATGTGCTTCACAGAAGTTTCGCTCTTCCTTTCACCACCCCACGAATGCGTTTTCTTGTTTTCAGACATGAACGTGGGGGGGAACGCATACTGCTCTCTGGCCCCTGTGGAAGCTGTGTACGTCAACACTAACACCAACAACCAGCCACGACCTACGTCATCAGCATCGGCAGCATCACGAGAGTGACAGTCCCCAAACCCGTATTACTCAATCGTTAGAGATTCCGCTGTTTAATACACACACACACGCACGCACCTGTATTACACATTGTGTAACGACATCATCAGTATATCCTCGGCAAACGGGGTGAACTGTACGATACTAACACCGGGGATCAGCACTGACAGAGATTCTGGTAGGTCCTTCATTCTGCCCAGACGAATATCTGAACTGTATGTATGCATCGCAGACTAGCCGAGTTATTCACACATTTTTTGTCAGTTTTCTCTGCAATCGCATCATCGCAATATCGCAATATTGCTCTTAATGTATGTCTCTTTATTGATGCAACATGTGCTTGGTGTTGTGTTGTGGCTGTGCTATGGCCTATAGCAACTTGCCCACTCACATCAAGAATGCTGAATCTTTGGACACATTTAAATCGTCTCTAAATACCCACTTTTTTCGTCTTGCCTATTACTAGACTTTCTATGTTCAATTGTCTCTCTGTAAATAGTTTTACCTATTTTCTTTTCTCCTATAGTATTGTCGCGCCATGAGCAGGTATTAGTACCTGGATGTAGCGCTATATAAATACCCACATTATTATTATTATTATTATTATTATTATAGTGTTGCACTGTATAACAATGTTGACCATGGAGTCAGTGAGTTAGTGAGCGTAGTTTTACGCCGCTTTTAGCAATATTCCAGCAATATCATGGCGGGGGGACACCAGAAATGGGCTACACATATTGCATCCATGTGGGGAATCGAACCCGGGTCTTTAGCGTGACGAGCGCACGCTTTAACCACTAGGCGACCACGCCCCGAGTGCAGTGATATGCTAGGTGCTATATTTAGACTGGGAGTGAAGACTGGTTTGGAAGTTTCTAGAGCAACCGGACAATTCCAACCAGTTAGACTGACTGACTGAGTTTAGTTTTACGCCGCTTTTAGCAATATTCCAGCAATATCACGGCGGGGGACACCAGAAATAGGCTTAACACATTGTGCCCATGTGGGGAATCGAACCCGGGTCTTCGGCGTGACGAGCCAACGGTTTAACCACTAGGCTACCCCACCGCCCCCCCAACCAGTTAGAGAAAACTAGTGAGTGAATGAGCCAGTTTAGTTTTACGCCGTACAGCAATATTCCAGCTAAATGGCGGCGGTCTGTAAATAATCGAGTCTGGACCAGACAATCCAGTGATCAACATCATGAGCATCGATCTACGCAGTTGGGATACGATGACATGTGTCAACCAAGTCAGCGAGCCTGACCACCCGATCCCGTTAGTCGCCTCTTAGGACAAGCATGGGATGTCAAAGATCAATTCTGACCAGATCTTCACGGTTGAGAGAAATCAAACCGAAACTTCAGGAAACCTCGCCTGCACGCGTTGATGCATCACTGTTCTCTGTATTCAAAATCACTGCTTTTATGTTGTATTGTTGCTGTATTGTACTGTTATTTTTTACTGACATTGGACTTGTTTGTATTTACTTGTAACCCCAGTTTATTGTTGATCCTATCACATTTCATTGTTTGTTAGCTTCACACCAATTTCATTAAGCTCAGATTTCGATATTAAAATCGTCACATATTAACTGGATAAAATAAACAAGTTTTTAGAATCTCTGCCTTCTTTATCCTCATCATTGATCTGGCATTCCTCAATGCCAGGCTCTTCTCTGAGATTGAATCACAAACAAGCACTATTTTACTGACTGACTGACAGAGTTTGGTTTTACGCCGCTTTTAGCAATATTCCAACATCGCGGCGGGGGACACCAGAAATGGGCTTCACACATTGTACCCGTGTGGGGATTCGAACCCGGGTCTTCGGCGTGACGAGCCAACGCTTTAACCATTAGGCTACCCCACCGCCCCAGCAATATTTTACTTGAAGCATGAGTGAGTGAGTGAGTGAGTGAGTGTAGAAATAGTTCAGTAATATCACGGCAGAGGACACCAGAAATGGGCTTGACACATTATGCTCATGTGAACAATCGAGTCTTTGGCGTGACGAGCCAACGGTTTAACCACTAGGCTACCCCACCGCCCCCCAACCAGTTAGAGAAAACTAGTGAGTGAATGAGCCAGTTTAGTTTTACGCCGTACAGCAATATTCCAGCTAAATGGCGGCGGTCTGTAAATAATCGAGTCTGGACCAGACAATCCAGCGATCAACATCATGAGCATCGATCTACGCAGTTGGGATACGATGACATGTGTCAACCAAGTCAGCGAGCCTGACCACCCGATCCCGTTAGTCGCCTCTTAGGACAAGCATGGGATGTCAAAGATCAATTCTGACCAGATCTTCACGGTTGAGAGAAATCAAACCGAAACTTCAGGAAACCTCGCCTGCACGCGTTGATGCATCACTGTTCTCTGTATTCAAAATCACTGCTTTTATGTTGTATTGTTGCTGTATTGTACTGTTATTTTTTACTGACATTGGACTTGTTTGTATTTACTTGTAACCCCAGTTTATTGTTGATCCTATCACATTTCATTGTTTGTTAGCTTCACACCAATTTCATTAAGCTCAGATTTCGATATTAAAATCGTCACATATTAACTGGATAAAATAAACAAGCTTTTAGAATCTCTGCCTTCTTTATCCTCATCATTGATCTGGCATTCCTCAATGCCAGGCTCTTCTCTGAGATTGAATCACAAACAAGCACTATTTTACTGACTGACTGACAGAGTTTGGTTTTACGCCGCTTTTAGCAATATTCCAACATCGCGGCGGGGGGACACCAGAAATGGGCTTCACACATTGTACCCGTGTGGGGATTCGAACCCGGGTCTTCGGCGTGACGAGCCAACGCTTTAACCATTAGGCTACCCCACCGCCCCAATATTTTACTTGAAGCATGAGTGAGTGAGTGAGTGAGTGAGTGAGTGTAGAAATAGTTCAGTAATATCACGGCAGAGGACACCAGAAATGGGCTTGACACATTATGCTCATGTGAACAATCGAGTCTTTGGCGTGACGAGCGAACGCTTTAACCACTGGGCTACCTCGCCGCCCCTCGTGAAGCAGGAAGCTGAATCCGTCAGCGTACAGAGAAGTTAATCAGCTGACTTGGGGAAGCACATTGTGAGGCAGATATCATGTTTATCCGTCCGTGTGTCACGGACGTGTCTAGTTACCTGTCATGTGCTGCAAGAGTTTCCCACCTACCTCCAGGGGATCGTTGTCTTACCACAACAGTAGATAAACACTTAGAAGATGAGCTTATTTTAGTAATATATACTGAAATACAACAGAAGTTGCAATCAGTTATTTGTACAGTTTAGATCAGTGTGAAGTGGATCATGTCGATCAGAGAAACCATTTGATATGAAGGAGTGTGTGTGTGTGTGTGTGTGTGTGTGTGTGTGTGTGTGTGTGAATGTGAGTTAGCGTGTATGAATGGGGAGGGGTGGTCAGGTGACACAGGTAAGTCAAGCGAATCATCAGTTTGATACGTGGTCAGCTCACCCAGGTAAGTCTAGGGAATCATCAGTGTGATACGTGGTCAGGTGACCCAGGTAAGTCTAGTGAATCATCAGTTTGATACGTGGTCAGGTGACCCAGGTCAGTCTAGTGAATCATCAGTTTGATACATGGTCAGGTGATCCAGGTAAGTCTAGTGAATCATCAGTTTGATACATGGTCAGGTGACCCAGGTCAGTCTAGTCTAGTGAATCATCAGTTTGATACGTGGTCAGGTGACCCAGGTCAGTCTAGTGAATCATCAGTTTGATACATGGTCAGGTGACCCAGGTCAGTCTAGTGAATCATCAGTTTGATACGTGGTCAGGTGATCCAGGTAAGTCTAGTGAATCATCAGTTTGATACGTGGTCAGGTGACCCAGGTCAGTCTAGTGAATCATCAGTTTGATACGTGGTCAGGTGACCCAGGTCAGTCTAGTGAATCATCAGTTTGATACGTGGTCAGGTGACCCAGGTCAGTCTAGTGAATCATCAGTTTGATACATGGTCAGGTGACCCAGGTCAGTCTAGTGAATCATCAGTTTGATACGTGGTCAGGTGATCCAGGTAAGTCTAGTGAATCATCAGTTTGATACATGGTCAGGTGACCCAGGTCAGTCTAGTGAATCATCAGTTTGATACGTGGTCAGGTGATCCAGGTCAGTCTAGTGAATCATCAGTTTGATACATGGTCAGGTGACCCAGGTCAGTCTAGTGAATCATCAGTTTGATACGTCGTCAGGTGACAGGTGACCCAGGTAAGTCTAGTGAATCATCAGTTTGATACGTGGTCAGGTGACCCAGGTAAGTCTAGTGAATCATCAGTTTGATACGTGGTCAGGTGACCCAGGTCAGTCTAGTGAATCATCAGTTTGATACGTGGTCAGGTGATCCAGGTAAGTCTAGTGAATCATCAGTTTGATACGTGGTCAGGTGACCCAGGTAAGTCTAGTGAATCATCAGTTTGATACGTGGTCAGGTGACCCAGGTCAGTCTAGTGAATCATCAGTTTGATACGTGGTCAGGTGACCAGGTCAGTCTAGTGAATCATCAGTTTGATACGTGGTCAGGTGATCCAGGTCAGTCTAGTGAATCATCAGTTTGATAGATGGTCAGGTGACCCAGGTAAGTCTAGTGAATCATCAGTTTGATAGATGGTCAGGTGATCCAGGTAAGTCTAGTGAATCATCAGTTTGATACGTGGTCAGGTGACCCAGGTAAGTCTAGTGAATCATCAGTTTGATACGTGGTCAGGTGATCCAGGTAAGTCTAGTGAATCATCAGTTTGATACGTGGTCAGGTGATCCAGGTAAGTCTAGTGAATCATCAGTTTGATACGTGGTCAGGTGACCCAGGTCAGTCTAGTGAATCATCAGTTTGATACGTGGTCAGGTGATCCAGGTAAGTCTAGTGAATCATCAGTTTGATACATGGTCAGGTGACCCAGGTAAGTCTAGTGAATCATCAGTTTGATACGTGGTCAGGTGACCCAGGTCAGTCTAGTGAATCATCAGTTTGATACGTGGTCAGGTGACCCAGGTCAGTCTAGTGAATCATCAGTTTGATACGTGGTCAGGTGACCCAGGTCAGTCTAGTGAATCATCAGTTTGATACGTGGTCAGGTGACCCAGGTCAGTCTAGTGAATCATCAGTTTGATACGTGGTCAGGTGATCCAGGTCAGTCTAGTGAATCATCAGTTTGATACGTGGTCAGGTGATCCAGGTAAGTCTAGTGAATCATCAGTTTGATACATGGTCAGGTGACCTAGGTAAGTCTAGTGAATCATCAGTTTGATACGTGGTCAGGTGATCCAGGTAAGTCTAGTGAATCATCAGTTTGATACGTGGTCAGGTGATCCAGGTAAGTCTAGTGAATCATCAGTTTGATACGTGGTCAGGTGACCCAGGTCAGTCTAGTGAATCATCAGTTTGATACGTGGTCAGGTGATCCAGGTCAGTCTAGTGAATCATCAGTTTGATACGTGGTCAGGTGATCCAGGTAAGTCTAGTGAATCATCAGTTTGATACGTGGTCAGGTGATCCAGGTCAGTCTAGTGAATCATCAGTTTGATACGTGGTCAGGTGACCCAGGTCAGTCTAGTGAATCATCAGTTTGATAGATGGTCAGGTGACCCAGGTAAGTCTAGTGAATCATCAGTTTGATACGTGGTCAGGTGACCCAGGTAAGTCTAGTGAATCATCAGTTTGATACGTGGTCAGGTGACCCAGGTCAGTCTAGTGAATCATCAGTTTGATACGTGGTCAGGTGACCCAGGTCAGTAAGTCTAGTGAATCATCAGTTTGATACGGTCAGTCAGGAATGACCCAGGTGATCCAGTCTAGTGAATCATCAGTTTGATACATGGTCAGGTGACCCAGGTCAGTCTAGTGAATCATCAGTTTGATACGTGGTCAGGTGACCCAGGTAAGTCTAGTGAATCATCAGTTTGATACGTGGTCAGGTGATCCCTGTACAGGTCAGTCTAGTGAATCATCAGTTTGATACGTGGTCAGGGTGTGTTGTGTGGATTGAATCATCTGACAGTTGCGATTGGATGATTATCTGTTAGATCTGTTTTTATTCTGGCTTTAAGGCATCATTGTGCATGTATATATATGTAGTGGATGTTAAAGGTCTGGTTATTTTTAGATAATATAACATTACTAGACATTTTTGTGTGTGTAACCCGTAGCAATGCTAAGAATGACGCAGTAGCCTCTCCTTGCAGGAGTCCTGCCTCACAGGTTCCACTACACTAGACCGCCTCCGTGGCTAGTGGTTAGAGCGGAAGGTCGCGGGTTCGATCCCTTACCGCGTCATACCAAAAGACGTTAAAATATGGTACTTGTTGGTCCCTGCATGGCGTTCAGCATTAATGGGTACAACAAGGACTGGTCGGCTCGGAGTCAGTATAATGTGTTTGAGTTGGGTATTCATGCTTCACTGCGGCATGGTATCTCAGTGGGCTAGCACTATAAAAGCAGCTTCAGTCTGGGCTAGTACAAGCAGCCGCACATACACCTACACACGCATGCACGTCGTCATATGAGCGAAAGATTCTCAAGCACGACGTAAAACCCAATTTCACCTCACCTCACCCCCACTACACTAAATGAGAATCGCATGCTCCCTGAGCGAGAACCGTGTGTAAACAACTGAAGAGACAGAGACATGTGACAGATTTTTATGTATTTTTATTTATGTACAATTTTAAGTATTTAGTGCTGTCATTTTTATCACCATGACTTATGTTATTGTGTGTACAGATATTTTTCAGTGGGTGAAGTTTGGTGCGGAACTGAGGTTGATGTGTTCCGCTTCTTGTCCTCGGAAAAGTAGTCGGACAAGGTGGGCAGAAATTGTGCACCAAGTCCGAATGAATGAGGAGTGACAAGAGAGGGGAAACATATCAAGCCCTGGGTCTACCAGACAATAATAGATGGATGTGGCAGATATCTTAAAAGACATATTTTCGTTAGATACGAGAAACATCCACAGGTATGTGACTCACCTGGAAACAGACTTGGCTTGACCAGTGTTTGCCATGAAGTAGAAAACCTACGTATCTGACTCCCCAAAACATGTCCATGACTCCCTCTCATGACACGAGGAGTCATGATGACTCGTAAAGTTTTATGCCAAGGGCAAACCATGTCGGACTGCTGTCAATCACGTCAGTTTAGAACCTATCAGTACTGATGGAAAGGCTGCGAGGAGAGCCTGCAGTGAAGTTCAATTTCCAACTGAGATCTAGAGAACTGGACGAAGCTCATCGAACCATGTATCATGTCTTATGGTGTTTAAATCAATAAATCAAAGAACAAATTGAACATGCTAGTCTTCTTGGAGGTTACGGAAAGGGGAGAGTGGATGCACTGCTGCCATTCGTCACCACTCGCCCCTTTCCGTAACCTCCAAGAAGACTCGTCCCCCACTCGATACTTGTTATGTGCGAAAATACGACAAACCAATCAGAACGTGCGTAAATGAGCGCGGTGCTTTGATAAAAATAATCCCGAGTTCTTAAATCGTTTATGGCATTATGTCATTGTTTAAAAAATCGTGAAAAACATATATCGTCATATTGAAAGTACAAAGAACGTAGCTAAAAGGATTTCTCTGCCTATTATGAAGTTTTTAATAAGAATCATGCGATTGATGGTGAGAGATTCAACTACACGCACGTGCGTTTGTTGACATAACTGCTCTCATGGGTCCAACTGAGTGTGTTTCTGTGTTTTGTTATGCAGATTGTAAGTGCTCTTCGACCAATTTTAGGAAATGTAATTATAATCGCTACCAGTTTCAAAACAATAATATCGTATTTGTATGTAAGTAATCAACCTTAATCTTAAACATTGGGTTATATTTCATATCTCTGGGGATATTTTAGTCTGACTGTTTTTTGGTCATTCATATTTTTTTCAGTGAATTCATTTACAATTCCACCAGGGGTGTGACAGCAAGGTCAGTTTGAGAAATATTTTAAAGTCATTTTTGAGTATCTGCTTTGGGATTTAATGTAGCTGAATTTTGTTTATTTTGTTTGTATACTCAATAAAACAATTCCCATTTGTGATGATTAACGCTATTAAGAACCCTATTAATTAACATAATGGGAAATATAAGGTGAACAGCTGGTAATAATTACATTAGAATATGTCTTTAACAAATGTTTGTCTCCTTCTTTTAGTTGTATCAAAGAGGTTTAATTCTTTAAAATAAATAAGTAAAAAAAAACAAAACAAAAAAACAACAACCTAGCGATACAATGTACACGTGCTTCGGTGATTTTTAGAAACATTGGAATCAAACAGGGATAGAGTTATCGTTGACAGTTATTGTTGAAAGTAGTTTTGATGTTCATGCGCCAATATGAAATCCTTCCAGAGAGGCACGAGTCGCTATTCGGCTTGTCCCGGAATAACACGGGTTGGTCACGAATGCACTGCTGCAAGACTCGGTAAGACTCGGCAAGACTCGGTGGGGAAACCCTGTTGTTTGTCTGTCTGTCTGTCTGTCTGTTGTTTAAAGCTGCGCTCAGCTATATAGCGGCAGTCTGCAAATAATCGAGTCTGGACCAAACAATCCTGTGATGATCAACAGCTTCGGCATCGATCTACGCAATTTTGATACGATGACATGTGTCATCCAAGTCAGTGAAACTGACCAGCCGATCCCGTCAGTCGCCTCTTACGACAAGCATGCGTTGCTGAAGACCAATTCTAACCCGGATCTTCACAGATAGAAGCTCTGTGGTAAAAGCCTTCGCTCGTCACGCTTGTTTGTTTGTTTGAACATATTTGATTCAATGTTGAAAGGAATTGGGCACAAGTTATTACCGCCCGCTTCCATCAGAAACATGAATGCTCGTCAGGCTGAAGGTCTGGGTTCGATTTCCCTCATGGGTACGATCTTTGAAGCCCATTACCGGCGGCGAAAACCACCCACACCCTAGACTCTACTTCACGGAGGACAGAAACAATTACATAATAAACAAATCATTAATTTATATCAGGATATCCAGCAAACATCTTTTAAAACGCTGAAGGTCTGGGTTCGATTTCCCTCATGGGTACGATCTTTGAAGCCCATTACCGGCGGCGAAAACCACCCACACCCTAGACTCTACTTCACGGAGGACAGAAACAATTACATAATAAACAAATCATTAATTTATATCAGGATATCCAGCAAACATCTTTTAAAACTTGAGAAAATTATTTTATTAGTATTTTCAGGAATTGTTTTATCTCTCACAAGGACGGTATTAATATTACACAACATCCGGTCAACGTTGCCCCGACGTATATGGATAATAAGCATAGGTGTGGGGAAATCCCCTTGAGTTGAGGCTTTGCAAGGGTGGAGCTGTCTTTTGATAGAAATACGGATGTCTGCCAAACCACCCGATAGGGGGGATGGTACATTAAATAGATGCATGTATTGTTTTGCATAACGTGAAAACTGCAAAAGGCAACTACAGAACAGACGCGATAAATTTTCCACCTCCTCAGAGCCTCAGTGCCCCAGGTGTAGCTCCTTCGCTAAGAAGGGTTATGACAATGCACAAAATGGCTGAGAGCTTCCAGATGTTCTGTGGACATTCTGCTATTTTCGTAAGTATAAATAGGCATCAAGTTGTAATTTATTCAAATTGTGTGAAAATAATGATTGTAACCAATCTAACACATACGAGAATAATAGCAATTACGTCGTTCCTTACATTAGATAAACGACGATCAGTTTTACAACCACTTACTGACCTATGCATGGTTGTAATTCAGAAGCACGGACATACATTTGATAAGCTTCAGAGTTAGCAGTCGGTTCTTTTGCCCTTTTCAACTTTCCGCAGACAACGCACCATGCCAGTTATAAACCTTTAAAGTATCTATATAATAACATGCGGTTCAGAAGGATATTGTGGTTGTTTGTCGTTGTTGAGTGTTCTCAAGCCACAGTGCTTTGAAAACTTGAGATGGGAGGGATCTCCCTTAATATCTTGTTAATGCAAATGTGTACGGTACGGTACGAAAACCTTGTTGTCCGCAAAAAGGAGCGCGGTATTGCAAGGGCAACAATTATTGACCCTGATCTATACCGTGGAGGGAGTGTCATGGTGTTGTCCGATATCACACATGAAAACTGATTTCATGACCGCAATATCTCACTGGCCAGCCATATCCGCTGGAAGTATCGGCAAAAACCGTTTTACTGAAAGATGAGAATGTCAGACCACATCGTGTCAAGTCTTGACCTATTATCTCTGACGAGGATGCATACGGACTGACCCCCCAGGGCCCAGGGCCCCTTGACCCGTGAAGATCCGGGCTAGAATTGATCTTCAGTAACCCACGCTTGTCGTAAGAGGCGTCTAACGAAATCGGGTAGTCAGGCTCGCTGGCTTGGTTGACAATTGGACAGCTACCTGTTTTGGGCATTGTCTTTGCATTGTGCAGAGTATATACACTATGTATGTACCCTCGAAACGCTTGATACTAGAGTTTAGGCAAGCAACTATATTATAACAGGTAGCTAACCTGTTGAGATTTGTCAGAAACACCCGTAATATGGTTAACAAACGGCAAGTCTCTTTGTTGCAGCAGAGACTGAGGCACAGTTTGTATTGGATATTGCTACTGTGTTAAACTCCGAGGTTTCCCGTCATTTCAGAATGAGAGTCTACTAATAGACAACTGGTGGCCAGAATTCACTCCATGTTTCCAGAACACTCTCCTTGTCTGGGTACCATGTGGGTGGCTGTGGTTGACCTTGCCCATCTATCTCGGCTACATGTGCAAGGACAAGGACTCCAGACCTCTTCCCGTCAACATGCTGAACACATCAAAGATGGTAGGCCACAGTGAGTGAATGAGTGTGTGAGTGAGGGAATTGGCCATTTCTGCCGATTTGAGTTCAAAGCGTTGACTGGTTTGTTAGCATTTCCTAGGAATAAAGAATTGGTGAGCATATGTGCCTGAAGTTGTCGATCGCTGCCCAAATACAAATCAGTTGCTTGTTTTCATTCAAAATCTATATGGTTTAATTCATTTTTTGTTTGTTTCGTTTATGTTTGTTTATCTAAACAAACGATACAGATACTACTGTTGACATCCTGAGCACTAGCTAACCTAGAAACATAATGAGAGGAAATGTGGGGTTCGAACCCATGATAAAAGGTTTCTGGCACGCCCAAGAAACGCAGCGAATTGCGCCATCTTGGACGAGAGTCCGGCAGTCGCCAGTAGATCTAGATTCATATTGGTTGATATTCCTGCTAATTGGTTACTACAATTCCAGTAAGTCCCGTGACCATTGTATAACGTTGTTTATTCAACATACGTTTGTTTCCAACAATAGCTGATCGTGTAACTTTAGTTTTTCAGCATCTTTCTGAGTTTCATCTGCATCATGGATGTCATGAAGGTCGTGACTGATGGAGAGAAGGAGGATGTCGTCACGGCGTTTTACGTCACCAAGGGCTTGCAAGCCGTTACATTTGTACGTCAAAATTACGACAACTTGTCACAATTCATCCATTTTGAGAGTAGATGTTTTTTTTGTTTTTAACCATCAAGCATTTTGGGATAATTCCAGAAAGAGAGCGATTTTACGCCGCTGTTAGCAACAATGCGGCAATAAAATAGCTGGGGAGACCAGATATAGGCTCCTCACAATGTGCCCATCGCGGGAAACGAACCTGGGTCTTCCCAATGACGGGTTATTCCTTCACCCACTTGGCTACCCGACTTCACCGATACTGTAAGAAAACAAGACATATAGCAATAACATTGTTCATTTTGACATATAGATATATATTTTACAATGATAAACACTGTGAGAAATAAGATCACAAAAAACATATAAAAAAAACCTTGATAACCAAAACATAAATGAATGTATTATATTTAGCACTACCCACTACCAGTCTGAGGCACCGTTTTCTGCGATATAATTGGTTGCCTGAGAGTTATCCGGATCACTGATTTTGCGTTTACAAAAAAGTCGCGTAGGAGTCGTCATAGCAACCAACTGATCGCCTGTGCCGAATATGAGTGGAGTAAGTCAAAACACTCCTCAACGTAACGTCATATATCCTTTATGAAATGATCCCAAATATAAACTGAAAACGTAATCACCGTAATAATCATTTTAAATCAATATCGCAGATATGTACAATATCGATAGTATATACAATATCGACAGTGTGTAGTTTTATGGCAAGTGTGAATACGCTCTTGAGTGAAACACAGAAGCCTCTTCAAGCCTCACCCGAGGTGCCAGGTATCGAGACAGTGTTAAGGGACAGTTGAGACAGATCGGTAACTGATAAAATCAGCGACTTCTTACACTCACAGCGTTGATCTTTTCTTCAGTTGCTGGTGGCCATTTTGGTTCAGCTGGAACGCAAGCGTGGTTTCATCACATCCGGAGTTCAGTTCATCTTTTGGTTGATGACATCACTGGCAGGAGTGGTGCCAGTCTACATTAGGATAATACAACAGGTGGGTATGTGTCAGTCTACATTAGCATAATACAACGGGTGGGTATATATGTCAGTCTACAGAACAATACAACGGGTGGGTATATATGTCAGTCTACAGTAGGATAATACAGCAGATGGGTATATATGTCAGTCTACAGTAGGATAATACACCAGTTAGGCATATATGTCAGTCTAAATTAGGATAATACAACAGGTAGGTAATTTATGTCAGTCTACAGTAGGATAAAACAGCAGGTGGATATATATGTCAGTCTACAGGATAATACAACAGGTGGGTATATATGTAAGTCTAACGTAGGATAATACAACAGTTAGGTATATATGTCAGTCTACAGTAGGATAATACAACAGGTAGGTATATATGTCAGTCTACCGTAGGATAAAACAAGAGGTGGGTATATATGTCAGTCTACAGCATAACACAACAGGTGGGTATATATGTCAGTCTAAATTAGGATAATACAACAGGTAGGTATATATATCAGTCTACAGCATAATACAACAGGTACGTATATATGCCAGCCTACAGTAGAATAATACAGCAGGTAGGTATATATGTCAGTCTACAGTAGGTTAATACAGCAGGTTGGTATAAATGTCAGTCTAAAGTAGGATAATACAACATGTAGGTATTTATGTCAGTCTACTGTAGGATAATAACAGATGTTGGTGTATATGTCAGTCTACAGTAGGAAAATACCGCAGGTGGGTATATATGTCAGTCTAAAGTAGGATAATACAACATGTAGGTATTTATGTCAGTCTACAGTAGGATAATACAGCAGGTGGATATATATGTCAGTCTACAGGATAATACAACAGGTGGGTATATATGTCAGTCTAACGTAGGATCATACAACAGTTAGGTATATATGTCAGTCTACAGTAGGATAATACAACAGGTAGGTATATATGTCAGTCTACAGTAGGATAATACAACAGCGGGGGGGTACATATGTCAGTCTACCGTAGGATAAAACAAGAGGTGGGTATATATGTCAGTCTACAGCATAATACAACAGGTACGTATATATGCCAGCCTACAGTAGAATAATACAGCAGGTAGGTATATATGTCAGTCTACAGTAGGATAATACAGCAGGTGGGTATATATGTCAGTCTACAGGATAACACAACAGGTGGGTATATATGTCAGTCTAAAGCAGGATAATACAAGTGGTAGGTATATATGTCAGTCTACAGTAGGATAATACAACATGTAGGTATATATGTCAGTCTACAGTAGGATAATACAGCAGGTTGGTATATATGTCAGTCTACAGTAGGATAATACAATAGGTGGGTATATATGTCAGTCTACAGAATATTACAACGGGGGGTATATATGTCAGTCTACACTAGGATAATACAGCAGGTGGGTATATATGTCAGTCTACTGTAGGATAATACAACAGGTAGGTATATATGTCAGTCTACAGTAGGATAATACAGCAGGTGTCTATATATGTCAGTCTACAGTAGGATAATACAATAGGTGTGTATATATGTCAGTCTACAGAATATTACAACGGGGGGTATATATGTCAGTCTACACTAGGATAATACAGCAGGTGGGTATATATGTCAGTCTACTGTAGGATAATACAACAGGTAGGTATATATGTCAGTCTACAGTAGGATAATACAGCAGGTGTCTATATATGTCAGTCTACAGTAGGATAAAACAAGAGATGGGTATATATGTCAGTATACAGCATAATACAACAGGTTGGTATATATGTCAGTCTAAAGTAGGATAATACAACAGGTACGTATATATGCCAGTCTACAGTAGGATAATACAGCAGGTGGGTATATATGTCAGTCTACAGTAGGATAATACAGCAGGTGGGTATATATGTCAGTCTACTGTAGGATAATACAACAGGTACGTATATATATATCAGTCTACAGTAGGATAATACAGCAGGCGTCTATATATGTCAGTCTACAGGATAACACAACAGGTGGGTATATATGTCAGTCTAAAGTAGGATAATACAAGTGGTAGGTAGATATGTCAGTCTACAGTAGGATAATACAATAGGTGGGTATATATGTCAGTCTACAGAATATGACAACGTGGGGTATATAAGTCAGTCTACACTAGGATAATACAGCAGGTGGGTATATATGTCAGTCTACTGTAGGATAATACAACAGGTAGGTATATATGTCAGTCTACAGTAGGATAATACAGCAGGTGGGTATATATGTCAGTCTACAGAATAATACAACGGGTGGGTATATATGTCAGTCTACAGTAGGACAATATCGCAGATATGTACAATATCGATAGTATGTACAATATCGACAGTATGTAGTTTTATGGCAAGAGTGAATACGCTCTTGAGTGAAACACAGAAGCCTCTTCAAGCCTCAACCGAGGTGCCAGGTATCGAGACAGTGTTAAGGGATAGTTGAGACAGATCGGTAACTGATAAAATCAGCGACTTCTTACACACACAGCGTTGATCTTTTCTTCAGTTGCTGGTGGCCATTTTGGTTCAGCTGGAACGCAAGCATGGTTTCATCACATCCGGAGTTCAGTTCATCTTTTGGTTGATGACATCACTGGCAGGAGTGGTGCCAGTCTACATTAGGATAATACAACAGGTAGGTATATATGTCAGTCTACAGTATAATACAACAGTTAGGTATATATGTCAGTCTACCGTAGGATAATACAACAGGTAGGTATATATGTCAGTCTACAGGATAATGAAACAGGTAGGTATATATGTCAGTCTACTGTAGGATAATACAACAGGGGGTGTATATATTTCAGTCTACAGTAGGATAAAACAAGAGGTGGGTATACATGTCAGTCTACAGCATAATACAACAGGTAGGTATATATGTCAGTCTACAGTAGGATAATACAGCAGGTGTCTATATATGTCAGTCTACAGGATAATACAACAGGTGGGTATATATGTCAGTCTAAAGTAGGATAAAACAAGTGGTAGGTATATATGTCAGTCTACAGTAGGATAATGCAACAGGTAGGTATATATGTCAGTCTATTTTAGGATAATACAGCTGGTGGGTATATATGTCAGTGTACAGTAGGAAAATACAGCAGGTAGGTATATATGTCAGTCTACAGGATAATACAACAGGTAGGTATACATGTCAGTCTAAAGTAGGATAATACAACAGGGGGGTATATATATTAGGCTACAGTAGGATAATACAGCAGGTGTGTATATATGACAGTCTCCAGTAGGATAATACAGCAGGTGGGTATATATGTCAGTCTACTGTAGGATAATACAACAGGTAGGTATACATGTCAGTCTACAGTTGGATAATTCAGCAGGTACGTATATAGGTCAGTGTACAGGATAATACAACAGGTACGTATATATGTCAGTCTAAAGTAGGATAATACAAGAATTAGGTATTTATGTCAGTCTACAGTGGGATAATACAACAGGTAGGTAAATATGTCAGTCTACAGAATAATACAACAGGTACGTATATATGTCAGTCTAAAGTAGGACAATACAAGTGGTAGGTATATATGTCAGTCTACAGTAGGATAATACAACAGGTAGATATATATGTCAGTCTAAACTAGGATAATACAACAGGTAGGTATTTTTGTCAGTCTACTGCAGGATAATACAGATGGTGGGTATATATGTCAGTCTACTGTAGGATAATACAGATGGTGGGTATATATGTCAGCCTACAGTAGGATAATACAGCAGATAGGTATATATGTCAGTCTACAGGATAATACAACAGGTACGTATATATGTCAGTCTACAGTAGGATAATACAGCAGGTGGGTATATATGTCAGTCTACTGTAGGATAATACAACAGGTAGGTATACATGTCAGTCTACAGTTGGATAATACAGCAGGTACGTATATAGGTCAGTCTACAGGATAATACAACAGGTACGTATATATGTCAGTCTAAAGTAGGATAATACAAGAATTAAGTATTTATGTCAGTCTACAGTAGGATAATACAGCAGATAGGTATATATGTCCGTCTACAGGATAATACAATCTGGTGCGTATATATGTCAGTCTACAGTAGGATAATACAGCAGGTGGGTATATATGTCAGTCTACAGAATAATACAACAGGTAGGTATACTTGTCAGTCTAAAGTAGGATAATACAACAGGGGGGTATATATATATCAGTCTACAGTAGGATAATACAGATGGTGGGTATATATGTCAGTATACAGTAGGATAATACAGCAGGTAGGTATTTTTGTCAGTCTACTGCAGGATAATACAGATGGTGGGTATATATGTCAGTCTACTGTAGGATAATACAGATGGTGGGTATATATGTCAGCCTACAGTAGGATAATACAGCAGATAGGTATATATGTCAGTCTACAGGATAATACAACAGGTACGTATATATGTCAGTCTACAGTAGGATAATACAGCATGTGGGTATATATGTCAGTCTACTGTAGGATAATACAACAGGTAAGTATACATGTCAGTCTACAGTTGGATAATACAGCAGGTACGTATATAGGTCAGTCTACAGGATAATACAACAGGTACGTATATATGTCAGTCTAAAGTAGGATAATACAAGAATTAAGTATTTATGTCAGTCTACAGTAGGATAATACAGCAGATAGGTATATATGTCCGTCTACAGGATAATACAACAGGTGCGTATATATGTCAGTCTACAGTAGGATAATACAGCAGGTGGGTATATATGTCAGTCTACAGAATAATACAACAGGTAGGTATACTTGTCAGTCTAAAGTAGGATAATACAACAGGGGGGTATATATATCAGTCTACAGTAGGATAATACAGATGGTGGGTATATATGTCAGTCTACAGTAGGATAATACAACAGGTGGGTATATATGTCAATCCAAAGTAGGATAATACAACAGGTAGGTATATATGTCAGTATACAGTTGGATAATACAGCAGGTACGTATATAGGTCAGTGTACAGGATAATACAACAGGTACGTATATATGTCAGTCTAAAGTAGGAAAATACAAGAATTAGGTATTTATGTCAGTCTACAGTAGGATAATACAACAGGTAGGTATATATGTCAGTCTACAGTAGGATAATACAACAGGTAGATATATATGTCAGTCTAAACTAGGATAATACAACAGGTAGGTATTTTTGTCCGTCTACTGCAGGATAATACAGATGGTGGGTATACATGTCATTCTATTGTAGGATAATTCAGATGGTGGGTATATATGTCAGTCTACAGTAGGATAATACAGCAGATAGGTATATATGTCCGCCTACAGGATAATACAACAGGTGCGTATATATGTCAGTCTACAGTAGGATAATACAGCAAGTGGGTATATATGTCAGTCTACAGAATAATACAACAGGTAGGTATACTTGTCAGTCTAAAGTAGGATAATACAACAGGGGGGTATATATATCAGTCTACAGTAGGATAATACAGCAGGTGGGTATATATGTCAGTATACAGTAGGATAATACAGCAGGTGTGTATATATGTCAGTGTACAGTAGGATAATACAGCAGGTGGGTATATATGTCAGTCTACTGTAGGATAATACAACAGGTAGGTATACATGTCAGTCTACAGTTGGATAATACAACAGGTACGTATATAGGTCAGTCTACAGGTTAATACAACAGGTACGTATATATGTCAGTCTAAAGTAGGATAATACAAGAATTAAGTATTTATGTCAGTCTACAGTAGGATAATACAACAGGTAGGTATATATGTCAGTCTACTGTAGGACAATACAACAGGTAGGTATATATATATCAGTGTACAGTAGGATAATACAACAGAGGGGTATATATGTCAGTCTACAGTAGGATGAAACAGCAGATGTCTCTACATGTCAGTCTACAGGATACTAGAAGAGGTGGGTATATACGTCAGTCTAAAGTAGAATGATACAACAGTGAGATATATATGTCAGTCTAAAGTAGGATAATACAAGAGTTAGGTATATATCTCAGTCTAAAGTAGGATAATACAAAAGGTAGGTATATATGTCAGTCTACAGGATAATACAACAGGTAGGTATATATGTCAGTCTACAGTAGGATTATTCAACAGAGAGGCATATATGCCAGTCTACAGCATAATACAACACGTGGGTATATATGTCAGTCTACAGTAGGTTAATACCAGAGGTTGGTGTATATGTCAGTCTACAGTAGGATAATACCGCAGGTAGGTATATATATCAGTGTACTGTAGGATAATACAGATGGTGGGTATATATGTCAGCCTACAGTAGGATAATACAACAGGTGGGTATATATGTCAATCCAAAGTAGGATAATACAACAGGTAGGTATATATGTCAGTATACAGTTGGATAATACAGCAGGTACGTATATAGGTCAGTCTACAGGATAATGCAACAGGTACGTATATATGTCAGTCTAAAGTAGGATAATACAAGAATTAGGTATTTATGTCAGTATAAAGTAGGATAATACAACAGGTAGGTATATATGTCAGTCTACAGGATAATACAACAGGTAGGTATATATGTCAGTCTAAAGTAGGACAATAGAAGTGGTAGGTATATATGTCAGTCTACAGTAGGATAATACAACAGGAAGATATATATGTCAGTCTAAACTAGGATAATACAACAGGTAGGTATTTTTGTCAGTCTACTGCAGGATAATACAACATGTACGTATATATGTCAGTCTACAGTAGGATAATTCAACAGAGAGGCATATATGCCAGTCTACAGCATAATACAACACGTGGGTATATATGTCAGTCTACAGTAGGTTAATACCAGAGGTTGGTGTATATGTCAGTCTACAGTAGGATAATACCGCAGGTAGGTATATATATCAGTGTACTGTAGGATAATACAGATGGTGGGTATATATGTCAGCCTACAGTAGGATAATACAACAGGTGGGTATATATGTCAATCCAAAGTAGGATAATACAACAGGTAGGTATATATGTCAGTATACAGTTGGATAATACAGCAGGTACGTATATAGGTCAGTCTACAGGATAATGCAACAGGTACGTATATATGTCAGTCTAAAGTAGGATAATACAAGAATTAGGTATTTATGTCAGTATAAAGTAGGATAATACAACAGGTAGGTATATATGTCAGTCTACAGGATAATACAACAGGTAGGTATATATGTCAGTCTAAAGTAGGACAATAGAAGTGGTAGGTATATATGTCAGTCTACAGTAGGATAATACAACAGGAAGATATATATGTCAGTCTAAACTAGGATAATACAACAGGTAGGTATTTTTGTCAGTCTACTGCAGGATAATACAACATGTACGTATATATGTCAGTCTACAGTAGGATAATTCAACAGAGAGGCATATATGCCAGTCTACAGCATAATACAACACGTGGGTATATATGTCAGTCTAAAGTAGGATAATACAACAGTGAGGTATATATGTCAGTCTACTGTAGGATAATACAACAGGTAGGAAAATATATCAGTGTACAGTAGGATAATACAACTGAGGGGTATATATGTCAGCCTACAGGAGGATGAAACAGCAGGTGTCTATATATGTCAGTCTACAGGATACTACAAGAGGTGGGTATATATGTCAGTCTAAAGTAGGATAAAACAACAGTGAGGTATATATGTCAGTCTAGAGTAGGATAATACAACAGTTAGGTATATATGTCAGTTTACAGTAGGATAATACAACAGGTAGGTATATATGTCAGTCTACAGGATAATACAACAGATAGGTATATATGTCAGGCTACAGTAGGATAATACAACAGGTAGGTATATATGTCAGTCTACAGTAGGATAAAACAAGAGGTGGGTATATATGTCATTCTACAGCATAATACAATTGGTGGGTATATATGTCAGTCTAAAGTATGATGATACTACAGGTAGGTATATATGTCAGTCTACAGTAGGTTAATACAGCAGGTTGGTATAAATGTCAGTCTACTGTAGGATAATACCAGAGGTTGGTGTATATGTCAGTCTCCAGTGGGATAATACCGCAGGTAGGTATATATGTCAGTCTACAGTAGGATAATACAACAGGTAGGTATACATGTCAGTCTACAGTTGGATAATACAGCAGGTACGTATATAGGTCTGTCTACAGGATAATACAACAGGTACGTATATATGTCAGTCTAAAGTAGGATAATACAAGAATTAGGTATTTATGTCAGTCTACAGTAGGATAATACAACAGGTAGGTATATATGTCAGTCTACAGGATAATACAACAGGAAGGTATATATGTCAGTCTAAAGTAGGACAATACAAGTGGTAGGTATATATGTCAGTATACAGTAGGATAATACAGCAGGTGTGTATATATGTCAGTCAACAGTTGGATAATACAGCAGGTGGGTATATATGTCAGTCTACTGTAGGATAATATAACAGGTAGGTATACATGTCAGTCTACAGTTGGATAATACAGCAGGTACGTATATAGGTCAGTCTACAAGATAATACAACAGGTACGTATATATGTCAGTCTAAAGTAGGATAATACAAGAATTAGGTATTTATGTCAGTCTACAGTAGGATAATACAAGAATTAAGTATTTATGTCAGTCTACAGTAGGATAATACAACAGGTAGGTATATATGTCAGTCTACTGTAGGACAATACAACAGGTAGGTATATATATCAGTGTACAGTAGGATAATACAACAGAGGAGTATATATGTCAGTCTACAGTAGGATGAAACAGCAGATGTCTCTACATGTCAGTCTACAGGATACTACAAGAGGTGGGTATATATGTCAGTCTAAAGTAGAATGATACAACAGTGAGGTATATATGTCAGTCTAAAGTAGGATAATACAACAGGTAGGTATATATGTCAGTCTACAGGATAATACAACAGGTAGGTATATATGTCAGTCTACAGTAGGATAATACAACAGGTAGGTATATATGTCAGTCTACAGTAGGATAAAACAAGAGGTGGGTATATATGTCAGTCTACAGCATAATACAATTGGTGGGTATATATGTCAGTCTAAAGTAGGATAATACAACAGGTAGGTATATATGTCAGTCTACAGGATAATACAACAGGTAGGTATATATATCAGTGTACAGTAGGATAATTCAACAGAGAGGCATATATGCCAGTCTACAGCATTATACAACACGTGGGTATATATGTCAGTCTAAAGTAGGATAATACAACAGTGAGGTATATATGTCAGTCTACTGTAGGATAATACAACAGGTAGGTATATATATCAGTGTACAGTAGGATAATACAACTGAGGGGTATATATGTCAGCCTACAGGAGGATGAAACAGCAGGTGTCTATATATGTCAGTCTACAGGATACTACAAGAGGTGGGTATATATGTCAGTCTAAAGTAGGATCATACAACAGTGAGGTATATATGTCAGTCTAGAGTAGGATAATACAACAGTTAGGTATATATGTCAGTTTACAGTAGGATAATACAACAGGTAGGTATATATGTCAGTCTACAGTAGGATAATACAACAGGTGGGTATATATGTCAGTCTACAGTAGGATAATACAACAGGTAGGTATATATGTCAGTCTACAGTAGGATAAAACAGGAGGTGGGTATATATGTCATTCTAGAGCATAATACAATTGGTGGGTATATATGTCAGTCTAAAGTATGATGATACTACAGGTAGGTATATATGTCAGTCTACAGTAGGTTAATACAGCAGGTTGGTATAAATGTCAGTCTACTTTAGGATAATACCGCAGGTAGGTATATATGTCAGTGTACTGTAGGATAATACAGATGGTGGGTATATATGTCAGTCTACTGTAGGATAATACAACAGGTGGGTATATATGTCAATCCAAAGTAGGATAATACAACAGGTAGGTATATATGTCAGTCTAAAGTAGGATAATACTACGGTTAGGTATATATGTCAGTCTACAGTAGGATAATACAGCAGGTGGGTATATATGTCAGTCTACTGTAGGATAATACAACAGGTAGGTATATATATCAGTGTACAGTAGGATAATACAACAGAGTGGTATATATGTCAGTCTACAGTAGGATGAAACAGCAGATGTCTCTACATGTCAGTCTACAGGATACTACAAGAGGTGGGTATATAAGTCAGTCTAAAGTAGAATGATACAACAGTGAGGTATATATGTCAGTCTAAAGTAGGATAATACAAGAGTTAGGTATATATGTCAGTCTACAGTAGGATAATACAAAAGGTAGGTATATATGTCAGTCTACAGGATCATACAACAGGTAGGTATATATGTCAGTCTACAGTAGGATAATTCAACAGAGAGGCATATATGCCAGTCTACAGCATAATACAACACGTGGGTATATATGTCAGTCGAAAGTAGGATAATACAACAGTGAGGTATATATGTCAGTCTACTGTAGGATAATACAACAGGTAGGTATATATATCAGTGTACAGTATGATAATACAACTGAGGGGTATATATGTCAGTCTACAGGAGGATGAAACAGCAGGTGTCTATATATGTCAGTCTACAGGATACTACAAGAGGTGGGTATATATGGCAGTCTAGAGTAGGATAATACAACAGTTAGGTATATATGTCAGTCTACAGTAGGATAATACAACAGGTAGGTATATATGTCAGTCTACAGGATAATACAACAGGTAGGTATATATGTCAGTCTACAGTAGGATAATACAACAGGTAGGTATATATGTCAGTCTACAGTAGGATAAAACAAGAGGTGGGTATATATGTCAGTCTACAGCATAATACAATTGGTGGGTATATATGTCAGTCTAAAGTTTGATGATACTACAGGTAGGTATATATGTCAGTCTACAGTAGGTTAATACAGCAGGTTGGTATAAATGTCAGTCTACTGTAGGATAATACCAGAGGTTGGTGTATATGTCAGTCTACAGTAGGATAATACCGCAGGTAGGTATATATGTCAGTGTACTGAAGGATAATACAGATGGTGTGTATATATGTCAGTCTACTGTAGGATAATACAACAGGTGGGTATATATGTCAATCCAAAGTAGGCTAATACAACAGGTAGGTATATATGTCAGTCTAAACTAGGATAATACTACGGTTAGGTATATATGTCAGTCTACAGTAGGATAATACAACAGGTAGATATATATGTCAATCTACAGAATAATACAACAGGTAGGTATATATGTCAGTCTAAATTAGGATAATACTACAGTTAGGTATATATGTCAGTCTACATTAGGATTATACAACAGGTGGGTATATATGTCAATCCAAAGTAGGATAATACAGCAGGTAGGTATATGTCAGTCTACAGTAGAATAATACAGCAGGTGGGTATATATGTCAGTCTACTGTAGGATAATACAACAGGTAGGTATATATGTCAGTCTTCAGTAAGATAATAAAACAGGTAGGTATATATGTCAATCTTCAGTAGGATAATACAACAGGTAGGTATATATGCCAGTCTACAGGTCAATAGAACAGGTAGGTGTATATATCTGTCTACTGTAGGATAATTGAGGAGGTAGGTGTTTTTGTCATTCTACTGTAAGATAAAACAACTGGTAGGTAAATATGTCAGTTTACAATAGGATAATACAACAGGAAGGTATATATATATGTCTGTCTACAGCATATTACAAATAAAACTCAGGTGGGTATATATTCCAGGCTACAGTACGATAATACAGGAGGTGTGTATATATCAGTCTACAGTAGGATAATACAACAGGTAGGTATATATGTCAGTCTACAGTAGGATAATACAACAGGTGGGTATATATGTCAGTCTACAGTAGGATAATACAAGTGGTAGGTATATATGTCAGTCTACCGTGAATAATACTACAGGTAGGTATATATGTAATTCTACTGTAGGATAATACAGCAGGTAGGTATATATGTCAGTCTACGGGATAATGCAACAGGTGCGTATATATGTCAGTCTAAAGTAGGATAATACAACAGGTGGATATATATGTCAGTCTACAGTAAGATGAAACAGCAGGTGTGTATATATGTCAGTCTACAGGATAATACAACAGGTGGGTATATATGTCAGTCTACAGTAGGAAAATACAGCAGCTAGGTATATATGTCAGTCTACAGTAGGATAATACAACAGGTAGGTAAATATGTCAGTCTACAGTAGGATAATACAGCAGGTAGGTATATATGTCAGTCTACAGTAGGATAATACAGCAGGTGGGTATATATGTCAGTCTACAGGATAATACAACAGGTGGGTATATATGTCAGTCTAACCACTTGAATGCACCACAAACCCCGGATCATAGTCAGTCTCCAGTCATTAGGGGCGATGGAGTAGCCCAGAGGCTTGAGCGTTCGTTCGTCACGCCGAAGAGCCAGGTTCGATTCCCCACAATGGTATAATGTGTGAAAACCCATTTCTGGTGTTCCCCGCCGTGATATTTCTGGAATATGGCTAAAGCGGCGTAAAACACGACTCACTCACTCCAGCCACGATTTTCAGACCCTGGGTACACAGCAAGTCATGGTGCCTTGGCCGAGGTACTGAGGAATGCTCCGATATGTATACAACTGATTGAAAGCATATGTAGATAATTATACTATATAGAGGTTTAAACTTAACACATTTAGAAGGAGAAATAAT
Organism: Haliotis rubra; assembly: GCF_003918875.1. Lineage (NCBI taxonomy): Eukaryota > Metazoa > Mollusca > Gastropoda > Lepetellida > Haliotidae > Haliotis > Haliotis rubra. The sequence goes on along the minus strand of NW_025767210.1, from coordinate 502,190 downwards.
AATTAAAGTTTATCTGTTGAAAGTTGATCAATCTATTAAAACATCAATTCAATCATTCATGCTTGAATTGCCATATGACATTACCAACATGCATTTATTCATAACAGTTTACATGAATTAATGAGCTGAGGCACAGGTATTCTGGCTTCATACTTGACTAATAGATTAAAATGAGACATGCCACATGCAGAACATACCTCAGACTAGGACACACCTCAGATCAGGACACACCTCAGACCATGACACACCTCAGACTATGACACACCTCAGACCATGACACACCTCAGACTATGAAACACCTCAGACCATGAAACACCTCTGACCATGACACACCTCAGACCATGACACTCCTCAGGCCATGACACTCCTCAGACCATGACACACCTCTGACCATGACACACCTCAGACCATGACACATATCTGACCTCAACATACCTCATACCATGAAACACATTGGACCGTGATACACCTTAGAACAAGACACCTCGAACCATGACTCTCCTCACTCCATGACACTCCTCACTTCATGACACTCCTCACTCCATGACATTCCTCACTCCATGACGCTCCTCACTCCATGACGCTCCTCACTCCATGACATTCCTCACTCCATTACGCTCCTCAGTCCATGACACTCCTCACTCCATGACACTCCTCACTCCATGACACTCCTCACTCCATGACACTCCTCACTCCATGACACTCCTCACTCCATGACACTCCTCAGTCCATGACGCTCCTCACTCCATGACGCTCCTCACTCCATGACACTCCTCACTCCATGACACTCCTCACTCCATGACACTCCTCACTCCATGACACTCCTCAGTCCATGACACTCCTCACTCCATGACGCTCCTCACTCCTTGACGCTCCTCACTCCATGACACCTCACTCCATGACGCTCCTCACTCCATGACACTCCTCACTCCATGACACTCCTCACACCTGGACACATCTCAGACCAAGACGCTTCTCAGACCATAACATAGCTCAAAACATGACACACTTCAAATCATGACACAGGACCAGGAGCAAACTTTGGACGGTGACACACCTCAAACCAGAACATACCTCAAACCAGAGCATATCTCAGACAAGGACACACTCAAACCACAAACACCTCAAACCAGAGCATATCTCACACAAGGAAAGATTTCAGACCAGAAGATATCTCAATCCAGAACATACCTCAAACCAGAGCATATCTCAGACAAGGACACACTTCAAACCACAAACACCTCAAACCAGAGCATATCTCACACAAGGATGCATTTCAGACCAGAAGATATCTCAATCCAGAACATACCTCACACCAAGACATACTTTGGACGGTGACACACCTCAGAATAGGGCGTAGCTCAGACAAGAACATATTTCAGACCAGTACACACCTCAGACTACAAGATACCTTAATCCAGAACACACCTTAGACCATGACATACCTCAGACCATGACATTCGTCCGACCATGAAATATCACAGACCATGACACACCTCAGACCATGGCATTCATCCGACCATGAAATATCACAGTCCATGACACACCTCAGACCATGACATTCATCCGACCATGAAATATCACAGTCCATGCATGTTTTTGACAATATCTATTGGCCTCCATCCCATACCATGCATGTTTGGAGGTGAGGTGAAATTGGGTTTAACGTCGTGCTTGAGAATATTTAGCTCATATGACGACGTGCATGCGTGTGTATGTGTATGTGCGGCTGCTTGTACTAGCCCAGACTGAAGCTGGTTTTATAGTGCTGGCCCACTGAGATACAATGCCACAGTGAAGCATGAATACCCCACTCAAACACATTATACTGACTCCGAGCCGACCAGTCCTTGTTGTACCCATTAATGCCGAGCGCCAGGCAGGGACCAGCAAGTATAATATTTTCACGTCTTTTGGTATGACGCGGTCGGGGATCGAACCCGCGACCTTTCGCTCTCCGAGCGAACGCTCTAACCACTACACCACGGAGGCGGTGTGCATGCTTGGACAATATATATTTGCCTCCATCACATCCCATGTATGTTTTGACAATATTTATTTGCCTCCATCACATCCCATGCGTGTTTTTGACAATATATATCGGCCTCCAAGACAACATCAACCTTAACACGGAGTTGCAGAATGGTATTTTTTTTTTTGGCCAAATGGTTGACATACGTACTTCGTAACATACCTCTATATTGCAGTCGGTGTCTCAATGAGGGAAGGTGTATAACCTGATTTATTTTGTCTCTGCAGTTACAAGCTGAAGACTTCGTGTACGATGTACCATGAAGTAAAACGCTTGCTCTATTTCCCAAAAGATGCATAAATAAAGGAGGACGCCCACCCCAAATGCCATTAGGACGGTACCACACAACGGCACCATGATGGAGATCCTCTCATAGAACTCACTTTCTTCTTCACAGGTAACATTTATATACCTGGTGACAGAAACAAGGAAATGTATCAAAAATCTCTTGTGTAATGTGGAAATTATATCCATTATCAAAATGACCAATACTGGTTTGATTAGGTCACAGCAAGATGTGTCAGACATTCATGTGTTTATCACATGGTGTCATTGTGAATCAGTCAGCTTTATTTCCATAATAGCATACTGACATGTACCATGTACACTGGCCTGAGCAGGTATTTATACACTATAGTGACGGTGTAACTTACTGCCTGTGTATTGCATATGTACGAGTTGCAAAGCGGAGCTCACTCTCGATGGATCCAGCATGGCTGTGCGCTGGGACTGACATGATGTACCAGGTAGCTGGATGGAGATCCTGGACTGTGAACAACGCCTGTTGAACACAACCCACAACACAATAATGTAGTGATATGTTTTACTTGTGAGTGAGTGAGTGACTGTGTATAAATCAGCAATCAGCAATTTGTCGGTCACATTCCTTCAGCAAATAAAATGTCAATCACTGTCTGGTGCACCATGTCAATCACAGCCTGGGGCACTACGTCAATAACTGTCTGGGACACCATGCCAATCACTGTCTGGGACACCATGCCAATCACTGTCTGGGGCACCATGCCAATCACTGTCTGGGGTACCATGCCAATCACTGTCTGGGGCACGTCCTTCCTGCATGAAACCTTTCAGTGACATGTATAACCTTTTCCAAACAGTAACTCTCTATCATGATGTAAACACCTCCTCCCTGCATTATTATATTCATCCTTACACAAGATATACTGACAGTCACACGAAGTGTGTTCATCCCTATAATGGCTACAGTCCAGATTAACATAGCTTCACAGTTTATTATACACCAAAGTATGAAATCAAGCCTGTGTGGGAATGGAAACTATGACCCCATTGTATGTGAAAAATCCAAAGCTTATATGAAAATATTGTCACCTTTGTCGTTCATGGAAACAATTAACCAACAGAACTTCTAAATCTAATACACATGTACTCTGTACGGAAACAGTCATGACAGCACCTCTAGGCGCAAGGCTTGACGCACGCTGAGATATCCAACCAGTCTGACCTTCATCAAACCTGACAGGCTTGTAGATGATCTTGTAACCCTGTAGAATGCCATGCAGTGTGAAGAGAGAGGGTGGGGATCATGGCACTCTGATGGTCTGGGCCCCCAGAGCACGTGCCCTTACCCCTTGGGGAGGCTGATTCGCAACTGATTTTGAGGTCCAGTGAACTATTTGAGCTAGCTCAGAGTAAACCGTGGGAATTGTTATTGTATCATTACCTACCCCATCTGCTATGTACATCTTGTTCCGCCTCCTCTATATTGGCTTCCTCCCATTGTTATTGTATCATTACCCCATCTGCTATGTACACCTTGTTCCGCCTCCTCTATATTGGCTTCCTCCCATTGTTATTGTATTATTACCTATCCTATTGTTGTTGTTAATCCCTTTGATGTATTCCCTCATGTTGTCTTAATCAATCCCTGTTACATGTATATAAGTCAGTTCTGTGCTGTTTTACTTTACCCTTGCTTGACAACGGTATAAGAAGCTATTCCGAAACGTCGCATCATATCAAATAAAGAATTTGTTATCCATAAAGTATTATACTTTTCTATTTACACAAGCAACTAGAGTTGACTGATGAGTTTGTCGTAGGCATACTGGCAACCAACCAGCCTGTGTTCCACACAAAATTTAACCTGGCCTATCCACATCAAAGACACCGACCCCTGATCAATAGAGATCAATGATATTTCATCCCTTCTGCCTACGACGAACTCACTTTTTTGTTGTTTTTGTTAATTATGTATTGTATATTTAAAACCCTATTTTCATACCTGCTTCTCAGCGATATAAGAATCTGTATCAAAACGTCGCAACACCTAAATAAAGTTGTTGTTTATCCATAAAGTATGTCCTTATCTGACTCTACAACATCTATAAATGACACTCAAAGACATGCATCTTTGATGACTGGCAATTGCCTGATGTTGGTACAACGTCGTCCTGTCTCGCTGACAAGATGATGTTTTCGAGCAAACAAATGGTTTAAGAAACGTCATGAAACACATTTAATTATGAAGGAAGCAGCACTATTGATCATGCCAAATTTGAAATCTGCAGAAGGTACACAATAGGTACATGCACGTCAGATTATTGTTACTTGAATGCTGCAGATAGTTCAATCCGATTGCTGATATAAACAAACGTGTAATGCCGACGACCGCCAAAGGGCATTGCAGATCAATCAGAATGATGACATAAAGAAATCGGTTGCAAACTGTGGCTCAGGACAGATGAGACGATGGTTTGCTGTGGGCATCCGGACCAATCGAGCGAGTGAATTAAAATGTATCATCACATCTGCAATATTTCAGCTATATCGTGACGAGTGAAAAGTATACATCAAACGGATGTAATATCTAATCATGGTTTTACAATAGGAGTACTGGATGAGAAGTGGTGTCGCAGATTTGTTAAATGCTGCCTTATCAGCAGAATCGATCATTGTGTTAACCAGCAGAGTACGATGTCGTCATGGTCCAGTGGCAAGATACTTTTATAATTCACGTCTTTCGATTAAAAGTGCATCTTTACATGATATATTTTTAATAGCCCGAAGGTGCCAAAGTGATCCTAAACATATTATAGATTGTATGTGGTTGGAGTTTTTATTGATATACTACTGAAATATAGTAACTTTGCATTATTTGATGTTATGCCATTTCTAATGCAAAGAGATAATAAGATGATTTGTGTTTTTACCTTAATGACTGTTTAACCGTTCACAGGATAATATTAATATCTGTATAACTTGACACTAATCATCATGACACGCCTTTCATGAGATGTGGTGTCAAAAGTCAGGTTACAAATTCAGTACGGCGTGTGTCTACTATTGACGTTGATGCATGCTTAACAATGACGACACTCATCGATTTAAGAAAACTTGGGTAATGTTTTTCAATGTCTGAACAAACGCCCAATTCAGCTAACGTCGCTCCATTTCATTTCGCTCGATATAGGACAGGTCCGGAGAAACAGCCAGGGGAGTACCGGAATGTTTTATGTTATGTGCAGTTACTCTTTTTCCGTTAGAATATGACGGTTGCTTCTGCTTTAAACATAGAGCTGTAATTGGTAATGGAGAAGATTGTTCTGGATCCAAGATAGAGACACAATCAGCTTCGTCACTCTTTTATTCATCTATTGTTGAAGAGTTGGGATGAGTTCGTGTCTTTCTCTGTGTGTAATTCCTTGTGATTTCTTCTGTTGTTGTTCTTGAGTTGTTTCGAGAATCGTTTGTATGAAAGGTTGCTTGTTACCTGCCACCATCAAAGTGTGCTTTGACAGTTAAGTCTCTTTGACGTTCGCCTTGTGTATTATGCTGCAGGTTCCACAACAATCCATTATTCATATTCTATAATGGAAACGGACTGTCACAGAACTTACTCACCTTGTTTGGGATCTACGTTCCATAGAGTCCGTGTCAAATTGCCACTCACCAAAACCAAATGTACTAATGGGTCCATGTGTTTGTTTCCCCTCCACCTACCTGACTGACGTCATCTTTTCATTTACCGGTTTCTGCGCATTGGTAGTAATAGCTAGTAATGGTTTATTCAGAGGTTAATAAGGCAACCGGTCCATGTTGCAAGGCGTACAAATAATTGTAATATATATGGAACACCAGTAGTAATGATGTACAGAGGTTTGGCAATGGTGACAATTTATGTTGTATTAAGAAACTTGACACGTTTCTGAAGTTCTAAGGTGACATAATTTGCAAGGCAGTTTACAATATAGGATTTATGACTTTTACAGAGCATAATCGATTTCTGTAGACATGGAGATGTACAATCGTAGTATGGCAAAATACCTTTCCTTAGATCTCAGTAAGACGGACACTTTAATAAGAAATGAAACTCAAATTCTTGCACAGGTGCTATACAGAATGGACATAATCTATCTTCTGGTGTAATGTTATCTTTTCTACCAACTTCAATTATTAAATTATTATTTGAGCAACGGAATTTTCAAAGAACAATACAATAAGTAAAATCATTTACCGATGATAAATAGTTTCATACATATGACATTCTTTAATCAGTCATAAAACTTTAACTTAGAATACTACCCAAGGTTATTAATCCATGGTTGTTAATCAATATCCACACATCGTTGTTTGAACATGTTATGGAACCCCGTAACATTTTCGACACCTTGCACTATCCAAGACAAGCCAAATAATAACTCCTTAACATTGAGAGCCCAACAACCTACTCCCTTTTCTGCCACCTCGTATTGATAAGAATAAATATACAACATTCAGGGACTTGAGAATATTCAACCATTCTTTAATTTTCAATATCAGTTATGTGAACTTCAGAGGTCAAAAGCATGCAAAAACTGAGTAAACACATCGTGTACAAAATGGCATGGGCCATCCGCGATACGTGATATCCAATCTCATGCAATTTAGTTAGGGTTATTTTTGTAACTTATATTCATAAAAGTTATAAATAACTTTTATTCATGCGATGTTATGTTATGTGCATTTACTATTTTCCGTTGGTTTATATACCGTTAATATGGCGGATGCTTCTGCTAAAAAAATAGAGTTGCTATTTGGTAATGGAGAAGATTGTTTGTTCTGGGTTCAGGATAGAGGCACAAGCAACTGCGTCACCCTTTCATTCATCTAAGTTTGAAGAGTTGTGTTTAATTCTTGTCTTTCTCTGTGTGTATTCCTTGTGATCTCTTCTCTCTGGTGCTGCTTCAGTGGCACTATCGTCAGGCCTCAAGAAATGTGTTTAATGAACTGGAATGGTTCTGTCATGAACTACTCACACTTAAGTTTTTTCGAGAATCGTTAGTATGAAAAGTTGATTACATGATCATAATTCATCATGCATATTATCTACTACTTTGACAGTCACTGACACCAATTCTCTTTGATAGTTGTCCGCGTTCGCCTGTGTATTATGATGAGGTTTCCATAACAATCCATTATTTATATTCTATAATGGCGGACTGACACAAACAGTACTCGGCTGGTTTGTTTGGGATCTAGATTCCATTGGACCCGTGTCACTCAACCAAAACAAATGCACCAAAGGGCCCATATGTTTAGCTTATTTACCCTCCACCTACCAGACTGACTTCAGCTTTTCCTTTTATCTGTTTCCACGTCCTGGTTGAAGCAAATTGGTTCAACTAGTTATCCCAGGTTCAACAGAGAAAGTTCTCACCTAAACGGAACAGTGACCAAGACGCTGTCACAAATGGGACACTACGATCCTGATCCCTATGACGTATCTGTACCCTGAATATAGTCTGGAATGTATTGAAGCTTAATTTCAATTACACCTGCAATTAGGCCCGACATAACGGCATCTAAACACCAAGAACCATCGCGTGTGCGATGACATGAAATGAACAACTAATAGTAAAATATTCCACATGTATTAGCACTTGCATTATTGTTCTGTGAGTGAGTGAGTTTAGCTTTACAATTAGCAATATTCAGCAATATCGCGTCAGGGGACACAGGGAATGGGCTTCACCCATTGTACCCATGTGGTGAATCGAACCCGGGTCTTCAAAATGATGAGCGAAGTCTTTAACCACAAGGCTACCCCACGACATCTTATTGATTACTAATTATAGTCAGGATATGGATAAAGATACATGATCCTGATGACGTTTCTTGGAACATGAACATGGTCCGACGTGTACCAGAATCACAAAAAGAAAACTGTATGCACAACAATGATATATAGTACCGGATGGGTTCCTTAAAAAGACTCAGCGTTCGAGGTGAACAATTTCGGTATTTGCGACCAAGGCTCACTATAAGAAAGTATAAACCAGGAAACAGTAAAGCACCCCTAAATATGTTGACACCGCTAACAGACCTGTGTTCACATTCAGCGTTTGAATGATGTTACGTATGATAATACTACTAAATTGAAAAAAAATATATATTGAAAATGACCATGTCCAGAAGCAAATCCGCGTATTTTCACCAGTGCAGTTTGTGTAGGTGCTAAATGCCGGAATTTAATCTGCATGGGTTACAATGTCCAGTCATTTTTCTGCCACTATTATGCCAATAGGATGAGCAAATGGCCAGAGATGGCAAGCTATGTTAATGCTTACTCGGGTGCATGTATGTCCTTTAAGGCAATTGGTCGGGAAATCAATGTCAGACGTTTAGTCAGAAATCACGGAAAACAATGAGGTGGAGGATCGTCCAAGAGTTGGACAACCCAAGGTGACATCAGATCATGAAGACAGGGCACTATTGAGGCTCACTCGGTGACAACCATTCACCAAAAGCACTCTTCTTAAGCACCACTGGTTACCATTTCACTGGATCTCTAAGAGAAAAGTCCCGAATCGCGTCTGGAGACATGGGTAAGTCCCCAGCTGCCCTCGAAAGCGTTTCTGTCTTGTGGACGCAGAGACACTGATCACGGTGTGATACACATCTTATCTTACTTTAATCCAGGGTGAAATATACAGGAGGACTAGCTTATTCACCAGATGGACTGATCGGCTATTTTGAACTGAGTGAAACAGAAATGGCTTATATCAGTTGTATAAAATTACAGATATAGATAATGAATGGGTTAAAACGTATATCGGTTTGGCAATATTTCATCTATACCCTGACTGAAACGATAGTGCACATATATTAAAATATAGGTCAGTTATCACATCAATGGTGGATGACATGGTTCAGGTAATACTCACGGATGTAAATTTGCAGCTTCGTGTTAAGTCTGTATTGAATAATGAATGTGACTGATTGAGGGCTTTGGCATTAAAGTGAGCACTGAACGCATTGAACTTGTGTTTTGTACATTGAACCTGATATACAAACCCCGCACCCGCGAGAACCCTGTCTACATGTAGAAATGACGGATATGAGAGAGTCTGGTTTTTATTTGCAATACCCCAGCCATTCACGGAAATGCACGTTAAGTATACTGGGAACCGCATCACCGCATCGGCAATAGTCAGTGAGTGAGTTGATATTTATCGTAACATCGACAATACATGACGAGAACAGTTTATATTTATATTAAAGATCAATATAGTTAGAATTTAAACCCTGTTGACGAAGAACAGTAAAACTACTAATGTATCACAGATATCCATTTAAACCTAGGAATTAAATCTAAAATATTGGAACTATAAATGACATCACAATATAAAAACAGGCTATAGATTGCCAACGACTGAAGGTAGATCACAGCATCAGTCAATATTGTTGCCATATACCGGTGGGAGCAAGTTACTTATTTGTAACTATCAAGAAATTAGTAAGGTATGCATCACAGTTTAGTAATAAAACAAAGCACATTAGTATTAAAACAATTAATTCATCAGATAATTTAAAGTGCATTAAAACCAGGTAATAGACGACAAGCAACCAAAGTAAACCGCATTACCGGGGATCATGGGGACTTACGGCTCTATCTTCTGCTTCCTGCATAATACCCAGCAGGTTTTACATTTGACTTGTGGTTGAAACCAGCTGTTGTATGAAATGCAAACACTAAGTTAATGTTATATACTTTGATATTTAGATGGAATGCCCGAGTGACACTGATGTCAAGATGTGTGTGTCCGGAAACGACACTAAACTACTGTCATGACATGAAGCATGATTACTGCAAAAGCTATTCACAAAGAGCACAGTCACCTGACGAAAGTACTGATATCATTATCTGTCGTGCACAACAGACTTCCGGCTAAATTGTTCACAACATTCCGTTGTTTATCATGACCAGCTAATGTCCGTCCGAGGAAGACACGTGAAGAAGCGTGTTTGTGAGTTGGTGTGTTTCTGTGTGTTGGACAGGAACCAAAATATCTATATTGGACTTATGTGATGCGTACTGTTTTTGTAAGAAACAAGAAATATTTTGTTGGAATTGTTTGATGGTTACTTACTACCTATGAGGTTACTGACACGTTGTTTTGCTGCATCCAAATTGCTCACGTGGGTAGGTGCTTATGCTTCTACATCGACATCTCATCTGATAACACAATAACCAATGAGATCAGCGTGCTGTTGTGTTGTTGTGTTTGATTGGTCAGAATACTCCAATCAGCTCGCCCAAATAAGAATGAGACAGAACCACGCACTTCAATCAATACTGAAAGCCAATAATTGTGTTGCTACAGATATGTAAGTTACTCAGAGTGTCAGAACTGGCGTTGATCAGCTAATTGCCGGCTGTTGCTGGACATATGTCCTTGAACTAGGTCTCAGGAAGAACCGCTGCACATTTCGACCATGTTCTTGCGGATCTTCGTTGTCTTACATCTTGGTAAATTGGTACAAACTAATTCACTGTGTGTAGACGAACGGTTTACACCAGTACAACATGTTTACATGAGACGTCACCGAGACACCGAAGCAAACTCTACTGCTGGTTGCAGTGTCCAGTGTCAGTCGGAACAAAACTGTGCCGCATTTACATTTAGTGCTGGAAATGGATCGTGTACACTGTTTGTTGATTTCAATGACGCATATGCAACCTGCAATCGACAAAATGCGTATTTCAGGTCAAGTATGTACAACTTTATAACTATTACTTTAACCCATTAACGCGAATTGCAGGCCTATAAAAATGGACAAGGTATGCCTGTGCGTCTGGTTGTCCGTTTATTGTTTCTGTAGCAGATCTTGAACATATTACTTCACGAAACTACTATCAACCCAGTAGTACACATCCTGTCTCTCTTACCCGTATATCTAGTGGATATGTTTGAAACAAGTACATACCTTAGTGTAAAGGGTGGTTTTAAAATATGTCCTCTTGTTTTTACTTTTAATTGTAGAATTTATGGAAGTCAGAATATGCGCAGGATCACATCGATATATTAATATTTTAGTTGTAGCTTATAATTGGCGTCATGGCAGTCATTATCTTCAAATCATATTCATTATCTCTCAAATGTGTCTATCGTCCTATCAGTGTTTCTCGTTTACTTCTTTGATGCATGTTATACTATCCTAATTGCGTAGAACGATGCTGATGACATCAATCACTAGATGATCAGGTGCAGAGTCAGCCCTAAACCACAGTCATTTAAACCGTGCCAATTTCAGGTTAAAATAACAAATGCATGTAAGCCTTTCATTACCAAAATACTGGTTGAGGTAAATAGTATGGTGATCTACCTTCAGTTGTTGGCGATCAATAGCCCGTGTTTTATATTGGATTGTCTGCTTTAATTAAAATGTTCTAATCTGTGATAGTTTTATTTACTGGCAATCGATGACTGGTTATTTACCTACTTGTATTTATTGTGCATGCCAAACATTTCTCGTCACTATATGGCTGAATCATTGCCGAGGTGACGTTAAGTTTTAACTCACTCACTCACTCACTGGTTGAGGTAAAACTGAAAATGACAATCACATTGTAAGTACTTCAGCCATGTCGAGACAAGACTGCGTAATGTGAGAATACGCCTTATACTACCAGAAGCGCCTGCGGGTACCGCAGCAGAGATCGCAACCCAGTCAAGAATTCTGGGATATCATCCGGGTAGTGGCTTGAAAACAATAACAAAAGCAACAACTGGTCCAAGGTTAATGTCCTAGTGTGCCTTTAACAATTATGACAGGTCCGAACTGTACATTTTCATCAAAAATAAATTACCAAATGTAGACAGAAGAAAGAGAATATTTAACACACCGCGCCACATTGTACATTTGTTTAAATGAAAATTAATTGGGACCAAAGGTTTTCTTACAGATTTGCGAAATCTTAGTAAACCCCTCACTAAACCGAACTATACATCTCCATCAAAATTCAGCTACCAAACCTAGACAGCAGAAAGAGAATCCTTAACACATCGCGCCACATGCATGTACTTTGTTTTGATATCAATATTAAACTTTTTATCATATACATCGTCACACACTTAGCATGCTGGAATTTTGTTTTTATTTGAAAAGTCTTTCCGACCCCAGGATTTGTTACAAATGTAAGAAATCTTAATAAATCACTAACTTACACGAACGCTGACCACGGGACACAGTTGCCTCCTCATTTACGTCAAGGAATATCACGTGTGTAGCGAGCTGTGACTTCCCATTTGTATCGGGCATCCGACGTCTAATAGACAGGTTCTTGTTTCTATTTTCAAGGTTATTTGGTAAAACTGTTAATATGTTCTACAGGTGAGGATGGTCGGGAAAATTGAGAAATAGGATGTCCGAACAGTGACGTAAAGAAAGTAAAATACTGCCAAGTAAATAATCTGACTGAATGGAAACCTTACTTTTGTCTTCTGAAACTTGGAAAATGAATCTGTCAGATTTCGGGAGGAACGAATTTTGAAGATTGGTAAAAAATGTTTTATAATGCATTAGGATCTAATCATAGATACTTAAAGGCGACTGAAACGCACGTGCCGTCCAATAAATAGTTTATAATATTTTCAGAAGTCAATATGGAACTGATACGTACATACATACTAACAGTTACAAAGATCATTTGGTTGACAAATGTTTGGGGTAGTGCTGTAATATTCACGGAGACTTGGAGGATCAGGCATCAAGGTCACAAAAGTCAGTAGCGTGTATGGCCACCATTTGGATTTACCACTGCAGCACAAAGCCTGTACATGGATTGCACCAAATTGTTGATAAAGTTAAGTGGTATGTTGTTAACTGTCTGTAGCTGCTCGAAGTTCAACAGCATTTGTTGGCCTTGGACGAAGTTGGTTCAGTCATCTTTGAGTTTCGTCCCACAAATGTTCAATTGGGTTAAAGTCAGGACTCATGGATGGCCAGGGCAGAACAGCAATGTTGTGATAATGCAGATGTTGTTGTGTTACCCTTGCAACATGCGATCTCGCATTGTCATGCTGGTAAATGTGGTTCTGATTTCTGGCAAAATGGCACAACATGGGGTTGGAGAGCCTGATCAATGAACCACTGAACATTCACACTATCCCCCCTCCCAGGACCAATATTCTGAAACACAAATGGCCCTTGTCTCTGGTTGTAGCCAATACTTGCCCATACCATTACACTTGGGCCGCCCCACGCGTTCCTTTTCATTACACACTGATCAGCATAACGTTGACCTTGTCTCCGCTATATCCTGACACGTCCGTCAGCATGGGGAAGACAGAATCGACTCTCGTCCGAGAAGATTACACGGTTCCACTGTCTGTGACGCGAGTTCAGATGTTGTGTTGTCCACTGAAGACGAACCTAACGGTGACGTGGGGTCAGTTTAGGACAACGAGGCGGCGACATTTCAGGTTGTTGGCCTTCAGTCGACGTCGTACGGCACGGCCACTAATGGGGTGTTGGTGAGCTCTAATGGTCCTTATGGCTGTTTTCACTGGCACAGACGAATGGATCTGTCTGGTGTTGACGTCAGGTGAACCGGTCTTGTCTGTGCGTTGTCACGTTTGGCCTACCACTTCTTGGACGGTCAGCAGTGGTCTGCATGGTTGCATAACGACCTTTATGCCGATAAATGTTCGTAACATGGACGGGAAAAGTCATCCGCGCTTTTCCCTGCATTCAGTTCACCAATAGCTTCGTCCCTTTGACATGCAAGTAATCTTGGCATCTTGAAGTCGGCTATCGAATAGTGACAGAGACCAACAATCTGCACCATGTTACAGCCATTTCAGTCAGCAACTGCACGTACATGTTCATTTCACCGTGAAACTTCGATTTCTCGGTACCATGGTGTGTTTTGAGCGATATGTTTTAAAACTGACTAGTAACCTGAAATGAGGTAATATTAATGGAACAATTCACAAAATTATACGTTTAAGCCCAGCAAATGTATTCGCAATGTTTATTTCATACTAAATATCCAATACTGAATTTTGACAATTTCCTAAAACAATTGCGTTTCTTTTGCCTTTCAGTATATATAAAATTATCATAACGTTTGATATGGACCTAAAGTTCCTAAAACACCAGGTCTCTGTTCCACAAAACGATTGTAACACAAAGATGATCGTAACTCCCATACTTTAACATAGATTTCGTCAGTCGTAGCGCTAAGATGATCGTAACTACCATACTTTAACATAGACTTCGTCAGTCGTAGCTCTAAGATGATCGTAACTCCCATACTTTAACATCGATTTCGTCAGTCGTAGCGCTAAGATGATCGTAACTCCCATACTTTAACATAGACTTCGTCAGTCGTAGCGCTAAGATGATCGTAACTACCATACTTTAACATAGACTTCGTCAGTCGTAGCTCTAAGATGATCGTAACTCCCATACTTTAACATAGATTTCGTCAGTCGTAGCGCTAAGATGATCGTCGCTCCCATATTTTAACATAGACTTCGTCAGTCGTAGCTCTAAGATGATCGTAACTCCCATACTTAAACATAGATTTCGTCAGTCGTAGCGCTAAGATGATCGTAACTCCCATACTTAAACATAGATTTCGTCAGTCGTAGCGCTAAGATGATCGTAACTACCATACTTTAACATAGACTTCGTCAGTCGTAGCTCTAAGATGATCGTAACTCCCATACTTTAACATCGATTTCGTCAGTCGTAGCGCTAAGATGATCGTAACTCCCATACTTTAACATAGACTTCGTCAGTCGTAGCTCTAAGATGATCGTAACTCCCATACTTAAACATAGATTCCGTCAGTCGTAGCGCTAAGATGATCGTAACTCCCATACTTTAACATAGATTTCGTCAGTCGTAGCTCTACAATTGGTTTGTGAACGGGGCCCTGGGCTGTTTTGTCCTTATAAACTAGTGTAAATCTTAATTCTAACAGCACCATTTTGATTTAATGGATTGTTTGCTCAGAAAGTTGATTAGGGTTACCATTATGATAGGTCATGTCTTTTTCACTGGGCAGGAAACATTAAGCCTAAAGCACCAGTGTTTAGTATTAAACAATGCTTGGATATGTTTTATGGTCAAAACTATCTTTGAGTAAACGAAAGTTATCCAGATTGGGTTTTCTGATTCGGTTCTGAAAGAGGATATTGATATACATGGTATATACCAGAGACAATAATTACAAATTGTTATTATATTATATTATATATAACTATTTTGTTTTTTAAACGATCGTTGATTTGAAACAAAAATCTTTTCTACAGATAAAGCCACACAGCACAATGGCAGACCAATTCGACTTGTTGGCGGCTCATTCTATGGTCGTCTTGAGGTTGACTACGGGGGATGGGGAACGGTCTGCGACGACAGTTTTACTCATATAAACGCCAGAATTGTCTGCAGACAACTGGGATTGCCATCGTAAGTATAACAGGCTAACTATTTATTTATTAATATTGACCGTGTCTAATAAACCTATATATATCTGAATTAAAGTCGTTATCTGTAGACAACTTGGATTGCCATCGTGTAATAGACCACCCAACATGATAAACTGTCACACTATGTTTATTTATATTAAAACTTATCTAAGACTTACCTGTGTTGCTGCATCACATACACAGCCATCATGTCCACTTTGGATCATTCATTCAGATGGAACAATCGTAACAAATATAATGGATAACGACATTTTAGATTTTGTGAGAGCTCAGTGTCAATTCAGACTCCTGAACACTTGCCAAACAGGTGTATATATATACATATGTGAGTGAGTGAGTGAGTTTAGTTTTACGCCGCACTAAGCAATATTCCAGCTATATGGCGGCGGTCTGTAAATAATCGAGTCTGGACCAGACAATCCAGTGATCAACAGCATGAGCATCGATCTGCGCAATTGGGAACCGATGACATGTGACAACCAAGTCAACGAAACTGACCACCCGATCCCGTTAGTCGCCTTTTACGACAAGCATAGTCGCCTTTTATGGCAAGCACAGGGGTTGCTGAAGACCTATTCTACCCCGGATATATACATATGTAACAAAGAAAACATTAGGAGGAGGGGTGCATAAAAAATATTCAATTAATTCAACAGTTATTGTCAATTTTCAATTGAAATCTGTTGTCAATACTTTACGTTTGATCAGTGCTCTGCGGATAACTTTTGGTATTTGTTCGCCACTACAGGCAACTCTGAAGCATATATAATGTACGACAAACATTAATAATAGCAATGGATATTGAACTGAAGTCTGTTCCTTCTACAAGCGTCTTCCAACAAATCTGCCATTAGCAATATTCGTTGACTGACTGACTGACTGACTGAGTTTGGTTTTACGCCGCTTTTAGCAATATTCCAGCAACATCACGGCGGGGGACACCAGAAAATGGGCTTCACACATTGTACCCATGTGGGGATTCGAACCCGGGTTTTCGGCGTGACGTGCCAACGCTTTAACCACTAGGCTACCCCACCGCCCCTCAATATTCGTTGACATATTTCCAGAACCAACGCAGATTTCAGGACTTCAGCTTACTACGGACAGGGATCTGGCACCATACAACTGGATGAAGTGAATTGTGCAGGGCACGAAACATATCTGTCCCAGTGTTGTCACAATCAATGGAGAGATCACAACTGTGTTCACGGGGAAGACGTAAGCATCATCTGTAGGTAAATGACCGGTGGTGTCAGTAACGTGGTATGTTGCATGTGTGTGTTTGTTTGTTGTTTAACGCCGCACTCAGCAATATTCTAACATTATGGCGACAGTCTGAAAATAACCGAGTGTGGACCAGACAATCCTATGATCAACAGAATGAGCTTTGGTCTACGCAATGGGGATACGATGATTAATTTGGATTCTTATGCCTCAACTGGAACGTTCATATTAATGATGTTTTAGTCTTTCGTATTTACATCACTAATAGGTCAGTAATCTTGACAGGTGTGAACTGAGTCTGTACAAGATGACATTGTAACCTCAGATATGTATATTGACAAATTTGATGTATTCAGTGAGGAAGAGGTAAAGAAACTGATAGCAGCTTCAACACCAACCTTGTGTGTGATTGATCCCATCCCTACCAGATTCACGCTAGAGTTTGTGGATATTCTCCTTCCGGTCATTACACAGATCTTAAATCTCAGCTTGATCTCAGGACATGTTCCAGAATGCCTGAAGCAAGCTACTGTGAAGCCTTTATTGAAGAAACCAAGCCTTGACACTGATGATTTGGCCAATTACAGACCCGTCTCAAATCTATCCTTTGTGTCCAAAGTACTGAAAAAGCTGTGAAGACCCGCCTTACTGCTCATGTAAAGAACCACAGTCTATACAATGATTTCCAGTCAGCGTATCGGAGCAATCACTGAGACAACTTTACTCCATGTAATGGATACCCTGCTTGGAGCGGTAGACTCTGGCAAGGCCTGTGTACTCGTCTTCTTGATTTATCGGCAGCGTTCGATACGATAGATCACAAACAGCTACTTGATTGTCTACAAAACCGTTTTGGATTAGGCGGCTTTGTTCTAAGATGGTTTTCCTCATACCTATCAGAACGATCTCAGTTTGTGCTCATCCAAAATACTAGATCTCAGACATGCAACCTTTCATGTGGTGTCCCGCAAGGTTCTGTGTTGGGGCCCGATGATATTCACTCTCTACACCAGCAGTCTTGGGGACCTTAACATAACATCTTACATCATTGTTATGCTGATGATACTCAACTCTTAAGAAAACTCAATGTTTATGATGCAAAATCAAAAGTTGCAGAAGTTGAAGTGTGTGTAGGCAATGTGAAGACATGGATGACCGCAAGTAAACTCAAACTAAACGATAACAAAACAGACATTCTCACAGCTTGTTCACCAGCCAACAGAGCTAAACTGAGTGTGAATTCACTTAAGATAGGTGAATCTCAGATCTCCGTGAGCCCTACAGTAAAAAACCTGGGTGTCATGATAGATTCTACACTTTCTATGGAGCCACACGTCAGCAACTTATGTAAAATCTGTTATCATCACACAAGGAATATCTCCAGCATACGCCACCTATTAACAACTGACGCAACACACCATCTTGTAAGATCTATGGTGTTGTCCCGCTTGGACTACTGTAATAGTCTGCTTGGGAACATGAACAAAGACCTGCTCTCCAGGTTGCAAAAAGTCCAAAATGCAGCTGCCAGACTGATCTGTAGAACCACCAAGCACTCCCCAGTCCTCATGCGTCTGCACTGGTTACAACTCCCAGCTAGGATAGAATACAAAATACTTAGCATGACTTACAGATGTCTTAACAACGCAGCTCCATCCTATCTCTCTAGTCTTGTAAGAGTGTATGTTCCAACCAGGACTCTGAGATCAGTCAATCAGTCGCTGCTCATCATCCCAAATGCACGTCTGAAGACATATGGACACCGACGTTTTTCCTACTTGTCAGCTATCAACTGGAACAATCTGCACGTGTCTCTCAAAGAATCCCCCTCAATAGCCAGCTTAAAAACTTTCCTGTTCAAGAAGCACTAAGACATCTAAATGAACTCCTATTGTAAATATGTATATAGTTAGCGCCATGAGCAACCACTTGGTGATTGGATATAGGGCGCTATACAAATGGACTTATTATTATTATTATTAATCATTGATTTGCGTTTTTGTTTTTTTAGAATTTGATTTGTAGATAGATTACGTAGAAATGATTGATATTTTCATTTGCTGTGTTTATGTCACCCTTATTCCGCACTGGTGCGGCCTAGTGTTGAGAGCGTTTATTCATCACGCGGCAGACCCGGGTTCGCTTCCCCACATGGGTACAAAGTGTGAAACCCATATCTGGTGTCCCCCGCCGTGATTTTTCAGGAACATTGCAAAAAGCGGCGTAATGTAGTAATCACCTACTACTCACTCACTCAGCACTCAATTAGCAATGGGGCAAGATCACGTGGAAGTAGATTTATTTATTGATCGAATTTCTTTGGAAACAAGTTTTCTAACATTAAATGGCAAAAGCTTAAGCTGACCTGGTCTTTTATGAATTCACCAAAAAGAGTAATCTTAATGCAATCAGGACATAAGTTTCTCTAGATTATATCACGTCGGTGAAAAGACAACATCCATCAGGGCATGGGATGAGGAACACTATGGACAACGTACGGTTAACAACTTGTGTATAGTTGACGGGTCTCGTTAAAATAGAATCCGGTAGAAAATAGGTGTAAACAAGTGAAAACTGTAGGACTTAACCCAAACCCCAAAATGAGAAAATGTAGCAATGGCACCTTTTTGCATTATGCAATGTATGTGCATTTGGAAACATCTGGAAGATGTCCATGTCCCTTTCTAAAACAACTTTTATCAGTAAGAGTGAGTGAGTTAAAATTAAACGTGACATCGGCATTGGGAAACACGTTTTGCAAAGTTCATGGTACATGGAGAACCGGGGGCCTCCATCTGTAGAACGTACCGGAAATGAGAATGAAATGCCTTTTGATAAAAACCTTGTATGTTCCTGCGGGTACACATGAGCCCATCCAGAGAGTGATTTGTGCACACGTACCAGCAACATATGAGCTTGATTCACCGTCTCAAAGGCATCCTCGATAATCTCCAGGGTATATGTTCCGAGAAATCTCCACTATACCCTAGATGCATCTAAGGCCGATGATTTTATTATCTCCCTTGGTTGGCTTTTTTTATCCAATCAGGTACTTACACAAATCACTTTCGCTTTTTAAATTATCTAACGGATTAAACTTGGCAACACAATAATATATTGTTGCAGGGGTACTCTGAAAGGGGAAGAAGGAGTTCTTGCATATATCTTTTTAACATTTAAGACCTGTCAATTTGTCTTTATGTTTTCCCCCCAATTCTGAGTCGCACTGCGAACAAACTTTCGCAGCTGCGATCGCTATCTTTGTTGACACTGGCAAGCTCAGTTGTAACGGCGGCTTATCTGATTGGCGACTGTGAGAATGTGGAGCCAGCAGAGGGAGGTAATAAAATCATCGGCTCGAGCCGTAGATGCATCCAGGGTATAGTGGAGATTTATCGGAACGTATAACCTGGAGATTATCGAGGATGTCTCCAAGGTAGCTAATGCAGTATTTTGAGGAACAACTTGGGGCACCCTGTGATGAAGCTTGTGTAGATGATCTTACTGAATGCCACTTCAATAGTCAAACCTTGTTATGTTTGCATGGGCGACGAATTTGTCCACATGCCTATGTCTTCTGGAACAGCTATGTCGACTTGTGCAGCCCAGGGTGTGCGTGAAGATTTAGAGGATATTATATGAGCGCCCATGTCATACTTTGTTTACGACACGATTCTAAATGTTGGTATTTCCCGAGCGAGAGCGAGGGATATGCAGATATTTAGGCACGAGTGTCGTAAACATAGTATGATATGGGCACGATTATGATATTCTGTTTATTACCGAAGTCGTCAAATTGAGTAAAATAAACCCAAAACTACTTTCAAACATAGGCTGGCTACCCACCGTCGCCGCATGTAAAACGCAACGTCACAGAAGAAACGTGACGTCATAGCATTGTTCATGACGTCACATCACCATGACAAAGTGATTTTGCCCTAGGGCATCGTATGAAAAATATGAACCCTGATATTTTCGCCCTCGTAGGTAATAAAATGTTTTATCCCTGGATAAATACTGCTATTGCATGATCACATAATACAGTGATTGTGCAACTGATATCTCAAGCTTCCGTTAACCCGGGCACTACTTGTCACCACTGATTGGTAGTATTTTTAACATGTACCTGTTTTGCCCTAAAAATTGCAGCAAAAGACACTGTATGTTTTGCAGTGCATTTCTTTGTATACCTTTGTGATTGCCGCACAATAGCTAGTGTTCATCACATAATTGTATAGCTCTACGTACCATTAGATAAGCCTGCAAATAAACGTATGTGTCTCTATATATTTTGTTTTGTTTTCTTGTCAATTGTTCCTTGTTTATTGCATAGGACGATACACAGAGTAGTGGGTCCGTACTGACAACTTGTAAAGTGTACAAACCAGGATTACCCGTGAAGGCCCGGGTACGAATTGGTCTTCAGCAACCCATGTTTGTCGTAAGAGGAGACTAACGGGATCGGACGGTCAGGCTCGATGATCTGGTTGCCACATGTCCTCGTATCCCAGTTGTGTAGATCGATGCTCATGCTGTTGATCACGGGATTGTCTGATCCAGATTCGAATATTTACAGATCACCGCCATATATAGCTGGAATATTGCTGAGTGCGGCGTTAAACACACCAACCAACCAACCAACCAGGCAAACCAGGAATAATGGTCACAAGTGTAGCTATTTTACGTGCACGTATTAGGTTTAGAACAGAAAGACACCAGGGCATCTTGTACAATTTATCGTTACGGTAATGCTGTGTATTGGAAGGGCTCACATGGAATTTACGAACGGGGTATGAACTGAAGTTGTTGTAGCTCTGCTCTTTCCATATATGCAATTGACCACTTAAACTAAGATGTTAATATTTTTAGAACCACTGATGATCGACAGCATGATCATTAAGTACAGGTCAAACAAGTCTTAGGTTTGACTGATACAGCTAATCCTGAGGGACGCAGTACACCTGAGCCTCATTTCACAAAGCACTAAGGTGATCGTAATTCACTAAGGTAACCTTAGTGCAATGTTAAAGAATGGGAGTTAAGGTTAACCTCAGATAAGGTTGCTTTGTGGAAGGAGCCCTGGTTGATAGAACTTCGGGCGTTAACGAGCCGTAATTGCGAGGCTGCAGCTTCTTTCAGGTCTGTTGAGTCAGGTCTGTTAACTCAAGAGTCGCGTTGTATCAGCCTTTCGGGAACAGTCGAATCTATCATTTTAAATACTCATTAAACACAATTTTTAAAAGAACGTTTCTGCAATCTAAAGAAACGCACGTAAAATATATTAGGCTGCCAACTATTCGGAATATATACTTCTCACAAAACATTAAGCAACAAGTAGTTTTAGTGTAATATCTTTATCAATCTCGATAGCGAATTTGCCGTCATGTTACTGAAAGGTAAATATGTAACGAATACATAACCTTTAGTGACTGTCAGATTGATTTATCTGATAACATCGATAACGTCACCCGAACACAACCACCCTCAGAAACAACATGCAAAACCTATGGCATGCACGTGTTCCACACTTCACGCATGCACCCTGACCGGTTAAAACCTACCAGTAATCCTACCTGTGATCATTCTTCTGGCACAACAAGCGGGTCCTAACTTCATTTTTATTAATGAAAATGCCCGTCT
This sequence comes from Haliotis rubra, assembly GCF_003918875.1. Classification (NCBI taxonomy): domain Eukaryota; kingdom Metazoa; phylum Mollusca; class Gastropoda; order Lepetellida; family Haliotidae; genus Haliotis; species Haliotis rubra. The sequence continues at coordinate 479,552 of NW_025767210.1, read as the reverse complement.
ACATCGAGACAGAGTTGTTAATGATGTTGTTTAGAGAAAAAAGACATCCAACATATGGACTGGCCTGCAAGGTCACCTGATCTTAACCCCATTGAACATGCTTGGGACATTATTGGAAGTCAAGTCTTCGGCCTCCATGCTCAGGATGAACTTGAGCAGGCGTTACAGAGAGAATGGAAGAACACTCCAAAACAGCAACTATACAGGCTCATTTGGTCAATGTCAAGACGTGTAGGCACCCGTGAAGAGCCGGCTCCTCGTGGTGGGTGCTGGGTAACGCTAAGAGCTCTTCAATCCCCCGTGTGGACCCGGGGGCATATTTGGTCCACCAACCTGTTTGTCGTGGGTTGCGCCCCAGTGTCGGTGGAGGAAGGGAGTCTGGTGGTTGAGGGCAATAAGAGCCTGGAACCGTGTCCCTTTTGCCCAACACACCACTTCGGTCCTAACTTCACCTAGACGGGTGGTAGAATGGTCCACCCAGACTGTATCGCCATTGTCAGCACGGCTCCCTTGGGAGCTGCATAAATCGCATTACCCATGCTAGTCGTAAGAGGCGACTAACGAGATCAGGTGGTCAGGCTTTCTGACTTGGTTGACGCATGTCATGGTATCCCAATTGATTAAATCGATGCTCATGCTGTTGGTCACTGGACTGTCTGGTCCACACTATTTACAAACCGCCGCCATATTGCTGGAATATTGCTGAGTGTGGCGTAAAACTAAACTCATTCACTGACCACGGAGACAAAGACAAGTCTCTACGTCTCGCCACTAGTGAGAACCTGGACGCTAACTGTCTTTTATGGAGTCAAACTCCGTGGTGGCTGCTTCCACTGCACCCAGCCTCTATAGAGAAAGGATTCAGCATCTTGGACTGGCATCACACTCCAAGGATAACACCAACTCTACATATCACACAAGAGAACAATAGTTGGCGATTTGAATGAAAATTTGTTAGCAGGTAAGAGTTGTCAGTTGACGAATATCTTTGAACGAAAACAATTAAGAAATGTAATAAAAGACCCTACTAGAGTAACCGTAACAACTAGCACTCTGTTGGACCCAATTATAGTAAGTGACGATGTAAATGTCAGTGATTGTGGTGTGATTGACTTTGAAAGAAACATATCTGACCACAAGGGAACCTTAATATCTATCAATGAAAAAGTCTTACAAAAGAGAGGTATGGTGTTAAAATCAGGCAGATTTCGTCACTTTGAACAGTCTTATAGATGGTTTAGATTGGGATGAATTATTTAACAGATATGATAATGTAGATGACATGTGTACTGTTTTCTATGAGAGACTAGATGAGGTGATTAGAAAGTGTATTCCAACAAAAATAGTTACTATAAGACCAAACGACAAACCATGGTTTGATTCAGAACTTAGACGTGAATGTAGACGTCGAAATAGGTTAAGAAAGCAAGCACAAAGAACTGGAAAGGAAAAGGACACCCTAGCCTACAAGAAACAGAGAAACAGAGTAAACAATATGAAGTATTATGCCAAAGACAATTTCTATGGAAATTTAGATGAATTACTCACAGAGTTATACACTGTTAACAAATCATCATACTGGAAACTTCTACGCCATGTAGTTAGAAAATCAGAAGTAACGTCAAATATATATTTTGAAAAAGCTACCAAGTTGAATGAACATTTTAAATCTGTATCTACGTTAGAAGATGGCAATTAATCGTTACCATACTTTGGGAAACGCACTGATAAGGATTTATGTGACATCGTTATAACTCAAAAGGAAGTTTCTGATATTATTAAATGTTAACCTGAGAAAAGGGCTTGTGGTCCAGATAGAATAGGCCATAAGTTACTCAAGAAAACAGTTTATTCAATAAGTAAAGTTTTATGACTCTTATTCAGTTACTCACTGCAATCCTCTACCTATCCCATTAATTGGAAAGTAGCACATGTTTTGCCATTATTTAAAAAAGTGAAGACAGCCTGTTTAGATATACGCACATGGGTATTTCCTGGGCCAATCTGTGTAAGCGCCCTGTTTAAATATAAGTACATTGAAATATCCTAGAGCATTCTGTGTTAGCGCCCGTTTTAATACACCTACATGGTCATTTCCTGGACCAATCAGTGTTAGCGCCCTGTTTTAGTAAACACCCAAGGCCATCTTGCGGACCGATCTTTACTAGAACCATGTTTCATCGAGACCCATCATTTACATAGGTCCATCACAAATTCCCGAAGCGCAGATGGGGCATATAATTGTTTTGTAACGGTATTAACATTGATTGGAATTCTGTTATTACACTGTTTGTTATAAGTTGTCAGGAAGGTATTACATTCTAGTGTAACAAATATTAAGAACTACGATTGAGACAAATCCAGCTGTCTACATTCTCGTGAATCAGATCATGATAACTATGATTGAAACAATTACAGCTGTTTACATTTCATTCTCAGAAATAATAATGACTATGGTTAATATATAGAGCTGTTTACATTCTAATGTAACGAATAATATTAACTGTGATTGATACAGACACAACTGCTTTCAATGCAGATTAGAGTGATCTGAAGTTATATTTTGTTGTAAGACCCAGCTCTAATGTAAAAACACCTAAATGATTCGCATTATGATAAGAGCAGAGAAACTCCCTGTTCGGGTGTCTCTTCCGGAAATGTTAGCAATATACCAACATGTATTTCCTCCTCATGCGGGCACGCAGCAAGCGATTGTTTTATGTGTAAGCCCGATAGTTTGGAAAACGTTATATTTAGTATAGTATTGAGGGCTTGCCCAACCTTTTTACCAACAATTATGTGTAAGCCCGGGCTTTTCTACAATGGTAGCTACGCCCCGGCCATGTGCGACTAATACACACCAATTCAACATGTGTGATTAAGGCATGGGCATTGTCTACAAGTCTCTGCGATAATCTAATTTCACCTTCAGAACGATTATTGCATCTTTCCTAAACAGTATCATTGTAAGCCACGATTCTTTGTGTGTTTCAAGAGTGTGGTCGCTTGACTTTGTGTTTGCCAAAGAGACGATGCACACATATTACAAAGGATATTACATCAACAAAGTTAAACATTGAGATAACACACCCAATATGTCTACCACACAACCACATATATGTACTATGTAAACATACGAATGATGATAAATTGACTGAAATCCGGAAGACTTCACATTAATCTTTGGGACATAACAAAGCTATTTACGAAGCCAAACGTCAAGACAGAACAGAGGTATGTTTCTGTTGAGGATAAAGAAGATTTTGAATTATTGTACTTAATCAATTTTGAACGTACCATACATACATACAAACATACATACATACATACATACATACATACATACATACATACATACATACATACATACATACATACATACATACATACATACATACATACATACATACATACATACATACATACATACATACATACATACATACATACATACATACATACATACATACATACATACATACATACATACATACATACATACATACATACATACATACATACATACATACATATATACCATACATACCATACATACCATACATACATACATACATACATACATACATACATACATACATACATACATACATACATTTGTATAGCGCCGATATCCAGCTCAGCTGCTCAAAGGCGCTTTGTTTTTTCCCTCGATCACTGGATGTCAATCTCAACGGCACGTCGTATTATCAAGCTCAACTCCCTGGGGAGCATACAACTCTTGCAGCCACTAGGCGCACCGAGTTAGTGATGCTTTCCCATCCTTACGAGGTACACATTCAAAGCTGGCTGGACTGGGACTCATAGTCACAGTACTTTGTCCAAGTTTAATGCACGTTGTTGTACCCACAACTAGGTGTTTGCACGTATTCATGTGGCCACCATCTGGTCATATAGCAACGGATTCGTGGGTTCTTTTAAGTGCACAGGTTTGTGCACTGTACACTAGGGGTAGTCTGAAGTTACTTTAATATACACCCATGTTCCATATACTGGAAATGATGCAGAAATACCCATCACACAAAGGGGCACAAACTCAACATTTCTTTAACAAGGAGATCTAGTGATTAAAGTTTCATTCTATGTTGCCTTTTACAGTTTCAGTAGATTTTGCGTATCTATTTGTAGGAATTACCACTTATTTTGGGTTTTTTTACATTAAAACTTGGCTCGTACCAAGCCAAATCAGATTAACCTTTGAACAACTCAAACGGCTTGTATCTTATCCTCTCTCTGGTTGTGAAAAGTACTTAAACTAAATCTGTCTCGCACGCATGAGTATTAATATTCAGCACATGATATGAACAATATTGTAGATGGCTGGTTCCCCTTAGAAACCATACGCTTGTATACAACATGTAGGATCCCTGTTTTCAAATTGGTATGTGATCATTTGACAATGTTACGTAGATATTCGTTTTTATGCATGTTGCACAGATTGTCAGTATTTTAATTTGTGACTTTACCTTCTATTTTACAAGAATAACGCAGACGTTTCACACTATAAACTATTGATATGTAACTATTGGTGGATATGTATATTTTTCTTTGGTTCTTCTGATGTATGTTGTTGTAAAATAGGGGGGAATGTTTGATGTCAAGAAAACAGTTAACACAAAAGGTCGTCTAGCAAGTAGTCCTCATCAAATCACTTCAGGTTTCTGAAATAACTGCCTTGCACTGTGATAATGTTGTTTATGGTATGAGGCCAGATAATTCTGATTTTTTTCTTGAGATCATTTCACACAGGATAATGTGTAATGAGTAGGGCCTGTAAAAGTAGTCGAAACTACCTTAATTTATCCCGATAATATCATTGGTACTCTACTCCTATACTTTAGACGATATATTATTGAAAGTCTTTAATGTTGAGCATTGTTTCAAAAATTTTACAGTTTCGTACCAAGCCTACCCGTGGAGGTCCGGCTTAGAATATTGATCTTGAGTAACCCACGCTTGTCTGAAGAGGCGACTAACGGGATGGTCAGGCTCGCTGACTTGGTTTACACATGTCATCAGTTCCCAATTGCGCAGATCGATGCTCATGTTATTGATCACTGAATTTTCTGGTGTAGACTCGATTATTTACAGACCGCCGCCATATAGCTGGCATATTGCTGAGTGCGGCGTCAACTAAACTCTCTCTCTCACTCACTCGTACCAAGCCAAATCACATTAACCTTTCAACAACTCAATTTACTTGTATCTTATCTTCTCTCTGTACATGTACTTAAACTAAATCTAACAGGCACACATGAGTATTAATATTAAACACATGATATAAACAAAATTGTAAATGGCAGGTTTCACTTAGAAACCAAACGACTCTACTCAACATGTAGGTTCGCTTTTTAAACGGATTTCTGATTTCTGATTGTCATTTGACAATGTTAATTATTCTTTTATGTGTAACTTTACCTTCTATGTTACACGTATAATACACGTGTAATACACAGAAACTTGATATTATAAACAATTCATTCATAACTATCGGTGAATATATATTTATATATATTCCTGTTGCAAAGTAGGGGGATATTTTGATTTCACGAAAACAAGTAACACAAGAGATCATCTGGCAAACAGTACTCATCAAATCACTTTATGTTTCTTCAAGAACTGTGTTGTACTGTAATAATGCTGTTCACGGCATGAGAAAAAGACAATGTCTTCATCATTGACTGGGGCCTGTAAAAGTAGTCGAAACTACCTTAATTTATCCCGATAATATCTTTGGTACTCTACTCCTATACTTTAGACGATATATTATTGCAAGTCTTTTAATGTTGAAAATTGTTTCAAAGTTTAGGAATTACTAACTATTTCGTTGAAGTCATAATATAAGTCATTCCATCCTAGTTGTCCAGTTACAGAAACATGTTGCATAACGTGGATTGGCAGGTTCGATATAAATCCCAGAGCTTGAAATAATAAAACACTTATTCACATGAGGCCCCAAAATGTCATGAACAGCCTCCTGCCAATTGGGATTTAAATTTCAATATCACTGAGATGCTGTTGACGCATGTGTCCAACGTTGGGCCAATAGAACTTTGGTTTCCAGCTATGGATACTAATGAGACATAGGGCCAAGAAATATGCCACCTGAAATAATGTTCAGACGACTATTACGTATTGCTATACGAATCTGTTCAGCCATTATTTATTAGAAATTAGTAACACTGAGAAATATAAAGTCAGTTATCAGTACATGGAGTATCTACTGTACATATACACACGTGCCTTAAAACACCTCTCCTCTCCAATCTTAACATGAAGTATCTACTGTACATATACACACGTGCCTTAAAACACCTCTCCACTCCAATCTTAACATGGAGTATCTACTGTACATATACACACGTGCCTTAAAACACCTCTCCTCTCCAATCTTAAAATGGAGTATCTACTGTACATATACACAAGTGCCTTAAAACACCTCTCCTCTCTAATCTTAACATGGAGTATCTACTGTACATATGCACACGTGCCTTAAAGATACCTCTCCTCTCCAATCTTAACATGGAATATCTACTGTACATATACACACGTGCCTTAAAACACCTCTCCACTCTAATCTTAACATGGCGTATCTACTGTACATATACACGCGTGCCTTAAAACACCTCTCTACTCCATTCTTAACATGGAGTATCTACTGTACATATACACACGTGCCTTAAAACACCTCTCCTCTCCAATCTTAACATGAAGTATCTACTGTACATATACACACGTGCCTTAAAACACCTCTCCACTCCAATCTTAACATGGAGTATCTACTGTACATATACACACGTGCCTTAAAACACCTCTCCTCTCCAATCTTAAAATGGAGTATCTACTGTACATATACACACGTGCCTTAAAACACCTCTCCTCTCCAATGTTAACATGGAGTATCTACTGTACATAGCCACACGTGCCTTAAAGCACCTCTCTTCTCCAATCTTAACATGGAGTATCTACTGTACATATACACACGTGTCTTAAAGCACCTCTCTTCTCCAATCTTAACGAGTGCTCATGTCACCAATATCACACCAGAAAGTCTTGTATCATGGTGTTTTACCATAATGTAATATCGAACCTGTGCCAGAACAATGGTACTTAAATGATAATTGTAAATGTGAAACTGCCTGCTGAATAAATGTAGGAAATTAAAAATAAACACAATTTCATTCTGCCGTCTTTTTACAAGGTGAGAAGAGCAAGTGGATGTAGCTCGAGGGACGCATCAACTCGGCCATCTTCTACTTGGAAATATAAATCATGAAATGTCAAGTGACGGCACAGATAGATCTACTTAATGCAACGTGAAGGGCGTTTACTTCAGCTTGTTCTCGACGAGTGATCACACTGGTGTCTGTTGGCTGTCAGTCCTCACCACACTGTGAATGTCATTCTCAGGTGTCATATAAAAGTGCATCATCGTTACTCTAGGACTTCGTCAACTTGTTAATATGTTTCGCCTGTGGCAGTTTAGAATCCTGCTCCTCTCCTACTGCGCTATGGTTGCATTTTGTTCTCAAAAAGAAGATTTATGTGGATATCGGTCAGAGAAGAGACAAACTCACTTCACTGATACAATAAAACACATTGGCATCAAATTGTGTGAACTCAAATGTATTGAGAATGGCCAGTGTATAAGTTTTCAATACAATATTAAAGCTTTAGTGTGTCGTTTATCAAGCGACGAATCAAAGAGGATCAAAAAGGAGGAAGGATACATCATTATTCCAAGAAATTCTTCCAGCGTAAGTCATATTTCGTGTCATGTTGTTCACAGCATATCATGTCAATAACGTGTTTCGATCACGTGATATGTAGTTTATATAACAGTTAAATCGAGTTACTACTACAAGGTATGTTTGAGAAAGATAAAAAACAACACAAAAACAAGATATCATTTGGTCTGTACACATAAATACGTGCGCTATTTCGAATAGTAATCGAATAATGGGTGTTTGGTTTCCAGCATAATACGTTTTTTTTTAGAAATTGGACCTTTGAGTTCTTCAATGCTTCAAATGCTCACGAGGCTCTGTTCTCGTTTGTCCTCAGGTCTCACCTGGCCAATGTAGATCCAAGCGCTGCCTCCCGACATTTCGATGTTTGGAGACGCGAAATGGACAGGCTGTTTGTGTCAGAGGTAACTGCAAATTTATTTATATAAATGTAAATATTATGTTACATTGAAAAGCAAACTTCTTGATTCCTGCAATGAAAGTGATCTTTGTGAGGCAGATGTGCGTCGTATATCCTGAATTACGAACTCTGTAACGTGTAATAAAACGAAAGCCGGAACATTGTGAGAGAAATCTTTGGTAAAGCAATTGTACGCTTGTACAATTTTATGAGCATGGATTTGTTTGTTTAATGTTGAACTCAGCGATATTTCAGTTGTGCGACGGCGGTCTCTAAGCAGTCACGTCTGGACCAAGACAATTCAGTGATTGGCATCATCTGATACAATGACAAAGCCTAGTGAGCGTTTATGACCGAGTGAGTTAATATTTAACGTCGCATCAGCAATTTTTTTTTTAGCCATATCGTGACGACAACAAATTTGACGTTTCATACGTTTATGAATCAAACAATGATGATACAGGTGCTTGTTAAACAACATGGTGGCGTTATTCAATTCTTGTTTAACTGTTTTCATCCATTATTGTTATTTAGAGTTTCATGCACGTGATGTCCGAGAATATGTAGAGGACGTAATGGAAAATACTAATTTGCAACTTATATGGAACAGGCTCGTATTCAGCCTCATATTTATCCAGGCCAACAAACCTGACAATGTCTCTTGTGATAAATCCACTGACAACATTTATATCATCGAATTCTGTGTCCCCTTTGGCAGTAATGAGTCAGGGAAAACGTGGCTGACCTCACAAACTGTGACACTTGCATCCCAAATACTAAGTTGTACAGCCCTCTTTGCTCTCGGTGCCTTAGGTTTGGTACTCCCTTAAACAGTTCCCTCGCACTGGATATAAACTAGATGGTGTCCGTTGACACGGCCTGTCTCTAAATGTGCTTTGATGAATGTTCGTGGTGACGAGAGCTTAAGATTGTTTCAAACTGTTTTGTTTTTGTTTTGTGTCTTTATATAATTGGTTTATTTACCTCAATCACTTTCACTGTTTCCCATAACAATTTCTTCTGTATGACCTGGAGTAGTATTGGCTAGTTAGCATTTCTAAAGTTGAGAAAAGTGATTCGTTTTGACAAGATAATGACAATGTTTAATGGATTGTTATTTTTCTATAAATAGGCAAAAAGGACATTTTCTATGGATGTGGTTACCGGGGTTTACATTTCGTGCGATATCAGACTTTCCAGGTCTCGTTAGATGGAGCCCAATTAGTTGCTTTTCAGGAATATAAGTAGTATAACATTTTCTGCTTCTTCGGAACAGTAGTATTTTGTACTGTCTACATACCGCGTTGGCAAGATATAGTGCAACATTTGATACTGGAACTAATGTCGTTAAGTCAGTTTAACTAAACGGGACAGAATTTCTATTTTGTTCTTCAATATCGCGTCCAAGGTAGTAGTCCCATTTAGCGAAATGGTTATTTCTCTCACAAGTTTTTTAATTGTTTGTTTTTTTATAGAAACACTGTGAACCTTGATTTTATTTGTTCAGATGATATATATGAAATTGTAAATTGAGAGATTGTAGGATAGTGTTTAATTTTTGTAAATGTTGACTTCGGCAAAACTGTTTTAAACTGTTGAAGTACAACCTTGGAAAGATCTAGGGCCACCATGCTTTGAGACTGTACAACTAATTCATCTAACTTCATCTGTCACCCAAGTTTGACACCATCGGATGTAGTTCTCGTACATCTGCCATTGCAATTACAGCTGATAAAAAGTGTTAGAAAAGGTGTGTTAAGCGTCTTCGTTCTTGAACCAACTGATGAATTCATCTACATATTCTTTACACAAGTATGAAACCGTAGATCACAACAATCATCTCAAAGCATGATAGCATTACGAGAACATCACTGTACGAGCTCGTCAATTTTAAGTACATCATGTCATAACAGTTCTAACACACCGATGGAAAGATCTATGGACACACTGCTTTTAGGCTGTGTACCTAATTCATATCCACTCGGATGGCACCCAGGTTTGACTCCATTTGCTTCAATACACGTAAACTTACTATTTTAACAGCTAAATCCGTTCTAAATTACATCATGTCATATATGTCTAACACTCCGATGTCAGTGCATGATGTCCATACATATCTTCAGGTTGGAAGCAGTCGTACCCTGGAGTGACCCCTCGATATATGAAGAGAAGGACGCTAAAAAGCAAACTTTATGATGCCTGCACGGAAGGTGATCTTAAACGAGTGACGCGGCTCTTGTCTCATACTCTGGTGAACATGAACGGTAGATATGGGTCCAAGAAGTTAACACCTCTCCTGCTGACTGCATTCTATGGGCACAGACACGTGTATGACTTCCTTGTAAGTAACGGTGCTGATGTATCCCTAGTAAGTGTTGACGGCGGCAACATTCTGCATGCGGCATCTGAAGGAGGACATGAGGAGATGGTGAAGTGTGTCCTTTCACAAAATATTGTTGACATCAACAGCAGAGACAAACGGGGAAAGACACCGGTGATGCGAGCTGTGTATTGTGGACATAGAGACGTGTACAACCTGCTTGTAATGTCAGGAGCTGACATTTCCCTCGTTGACAATACCCTTAGAAACATTCTGTTTCTGGCCACTGGGCCAGGACATGTACAGATTGTGCAGGACATCCTCGCACTGGACAATGTTGAACTTAACAGCAGAGCAGACGGCAACATAACAGCAATAATGCTCTCAGCTGTTTGTGGAAGAAAAGAAGTGTATAGCCTCCTAATGAATAAAGATGCTGATGTTCTCTTGGTAGATGATCACGGCCGGAATATCCTTCATGTGGCATGTTGGGGTGGACATGTACAGATGGTAAAGTATTTACTTTTGCAACATATTGTTGACATCAACAGCAGAGACAGTGCCGGGAATACACCATTGATGGTGGCAGCATACAGGGGATATAGAGACGTGTTTGATCTGCTTGTCAATGAAGGAGCTGATGTTTCCCGCGTGAATGATCATAATCGCAATGTTATGTACAGTGCCTGTGAACGTAAACAAGCTGATATGTTGAAGTATATCCTTTCGCAAAATATGACTGACATTAATATCAGAGATAGGACAGGAGCTACACCCGTGATTTGGGCAGCATTTTGGGGACGAAGAGAAGTATATGACTTCCTTTTAAAGGAAGGAGCTAATATTTCCTTAGTAGCTCACAATGGTCGCAACATCCTTCACAGTGCTTCTGAGGGTGGACATATGGAGATGGTAAAGTGTGTAATTTCGCAAAATATTGCTGACATCAACAGCAGAGATAAGAAAGGGAAGACACCATTGATGGTGTCAGCATACTTGGGACACAGAGACGTGTTTGACCTTCTTGTCAGTAAAGGTGCTGATGTTACACTCGTAAGTGATGATGGTCAAAATAGTCTTTTCAGTGCTTCTGAGGGTGGACATGTGGATATGGTGAAGTATATTCTTGCGCAACATTTTGCTGACATCAACAGCAGAGATAAGAACGGGAAGACACCATTGATGTTTGCAGCATACTTTGGACACAGAGACGTGTTTGACCTTCTTGTCAGTAAAGGTGCTGATGTTACACTCGTAAGTGATGATGGCCAAAATAGTCTTTTCAGTGCTTCTGGGGGTGGACATGTGGATATGGTGAAGTATATTCTTGCGCAACATTTTGCTGACATCAACAGCAGAGATAAGAAGGGGAAGACACCATTGATGTTTGTAGCATACTTGGGACACAGAGACGTGTTTGACCTTCTTGTCAGTAAAGGTGCTGATGTTACACTCGTAAGTGATGATGGTCAAAATAGTCTTTTCAGTGCTTCTGAGGGTGGGCATGTGGATATGGTGACTTATATTCTTGCGCAAAATATTGCTGACATCAACAGCAGAGATAAGAAGGGGAACACACCATTGATGTTTGTAGCATACTTGGGACACAGAGACGTGTTTGACCTTCTTGTCAGTAAAGGTGCTGATGTTACACTCGTAAGTGATGATGGTCAAAATAGTCTTTTCAGTGCTTCTCGGGGTGGACATGTGGATATGGTGAAGTATATTCTTGCGCAAAATATTGCTGACATCAACAGCAGAGATAAGAAAGGGAAGACACCATTGATGGCTGCAGCATACTTGGGACATAGAAAAGTGTATGACTTCCTTGTAAACGAAGGAGCTGATATTTCCTTAGTAGCTCATGATGGTCGCAACATCCTTCACAGTGCCACTGTGGGTGGACATGTGGGGATTGTAAAGTGTGTCCTGTCGCAAAATACCGTTGAGATCAACAGCAGAGATAAGAAAGGGAGGACACCATTGATGCTTTCAGCATACTTTGGACACAGAGACGTGTTTGACCTTCTTGTCAGTGAAGGAGCTGATGACGGTCGCAATATTATTTATAGTGCTGTTGCGGGTGGACATGTGGACATGGTGAGGTATATCCTTTCGCAAAATATTGTTGACATCAATAGCAGAGATAAGACAGGACGTACACCAGTGATGTGGGCAACATGTTGGGGACGTAGAGAAGTGTATGACTTCCTTGTCAATGAAGGAGCTGATGTTTCACTTGTGAATTATAAAGGTAACAATGTCCTTCATATCGCCTGTACTCAGGGACACACGAGAATGGTGAAGCATATCTTACTACAAAACGCTGTAGACATTCAAACGAGGAATGGATTTGGCTATACACCAGCAATGATAGCAAAGGAGAAGGGCAATATGGCAATATTTAAGCTACTTCAGTTATACGTTTGAGATAGCCAGCTAAAAAAAAAGAAAGTATAGAATTGTGAGGAGATAATTGAAGTAGCTAAAGGCGCTTGTGCTGTTTGTATGAACAGATACATTAACAATGTCATTTGTACAAACGATGTGCTAGTTTTATTGTAACGTGTTCAATCAAATGTAACTGTTACAGAAAATGATAAAGTGTTCTAATATATATATAATATTTTTAGAATTCCTACTAGATACGGCGTTAATTTGTGTGAGTTTACATACCTTAATATTGAACATTATATTTGGAGGACTGTTTGTGTGACCAGTAGTCTGATTCGTAGTGTGATGCTATAGTCTATTTGCAGTGGAAACGTACCAATGAATTTCACTTTAAACAACAAGGTAAATTAAATATAGTGACATTTAGGTTGCGAATCCCCATACTTTTACCTTGCCAATTGAACATATAGATCTCAGGATTATATTCAACTTAGGATAAAAGTTGTTTAACAAACGATCATAGATTCAAATAGCTATTATTGGTTTGTATTACAAGGGGGTAAGCGCAGTAATTGGGTCAGTGAAACAAATGCACGTGCGGTACGTGAAGAGCGTTAACTTAGACCAACCCTACTTGTTCTCAGTGTTTCATTTAATGTGAATACGTTTACCGACGGAGCAGTTTTAGCGACATCATCGGCGTAGAGAAGTGAACATACATTAAGGAATTCCTCTTATATAAATACTCCTTTGCAGTTTGACGTTGACCTTTCAGTGACGTTCGTTGATCTATAAAATGAACAAGAGTGGACTGACCATACACCCTTGACGTGTACCAACACAGCACTGGAAAAAAAGCTTATGGTCCTGTATGTGTACGGACACAAGACTGAAGCTTGGAGTGCATTTTTCTTAAGACTTTCAAGATGTTCCCATGTATTCCATACTTTTGAGGGGCGGTAAGGAGGCCTAGTGATTAAGGCAATTGCTCGTCATGCTGAAGAACTAAGAAATATTCTGTACGACACCCGTTTGGGCCATTTTTATTCTATCAAAGTGAAGAAAATATGGATTTTTCAAAGTTTATTAGTTTTATTGTGTAGTGGCCTCATGCAATAATGGGCAATGAGGTATCCTCGCGGTTAAACCATTCGCTCGTCACGCCGAATACCGGGTTCAATTCCCCTCTTGGGCACCACAATATGTGAAGTCCATTCTAATGTCCCCCGCCGTGATGTTGCTGGAATATTGCTAAAAGCGGCATAATCCAAATTCACTTACTCCATAATTTTGATAAGCCGATGCCATATTAATGTATGATTGATGCTATCGAAAGCCTTGGAGAAGTCTATGAAGAGGACCCAGTTTCTCCCACCAGTTAATTTAGACAAGTATTTCGTGATCATGCCGTAGAGACAGAACATGTTGTCAACTGTGAAATACCCTTTCCACTGTTGAAGTCGCTGGTTTGATATTTTTGGTAAATACCTTTCCAATCACCGGCCAGAGCGAAATTCCTCCATCATTATACACTTAAAAAAAGAAAACGCATACATGATTCTGAGAATACTGGACTCATGTAGCTGCAGCAAAACAATACAAATATACTATTTCTTTCCCAAACGTCATCTTTGTGTCATTGTAAACAGCTTGTCTCTCTTCCACTTATTGCTTTTAGCAATATTCCAGCAATATCAAGGCGGGGGCCACCAGAAATGGGCTTCACGTATTGTGCCCATGTGGGGAATCGAACCCAAGTCTTTAGAGTGACAAGCGAACGCCTTAACTACTAGGCTTCCCCACCGCCCCGATTGTTTCGAGGTGAAAAAACTTTCACAGTTATCTCATGAATGAACAGTGTATGCAATACTACTAGCGGCATAGCTGCTACACAACTTTAGGTAGTGAGTTCGGAAAACTTTTTGACCTCCCCTCATATAATTTCGTCAACCGTTTTGTATGCAAGACGGGAATAAGAGCGGTGTACCTGGAACATTGTTTTCAATATTCGGCAAATGTTAACTATGTAAAATAGTTCTTCCTGTCTTAAGATATCCCTAATTGTCTTTCGTTGTATATATTTGCTCACAGTTTGGCAATGTGGAGATGATGCAACAATGTAGCAATATTAAGAAAAGTATATATGTAACAGTGATTTAGTAAAAACAGAATTAATTGCAAGCACGCACTTCAATGAAGGTCTGTCGTGATGTCATATGTAAGTATTGTGGAAATCTCTTTGGAAATGGTTGGATTTGGAGAACGAGTTAATGTTTTTTCTATACTGACTTTTACCGTTTGCGTCATGCTGTTACAACAGTATATTTTGCTGATGCTTTTCATAAATAACAACATGGAGAGTTATCAGTGTCAAATATTATATAACACGTATATCCAAACCACCAAATGTATATGTTTGTTTAAACACATAATATTTATAGATTTACCAACTCCCAACTGCTTTACTTTACTATAATTCGTCTCCTTGTGACCGTTTGATGACAGTCGAAAGAGGAACGACCCGACTCGCTACAAGAAATGAGTTTAGCAAGGTACAAATATTCCACTAGTAGATGATTGTAATCATCTCGCGTGAGGTAACACTTTATGCTACTCTTACTCTACTGTTAATATGTGAACTTGAAAGGTGTATACTATATGTGTTCCTTTACCATGAAACAAAATGTTGTAGGAATTACTTCGTCCAACTTTCGGTTGACTGCAGGTGTTTGTGAAACGGGAAAGGCATATGCCCAGCCATAGATAACGACAGTGCCACCATTCGCTCTATTTACATTAGATGTACACCAAATAAACCCAAACGGCAAACCCGTAAATCACCCATGACATCTGGGATGCCTTTGGAGTGAATCCATACTGAAGCACCGACTTAGAAGTCATGATTTCGTCCAGCTGATTGCAAAGCAAACTCACGATTCGTTTCATACTTCATGCTTACTATGCCTACTGAGTCCCTGTTTGTGGTGGACATTTGTGAGTATGTGATTGCTTATGCTCCAGCAAAAGACAACCAAACAATCAAGTGTGTTACTCTCAAAGGAATTACCACTTCCAGTTTATCCTTTGAACAACTCCTATTCACTCCTTGGTATCTTATTGTCTTTCTGTTCATGAAAGATATTGAAACTTATCTAAAGGTAGGAAAGTACATGATATTGTAAATCCTTTTCTGCATTAAGAAACCCAACCCTTTCATATTGGTTTGTAAATGTGTTGTTTTTGTATATCGACAATGAATATAGAGATTTGTTTTATAAATGTAGAAAAACGTATCGATCATTTGTAACTCTACCTTATACATTACACATATTAAATATTATCGATGTCAACTTCTTCTTTATTGTACACACAACACAACGTTTCAGGGCTATTCCGCGCCCTTTCGTCATGTGAATAACACAAATTGTGAGTATTTTATTTGTAACTGTTGATGGATATGTGTTAATAACAACATATGTTTTGGTTCTTTTGGTGTATATTGTGGCAAAGTATACACTACGATGGGGGCATTTGAAAACCAATTATCTATTTTGGGTTCCATTTATTACTATTATCTTCGTCTGCTTTCAGAAGAGGTGACTTATTTGTGTGGAAAGGGTTTTGTCGCTCCCATTTCCAAAGACATGATACCACACATATCACACATCATATCACATCAACGGAGTTCATAATTCAGGATATATATGGTATCTCTGCCGAAACCACATTAATGTATTATGTCTTCTCACAAAAAATAATAATATATGTTTTTAAGTGTTTAGATATCGGGAACAATATGTGTTAACCTTGGCAGATAGATAACAAAGCCACTTCCAAAGCTTAACTTCAAAGTGGGAAAAGCGATATTTGTAAGCACAATCTGCATGGAAGATAAGTGTTATACATGAAAAACGTGGTTCTGGGATCATCTTTCTCGCGTACTTAATCCCTTAATCTAAAGCTATTCTTTGTTGTAAAAACCACGCTTCTGTTACTCCCAAAGAAAGAACCACTAATGTTTTTACATTACAACTTGGCTCGTACCAAGCCATGATCAGATTAAACTTTAAAAACCTCAACATGCCTGTATCGCATCCTCTCTCTGTGCATTAAAGTACTTAAACTAATTATAAAACTAAAACTTTACCTTCTACTTTACAAGTATAATACACAGAAACTTCATATTATAAACTATTGATTTGTCACTATTAGTGGATATGTATTAATTATTTTTCATCTTTAGTTCTCAGGATGTATATTGTTGTAAAGTAGGGGAAATTGAAACATTTTGATTTTATGAAAACAATAAACACAACAGATATTGTGGTAAGTGGTACTCAGAATAACCATGATATTCCTTTTGTTGTGGCCACAATAAACTAATTTTCTCAAAGAGAGAATAATTTTTTTGTTCCCTTTAAGTTCTTAATTAATATCAACTAGCGTAAAGCTACCCTTCCATATCTTTCAAGGGGAGGTAAATGCCTGGAGTCAAGCATTATATGCCATGTGCTCTCAGAAGACAAGAATAAAGTATTAACAACAAGTAACTTGGTAATTACACCTTTCTTGTGTCATCAAGTCATTTCATGTTTCTGAAGGCACTGTCTTGCACTGTGGTACAAAATCTTCATGGTATGGGGAGAGTTAACACTGCTTTTTAACTACTCTCAGGATATTGTCTTCATCATAGCTACCAATAATAAAACAGTTATTAAAATTCAGCCCAAAATGTCCTGAACAGCCTCAAGCCAACTGGGAGTCTAATATTGTTATTATTGTGGATGTTGTTGAAGCAGTGTCAGAACCACAGTTGCTTAAATAGAAGCGACAAAACCATTTCCACATCCAGAAGAAATCTCTACTAAAACCAGGGTGGATTGTACAACTGGCACAATATCATGACTAGATATTTGTATCAGCAGTACTACAGCTGTACAGTGTTATTTGTTTGTAAACAAATCTAGTCTGGACCAGACAAAGCCAGCTGTAAATGTGAAACTGTCTGCTGAATATATGTACAAAACCCATTTTGTCGATCCATCATATTTCGAGATGGGGATAGCAAGTGATTGATGGTCGAGGGTCGTATCAACTCAAGCATCTTCAAATATAGAGTATGAAGTGTCATGTGACGGCACAGATAGAGCTACTTAAGGCAACTTAATGGGCATTTACTTGTTCTTGCATTTTATCTCCATTTGTTTGTCAACTGGATGAGTGATTACACTGGTGTCGGTTGGCGTTCAGTCATCATCACACTGCCAATATCATTGCCAGATGTCATATAAATCTGCACCATCGTTACTCTATGACTTTGCAACATGATTCGCTGGTGTCATTTTGGAATCCTGATCCTGCCCTTCTTCATGATTGTATTCTGATCACACAACGATAAGAGACAGACTCACTTCACTTACACAGTAAAACACATTGGCATCAAACTGTGTGAATTGAAATGTATTGAGAATAGCCAGTAATTAACTTTTCAATACAATAGCAAAGCTTTAACGTGTCGTTTATCAAGTGACGAATCACGGAAGACTAAAAATGAAAATGGATACGACAATATTCCAAGGAATCATTCCAACGTAAGTCATTTCGTATCTTGATTATCACAGCAAATCATGTCAATAATGTGTTTAAATCAATTACTATCAACTTAAAAAAACAAGGAATCTTTCAGAAAGAAATAACACACACAATTTAAAACAACAGTTAAATCGAGTTAAGACTACACGAAATATTTCAGAATAAAAAAAATCCCACACAACTAAAGTAGCATTTGGTCTGTAAACACAAATATGTCAGCTATCTCGAATATTAATCGAACACTGTGTGTTATTTTTCAGTATGATAAGTTTTGGAGAAATTGGACAATAGAGAATAGTCTTCGTCTTGAAGGCTTCAAATGCTGTATATGCCATGACGAGAAATACAATGTTCAAATACGTCCATGTGGCTCTGTTCTCGTTTGTTATCAGGTCCCAACTGGCCAATGTGGTTCCAAGTGCTGCCTTTCGAAATTTCGATGTTTGGAAATACGAAATGGACAATCTAAATGTGTCAAAGGTAACTGCAAGATTTAGATAGAGGTATATATTATATTATGTTATTATTATACGATGTTCGAAAGTAAGGATAAGATTTGAAATCGTTTTCTTTTTATTGTGAAAGCCACATGATTTGCGCATTGACCTCAAAGCCACAAATCATTGTGCTTCACCCGTCTTTTGTATTCCTCTGATGTTGTCAGGACAAAACAAGAAAGTTAAGGTACAATAGTTCCATCCACTATCTCTCTTTCCCCTCAGTCTTCTATTTGGCTCCTGATCTTCTTGTGAGAAACGCCAAAATATAGTATGAACCGTAGTCATTCCACACGTTATGTGAATGTTGTCTCTGCTACTGACTGTTGGGCAGCTGGACGGTGTGGATAACATTGCTAACCAAAGGAATCGCCCTGTCAAATAGGCAAAGACGTGGTACCTGCAGAGAATGCACCCTGATCGATATTTAGGCAGAGCATTATGAAAAGTTGCTTCCAACAGTTCAGCTGGCCTGGAAAGCAAATTACATGTAGTTCTGCCTCTAGTCCAGTGGAAATAAGCAAGGTGTGATTTTTCACGGCATTAGAGCGAAATGTACATTACACAACAAAATTTGTGCAACTGTCGGATACGTAGATGCTTAGTAAAAGCGACAAATCCCCTTTCACGTTCACCAGTAATTTCTGCTAAAAGGCAGAAACCATTGTACAGTTCAGACAATATCATGAGCATGTGTGAATGATCAATATAGCTAGGTGCATTAAAACGCAAACTTCATGATAGCTGCAATGATAGCGATCTTAGTGAGGTATATGGTATCAATCCTGATTTATGAACTCTGTTACTGCGACATCACTTATAATAATATGTGTGCATCATCTCTTTGGAAAGGAAACATCTATAAGAAATGTCTGTTAAATAGGTGACGGTTGAACAAAGTCAGACTGTTTTATGAGCGTGCCTTTTTCTTTTGTTTAATGCTGCATATGACTGTACCTAAAAAGAAATTTTTGAACGCTGTATGTAGGAAAAAGATAAATTCGCCTCAGGCATCCTATCATTGGGAAATCACACCAATAATTATGGAAACAATATGTGATCAGCATTGAGTGTAATATCAGGAAGCAAACAGGTTTCTTGGAGTCTCTCCAAATACCTGAATTCTTTTAGGAAAGATGGAAAAAATGTACCTAAGTGAGTGGCAAGGAAAGGGCATTCGACATCTGTAACACCAAGGCACTTCACGTCGTACATTACTTGGCCTAAGATCTGTGAGTGGAAAGTATTTTTGTAATCAAATACACCCATTCTAAAGTACATGATGTCATATTCATACACATCGATGTCAATGCATTGTGTCCGTACAAATCTTCAGGTTCAAAGCAGTCCTACCCTGCTGTGACCTCTCAGTATATGGAGACATTAAGAACCAAACCTTATAGTGCCTGCATGGAAGGTGATCTGAAACGAGTGAAGCGGATCGTGTCTGATAGTCGAGTGAACATGAACGGTAGGTATGGGAACCAGAAGCTAACACTTCTCATGGTGACTGCATTCTATTAACACAGACAAGTGTATGACTTCCTTGTAAGTGAAGGTGCTGATGTTCTCTTGTTAGATAATCTGGACCGGAACATTCTTCATGTGGCATGTTTGGGAGGACATGTAGAGATGGTAAAGCATATTCTTTCTCCAACAAATGTTGACATCAATAGCAGAGACAAGAAAGGGCGTGTGACGTTACTGATAAACAATTAATTCTCCCCCTAAATGTCAATAACGAAGGCTCCCGTCAGGGGACGCTACTCGGGATGTAACCGCTCGAAGATTAAAGATCCATGCTCAAATATCTCGTTCTTATTCAACAAAGACACAACGAAACATGGTGTCAGAAGCGGTAACCATTCTGATAATGAAATCACTGTTTATTGATACTCGCCAGACACTGGTTGTTTAATCTAATGTATGCACGAGTGCACAAATCTATGCACGACGGAAATCAAATCGGAGCACGTGGTATAGCTGACCCCTCCGTATCATCAGCGCAAGTATCTTACCGCTGCATGTTCAAATCTGCCCAGTGACGTTATATCGACCCTGAATCACAAAACATGTCAGACCAAGAGGAGCAACAAGCACCTATTACCCCACAAATTCTGCATATGCCTGTAAATATTCCCTTGCCCCAGAAACTAGATTTGAAAGGGAACTTAGCCACTAACTTTAAGAAGTTCAAAAGAAGCTGGCACAATTATCTCATAGCAGCTAGACTGTCACATGAACCCAAAGAATTCAAGTGTGCCACTTTGAAGACATGTATTGGGTCAGATGTTCTTGACGTCATTGAAGGGTTAGTGTTTGCCAATGAAAAAGACAAGGAAGATGACGAAAAGGTGTTGAATGAGTTAGAAAAATTCTGCATTGGCGAAACAAATGAAACATTTGAAAGGTATTGCTTCAATAAAAGGGATCAGGAATCCTCAGAGAACATTGACACATACACCACTGTACTTCGTACACTGGCTAGAACTTGCAGTTATGGGGATAAAGAAGACAGCTTAATCCGTAACAGAATAGTTATGGGGATCAGGGATCAGAACACTAGAAAGAGACTTCTACAGGAATCTAAGCTCACTTTGCAAACGTGTGTCTCCATATGTAGGCGGCAACACAACAGCTGAAATCTATCAGTACATCAGAATCAGAAGAAGTGAAAGCTATTAGAAGTAGAAGGGATCATCTACGAAAACAGAATGAAACAGCCTATGATAGGAAAGGTTCCGAACGCAGGGACAAAAGAGACAGATATCAGGATAGAAATTTGTGAGAGTGCAAGTTCTGCGGACAGAAACATATATTTGGACGGGATAGGTGCCCAGCATTTGGCCATACATGCAAGAACTGCAAAGGAAAGAACCACTTTGAAAGAAAGTGTTCGATGACAGAAGGTACAAAGAAGAAACAGTACAGGGATAAAGTCCATGCTGTTGAAGACTATGGAGATATTGACGACTCTGAGGTCGAGGAAGAATATATTCTGGCTATGGACAGCAGAGAACAGATTGCAAGTGTTGAAGAAGAGAAATACAAGAAAAAGTTGTTTGCCTGGATGAAAGTTAATGATGAAGATGTGATGTTTCAGCTGGACTGTGGAGCAACAGTTAATCTTCTACCTGAAGCAGTATACTCTGAGGTCTTTAGGGATCCACAGCTGAAAATGTTGGATGAAACTGCAACAACCTTGGTCATGTACAATGACACAGAGACTGTACCAATAGGTAAGAGACGGGTCAAAATTACAAACCCCAAAAATGGGAGGAAGTATAGTGTGGAAATGTTGATTGTAAAAGGTGACAGAAGACCACTTCTTGGATCAAGAGTTGTCCAACACATGCAGCTTATCACCCTGAACCAGGAGAACATCATGTCCATCAATCCAGCTCAGGACACAAACGCCACAGGTCGAGAATTGTCCAGAATTGAGATGACAGATATAACTACGGAATACAAAGATTTGTTTGAGGGCGAAGGAAAATTGGATGGGGAACTTCATTTGGAACTTGATGAATCACTAACCCCAGTTCAACTACCTTGCAGGAAAGTTCCTGTAGCCATGAAACCCAAACTAAAAGATGAACTTGAAAGGCTTGTGAAGATGGAAATGATTACGTCTGTAACAGAGCCAACAGACTGGATATCGGCCATGGTTGTTGTTGCAAAGCCTAATGGAAAGATTCGTCTTTGTATAGATCCAAAACCGCTGAATAAAGCCTTGAAACGAAATCATTACCCGACACCCACCATGGATGATATCTTTCCCGAACTATCACATGCCAGATAATTTACTCTAGCCGACGCCAAGAATGGGTTCTGGCACATCGCTCTGGATGAGGAAAGCAGTCTACTCACCACATTTGAGACGCCTTGGGGGTAGATATAGATGGCTACGCATGCCATTTGGAATATCTCCTGCGCCTGAAGAGTTCCAAAGAAGAATGGATAATGCTGTTGAAGGGCTTGAAGGTGTAAAAGCTATTCATGATGATGTGGTCATATTTGGTGTTGGTCTGACAGATACTGAAGCAGAGAGAGATCATGACAAGAAACTGGTTGCATTCCTGGATCGTTGTAGAGAAAAGGGTATCAAACTGAACAAATCAAAGCTAAAACTGAAACAACCTGAAGTCCCTTACCTTGGACATATTCTTACAAGAGATGGATTGAAAGTAGATCCCATGAAAGTTGAAGCGATTGCACAGATGCCTACTCCTACAGACAAACAAGGTGTACAGAGACTTCTTGGAATGGTCAATTATGTCCAAAAAGTTTGCACCAAAACTATCTGCAGTAACCGCAGCTTTGAGATCCTTGTTACAGGACAACGTTGAGTTTCGCTGGGATGAACATGTGCAAGGAAAGTCTCTGGAGAGGATCAAGCATATTCTATCCGAACCGCCACTCTTGAAGTACTTTGATGATACAGCTGAGACTGTAATTCAATGTGATGCCTCACAGAATGGATTGGGTGTGTGTTTGATGCAGGAAGGTCAACCTATTGCATATGCTTCAAGGGCCCTGACCACCTCCGAAAGAAACTATGCCCAGATTGAAAAAGAGATGTTGGCCATTGTATTTGGAGTTGAGAGGTTTGAACATTACACATATGGAAGAAAGGTGAAAGTTGAGTCGGACCACAAGCCGTTAGAGTCAATTATGAACAAGAGTTTGCACAGTGCACCCAAACGTCTCCAAAGAATGATGCTCAGGCTACAAAAGTTTGACTTTCTTGTTGTCTACAAGAAAGGTTGTCAAATGTATCTTGCAGACACGCTCAGTCGAGCACACTTGCCTTGCACAAGGGGCACAAGAAATGTTTAAATGGATGACATCTTTGAAATGGATGTGAGATCACCAACAGAAATTGAAACAGAGTCTATTGACATGAAACAATATGTTTCTGTCTCGGACAAAACTTTCAGCAAGATTCAACATGAGTCACAGTCTGACAATGAAATGAGAAACCTGAAAAAGATTATCACTCAAGGCTGGCCTGAAGAGAAAGATGACCTGTCACATGCTGCTAGAGATTATTTCACTTTCCGTGAAGAACTATCAATTCAGAACGATGTGATCTTTAAAGGGGAAAGAGTGGTCATTCCCAGAAGTATGCGGACTGAAATCACAGAACGGATACATGCCAGCCACATTGGAATTCAAGGATCTATCCGAAGAGCACGTGAACTCGTGTATTGGCCAAACATGACAAGAGATTTAACTGATCATATCAGAAAATGTGAAATCTGCAATAGTGTTCAACAAGATCAGGGGAGAGAACCAATTCTAAACCATGATTTACCGTCCCGAGCATGGGATAAGATTGCAAGTGATCTCTTCGAGTTTAATGAGCATGATTATCTTATTACCGTGGACTATTTCTCCGACTATTTCGAAGTAGACCGCCTGAGTGGTAAGAACGCAACAGAGGTTATTGAGAAACTCAAGGCTCATTGTGCAAGACATGGCATACCAAGCCAAATAATTACAGATAATGGCCCCCCTTTTAACTCGGATGCATTCGCCAGATTTGCCTCCAGTTATGAATTTCAGCATCAAACCTCTTCACCTAGATACCCTCAATCGAATGGCAAGGTTGAGAGTGCGGTAAAGACTGTTAAGAGACTCATGAAAAAGTCAAAACCTGCTCAATCAGACCCATACCTTGCATTGCTGGACTGGAGAAATGTACCAACAGAAGGCATTGGTACATCACCAGTACAAAGAATATTCAACAGGAGAACGAAAACTCGCCTACCAACGGCTGAGAGTTTGCTCAGACCGAGTACAGCTGATGACATCACTGACAAGCTCGCTGCCAGACAGACAAAACAGGCCAAGTACTACAATAGGTCAGCTCATTCATTGCCTTTGCTGAAAGAAGGTGATGTCGTACGGATCAAACCTTATAACAGAAACCTACAGTGGCAAAAGGCAGTAGTGAATGAACAGGTTGGTGAAAGATCTTACCAAGTGAAAATGCCTGATGGAAGAATTATGAGGAGAAACAGAAAACACTTGAGACAGTCGAGAGAACCAGCACCTGAGCCAGACGAAGATAAGAGTCCACTAGTTGACTTTTACCCGAGACACACTGAACCAGAGGTGGCAGATCATTCAGCAAAAGTTGCTCCAGAACAGGGAGAAACGAGGCGTAGCTCAGGCACGACACTGTCGAGTCGAGGAGAAGACCGACCAGTAGTCGATGTTAGAGGACAGATTGCTGCAAGAACCTCAAGTGGAAGACAAGTTACGGTTCCATCAAGATTCAAAGACTTTGGTTCAGTTTTAAAAGTTGACAGTTAAGTTGTGTATTCTTCATATTTCCCGGAAGACTCTAAGTGGTAATATTTCAGTTACCTAAAGCTGAAAAGATGTTCAGTTGTGTTAAGGCAGTGTGTCTTTTGAGAGACTTTAAAGTTAATGTTGTACAACTGCCTTAATGCCTTTATTCAAATGTTTACTGTAAAGAGCATATCTTTAAGGGGAAGGATGTGACGTTACTGATAAACAATTAATTCTCCCCTAAATGTCAATAACGAAGGCTCCCGTCAGGGGACGCTACTCGGGATGTAACCGCTCGAAGATTAAAGATCCATGCTCAAATATCTCGTTCTTATTCAACAAAGACACAACGAAACAGGGCGTACACCAGTGATGAGCGCATCATATGAGGCACATAGAAACGTGTTTGACCTGCTTATCAGTGAAGGAGCTAATGTTTCCCTCGTGAATAATGAAGGTCAAAATATTCTTCACAGTGCCTCTTCCGGTAGACATGTGGATATGGTGAAGTATATCCTTACGCAGAATATTACTGAAATCAATAGCAGAGATAATGAAGGGACACCAGTGATGTGGGCAACATGTTGGGGACGTAGATAAGTGTATGACTTCCTTGTAAGTGAAGGAGCTGATGTTTCACTTGTGACATATAAGGGTAACAACGTCCTCCATATCGCCTGCACCAAAGGGCATACGAGAAAGGTTAAACATATCTTACAACAAATATTGTAGACATTCAATCGAGGAATGTATTTGGCCAAACACCAGCAATGATAGCAAAGCCAAACGGGAATATGGCAATAGTTAAACTACTTCAGTCAGCACCTACAGTAATAGAAAGAATAGAACTGTGATGGGCGCGTTACAATCACTTGTGTTGTTTGTATGAATAGATACATTTAAAATGTCTTTTTAGACAAATTTAGACTAATAGTTTAACGGAACCGTTAGTAAGTTAGTTACTCTTTTGTCCCATCTTGAAGTTTAGCTTTGTTAATGACTTTGTTATCAACCAAAGTTTAACAACTATTGTTGATATCTAAGCACTCAAAATAATATAATATCATTTGCAAGATGAAATATATGATAATGTGGTAGAGAGGCAGATATCGTGTGTATGATGAATTATGAACTCTGTTCATATGATATCACTTGTAGTGTGTGTGTATCATCTCTTTTAAAAGAGACGTTGGGGTAGCCTAGTGGTTAAGGCGTTCACTCGTCACGCCGAAGACCTGGGTTTGATTCCCCACATGTGCACAATTTGTGAGCCCGTTTCTGATGTCCACCGCCGTGTGATGTGATGATTCCAGGTGTTCGCGAAAAGGTGAGCATATCCTTCCCCACCGGAAGGATTCATCCTGAAACCATTCTTTGTTGTAAATTTTGCTGAAATATTGCCGATGTGACGTTAAATATTAACTCACTCACTCACTCTTTGTTGTAAAAAACAAGCTTTAGTGTACAAAGACCTAAATGATAACTACGAAGAGAACTTCCTGTTGAGTTGTCCTGTTCTCCAATGCCAGCAGCACATCTACATCATACTTGTTTCCTCCCCATTAACGACTCTTTGCTTAAGTGATTTGTGACCTGTGCTGTGAGTGCTACCAGTCGATGTGATGACACGGTCAAATCAATGATGACCAATACCAATTCAAGGCGGCGGTGCGTGAAAGACCTCTGTAGAGCAATGGGAGATTGTAACCAGTGCTGTATGTGCTACCAGTCGATGTGATGACCAAGGCTGCAGTGTGTGAAAGACCTCTGTAGTGCAGTGAGCGATTGTAACCAGTGCTGTATGTGCTACCAGTCGATGTGATGACCAAGGCTGCAGTGTGTGAGAGACCTCTGTCGTGCAATGAGCGATTGTGACCAGTGCTGAGAGGTGTTAAGATGGCTATTCAAAATCACCAATTAAGACAAAGAACTAGGCTTCAGTACTATGATCAAGGAAATTTAATATTTACACTAAAATGGAATTAACTGACTACCCTTAAAACAAGAATGAACGGACCCTGTAACCTTAAGCTATGAGAGTAATATACCTAAGACAGAGATAGACAGACAACTAGTTAGACTGTGTTGTACACAAGCAGTAGTCTGTTGAAAACAGCTATATACAATGATAAAACCGTATAGGTTCAAATGAGCAACATATGAAAGTGACTGATTTTATCCCTGTTACAATATCATTAAGTGACGCATGTCGAGAGGATCATTTCCATTATTTCCTTCAGTGTCCTCTGTATGATCGATTCAGATTCAACAAATATTTCTTTCACAATAATATACGTTTACATGCTATTCCAAGCGGAGACGAGAATTTGTCTCAGTATGAAAACGAATCTGTTTATAATTCCTTGAATGATTCCTGTTTGTCTCGGCATTTTCTGTACTTCCACAAATATATTTATAAACTCATTCGTTATAAGTTTGTGTTTAGGAGAAGCATTTATATCGGCTGGTGTAGCCTGTTTTCCATTTTGTATTCATTATTCTGTATTGTACATTGCATGTCTTTTGGGACATAAACTACTGTTAAAAGCATTCAGTGAGCCATATAATTTCAGTTTTCCATAGCACAGCAATTACATCCTGCTTAGTCTGTGCACGCTTGTATGCAATGAAGTTGTGAAAATCTCCAGTTTTGATTCCAGTTTGAAACAATATTATAAGGAAACAATTCATTGTCAATCATGATCGGCATTTTGGACAACAGGACATGTACATAATATGTTTCATTAATGCATTACAAACTGCAGAGAGTCCAGTTCGAGAACTACACTGTTCAAAGTATATGTGGCGAATTTCAAGGTGTGTTCCATAACAGATCTAAAGACCCTGGAACTGATTACCAAAGAAGAAAAGAAGAAGAAGAAGAAGAAGAAGAAGAAGAAAATGACGAAGCTTAGGACGAAGAGGACGAGTCACAATAGAAGAAATCATCACAGTATACAATGTAAAGCCGTTTGGCCTGTGGGAGCCAGATAACGTTTCCTTTTCCTTTTTGTTGTTTAACGCTTCACTCAGCAATATTCCAGCTATATGTCTATACATAATAGAGTGTGGACAAGACAATCCAGCGATCAATATCATGAGTATCGATCTACGCAGCTGGGATACGATGACATGTGCCCACCAAGTCAGCGAGCCTGACCGCCCGATCCCGTTAGTTGCATCTTACGACAAGCATGGGTTGACTCGGATCTTCATGGGTACGGCAATATGTAAAGAATCGAATGTGGACAAAATATTCCAGTGATCAACAGCACCGATCTATGCAATTGGGATACGATGACATGTGTCAACTAAGTCAGCGAGCGTGGCCGGTCACGCAAGTGGATATATACACAGAAAACCATGATTTAATGCTGGACACAAATAAACGTGGTTTGCGTTTTAAAGAAATTTTGTATTTATTTTGTCCCTGGAACATGTGGATAATAATGAGAAAAAGGATTTTAAAAAACATTCACAATAAGTTTTCGATCTGGTCGACATCTGCAAAAATATAGAATATGTCAGGGGTCCAACCTGAGTGTGCACTGTCAAAGCTTTCCTCGTAGCAATATTTAATGAACACAGCGTCCCTAGTGTTGAAGGGGCGGTGAGGTAGTCTAGTGGTTAAAGCGTTGGCTCGTCACGCCGAAGACCCGGGTTCGAATCCCCACATGGGTACAATGTGTGAAGCCCATTTCTGGTGTCCCCCGCCGTGATGTTGCTGGAATATTGCTAAAAGCGGCGTTAAACCAAACTCAGTAAGTCAGCCTAGTGTTGAAAGCTATATGTCAAACACGTCTCCTTTACCGCCCTCGGGCTGGAATACACCTTTGATAGTTCCTGAGTAAATATCTTCTGGGTATAATGCCCTTGTTTGTGGGTTTTGTTACGATGTAAAGGTCAGATACTGCAACACATTCAGCTTTCCCACCAATATAATGTGAAAGTGGTGTTAAACCTCATTCACCCACCAAAACATATCGTAATACATATAACTATATACATGTACACACGGAAACAGGGAGTTTTCTCACATGGGTTATCGGAGTTATCTCTTTCTCTACCCGGATCATCACTTTTCTCTCCCACCTCATTAGCACCGACCCCAGATCATATCCATATCTATAATCATTGAACCGTAGCCTGTCTCCTAGACTAATTCTTAGTCCCTGAATATATATAATTTTGATAGTAACAAGCAAGCCCAATTAAATTGAAAAGGAGCCCCAGGGAGACCAGAGATTCAGTCTGAACCTGAGGAAATCTAGACTTGCTTTATTTATGGCTTTAGCACTGAGGAGGGCTAGGCAGTAGGGCAAATAATGTGGTTCAGGGACTGTGAGACAGACCACCTGTCTCCCTGTAGTAGGCAGCAGTCATAGCCCCGTTGGATAAGAACAGCACGAAGTTAATGGACTATGGGATAATGCCCTGGTAGATGAGGGCGTTAAGGGGAAGCTCGTGTGGAACCATTTTGCCAATGTTGGCCACAGGACACATTGAAGAATGGCATTTTAAACTTTACTCTCTAATATCCTGCCATCCAAATGTATTTGACTTTGTGTGAAATGATCACGAGAGAGCAGTCAACGCCTGAAGTGAGGCTTGCTCAGCAGCGTGGACATCAGCGTGAACCATGAAGAAAGAGGAATTAAGTCGAGAAGGGCGAGGACAGTCTAATTAGTGGCAGTCTAATTTGTTCATCTACACCTGCATCGAAAATACGTTGTATTTAAT
Source organism: Haliotis rubra (assembly GCF_003918875.1). Lineage (NCBI taxonomy): Eukaryota > Metazoa > Mollusca > Gastropoda > Lepetellida > Haliotidae > Haliotis > Haliotis rubra. Next base: position 449,543 of record NW_025767210.1, on the reverse strand, counting down.
CTTTCACTGTGTTTGTCACTCCTTTCTTCTAATGACGAAATGTGTACACTTATTAACACCCCTCTGAACAAATAGTATGGACTCTACCATATCCAGAACAACCATCCAGCACAACATCCCCACATCACCGAATTAGTTCTCGGTACCAAACGGGTATACCTTGACTGAACCTGAAGGACACCGAGTTATGAAGCGCCCATGCAGATGGTAACTGGCAGTGGGTAACAATATCATTCTGCGATGATATCAGGAGGTGAACACGCTGATTTGTCTGCTTGTTTGGTTACAACCCGGCAGTCCATCTATATGAGGACAGTCTGTAAATGATGGAGTCCAGACGAAACAGTCCAGAGACTTTCATCATAAGCAACGAATCGATCTACAAAATTGACTCGAACAGAACAATGAACATATTTATTCGTATGCTCATATTTACAAGGGGCGGTGGGGTAGTCTAGTGGTTAAAGCGTTGGCTCGTCACGCCGAAGACCCGGGTTCGAATCCCCACATGGGTACAATGAGTGAAGCCCATTTCTGGTGTACCCCGCCGTGATATTGCTGGAATATTGCTAAAAGCGGCGTAAAACCAAACTCAGTCAGTCAGTCATATTTACAAGCATTCAAAAGAGCAAGTACACTACATCATCCAATTGCATCGCATTCATAAACAATTTGGTTATGATATGAATATGTAAAAACACAGTAAAAAGAATTCACCATTAATCTATGATTGATACAAATACAGATCTTTACATTCTAATGTATCAAATAGTAATAACAATGACTGATTCAAATACAACTGTTTACTGTGGACCCGAAGACCCGGGTTCCATTCACCACATGGGTACAATGTGTGAAGCCCATTTCTGGTGTCCCCCGCCGTGACATTGCTGGAATATTGCTGGAATATTGTTAAATGCAGCTTAAAACCATACTCACCCACACACTGTTTTCAAAGCAAACACAGTTGCGGTTTTAAACACCACAGAACATACGCAAGTATACGATGAGTTTGGGGGGCTTTAATCTGTGGGATCTGTCCCTCAACCTCAGGATCATACACAGGGAATCATATTTATGGAATTAGAATAGAAAACCCTGGTATCAATGTGCATCGATTAACAAATTTTCCAAGAATGTGGAAATGAAGTCCAGTGTCATCTACAACATCCTCGAAAAGCTGTAGACTAGCCAAAGTTTGTGTGGAACTAGAACTAGATGGTATTTAGACCATGTAAGAATATGCTCATGCATCATTGCATCTGTCTACAGTTAGAGGTCCCTTGAAGACTATATATGGAGCTGTCAAACCAAGAGTAGACAATAATAGAAAATTATCTTATGATTCTGGTGAGCCTAACGGACAAATCGTACCGCCTTAGAATGAGGGCCGCCATCACATCATCGAGTTAACAAATGTATGTTGTCAATATCCTGATGTTGTAGCCATCATGTTTGAAATTCCACTGAACTTAATCAGAATTAGTCGTCCAGCCAGCATGTTTTCGTTGAGGGCAGTGTGCAGACTGACAGACAGACAGACAGACAGACAGATTTATTTCTGTAGTTCTAGGCCAAAGGCCCATAATACAAAATGCAGACACATTGGTACATCGCATTATACATGCTTGAGTGTATTAGATACCATGCATATAATGGATAAGACATTATGATATCAGATTTCCTTTTTACCTACTTTATGTGACAAGGGAGACGTCCAAGACAAATTATTATGATTATGTTGTTGCATTATGTTGAATTACACATTTTAATATCAGATTGACTTATTACTTTCTTTATATGACAGAGGAAACGCATAATAAAATTCTCAAGACAATAGTTAATATGGATTAGCCTGACAAAATTATCAAGACTGCAGTAACAGGTGTACAGGAAAGAAGGCATTCTTGTCAAAATTTACATGTCTCTCATATGTCAACATATTGATACAAGTGCCGGCAAAGAGGTAACATCGTGTTGTAAATGCTTAACTATTGGTACTGTGAATAAAATAAATAAAACATTTTAATATCAGATTTACTTGTTCCTTTCTTTCTATGACAGAAGAAACGTATGAGGCAAGTTAATGTGTTTATGTTATTACAAGAAGTTAGCATTCTAAAATTTTCAAGACTGGTTAAAAGTGTATATGTCTAATATCTTCATATCTCTCATATATTAAGATATTGATACAGAAATGCAAGTACAATGGTAACATCATATTGTACATGGTATTAGTACTGTGACTATAATGAGTTACAGATTGTAATATCAGGTTTGCTTCTTACGTTCTTTATATGATGGAGGAGACGTCCAAGACAAGATAAAGTGTGTGTGTTGTTACAAGAGATTATCCCAATAAAGGTATCAAAACTGCGATTAGCAAGTGTACATGAAGGAAGGCATTCTTGTCTAATATCTTCATATCTCTCACATATTAAGAGAACAAGGAATTCATCCTCCACTAAATGTAAGCCTTTAGTACAACAATAAGTACAAATCCTGTCAGCATAATTGATGTTTTTTGTGCCTGCCTAACTCAACCGCTAAACGGAAATTATTACACCTAAATTGGGAAATGACATGCTTGTAATAATATGGGATATCTACGCTTAAGTATCTTTCTACATTCAGCAATGACTTAAATTTACTATATACATTACACTTTGATGAATTGGATATTAAAGAAAGTCAGTCTTGACATAGACTGTCATACAACCTTTGTTTGAAAGTAAACATAAATAAATTTACATTACCTACATCTTGGGATAACCACACAATACCAAAACCAAACTGATACAGAATGTTTTTAACAGATGTGGCCCAAGTATTTCTACCAGCTTTACCCAATAACATAAGCATTTGATAACACTGATACGGCAACCTGTGAGTATTTAACTGAAGCAATCTACACCAATATTTGACACATCTAGACATGTACTGATATTGTAGGGGAACTCTGCCACATTCACCCAGCATCATTGCTGGTATATTTACTAACTTTCAAAAACCTTTTACAGAAGTATATTTGAAGTATATCTCTGAGGCATATATGTACACCGAGACAGCATCATGTTGTATAAACATATATTTTTGTAAATATGCATCAATTTAATAATTACAGCTGACCGTATTTTTCAAAATGTTTCATTTGTTACATGATGGCTGTGACCACAGATTCTTTATAAGCTGGCGACATTTAGTGCGGAAAGGGGATTTATGTGTTAAGGTACCAGTACTCGGGACAACAGTTCAAGCTAATCTAATTTCTTGTGTATATTGCTGCGTCAGGGCAAACCATTCACACATGTATATGTCAAATGACTAGGTACTGTAGAAGTCTACGGGGAACAAATTACACTGTACTTGATGGCTGATGAGTGAGTGAGTGAGTTTAGTTTTACGCCGCACTCAGCAATATTCCAGCTATATGACGGCGGTCTGTAAATATTCGAGTCTGGACCAGACAATGTAGTGATCAACAGCATGAGCATCGATCTGCGCAATTGGGAACCGATGACATGTGTCAACCAAGCCAGCGAGCCTGACCACCTGATCCCGTTAGTCGCCTCTTACGACAAGCATGGGTTACTGAAGGTTCATTCTATCCCGGACCTTCACGGGTCTGAAGAAACATGTGGTGATGCTGTTCGTAACTAAGATTGACAACTACGAGCTGTACAAAGCAAACAGGGTTCCGGTTTTAAACACGACAAAACATATTTATCACAAGAAAGTATAAGATGGTCTGTATGATCTGTGCCCTCAAATTCAGGATCATTCATAGCGAATTATATCTGTGGAATAAAATTCGACGACCCTGGTATCAATGTGCATCGGTTGACCAGTTCTCACAGAATGTGGAAACATTACTAAGGTAAATTAAATTCATAACAACGAATTGTAGTTTTCCTAATTTTGTTGTGTTGATCATACAGCAGTTGTTGGGCTGTCGTCCTCATCAGCGCCGACATAAAGGGTGTTTTCCATCATCACTGAAACACACGAGATCATCCATAAACACAAAGCTAATGAACAGACACAAACAGTGACATGAGAATACGATACATGAGAATATGAGACATGAGAATATGCAAAACATAGACAGACAAACAAAGAACCAACAATAACCATAAAAGGCAAATAATCTTTTGTTACAATGCATGGAATACTGTAAGGGTACTTATCGAGGTCTCGTTTCCTCGTGTTAGAAACATTTTGAAAATATTGTACATATGCTAAAGGTGAGAAAATGCGATATTTGGCCAAAATGCATTTCTTCCTGAAGGCCCGTGTGTAGGTGCAAGACATCCACATTAATGCCAGCAGAAACCAAGCACGAGTTTATTATATTTATCAAGGTCGGTATTACTATTACGACTATTACTATGGCTACGCGGCACAGGTGGCCCGGACGTCACAGGAGCAGCAAATTGTCGTGAAGAGTTGCATCCCTGGGGCACCAAGAAACCCATGCTGGATGGTTCGAGTCCCGATTCGTCCTGATTATGTGTCAGCGCCGTTCCAGCTCATGGATTTCACCACATGGCTTGCATGTTCCATGACACACCAACAGTGCAGCCCGTTCCCTCTTTCCCCACATCTGTCCACTTTCCTTGCATCGAAGCGATGACGGAGTTATACGGGAAATTCCGTATCTCATAACACTGAAACGGTGGTGTTCTTCAGTAATAATTCTTTGATCGGCATTCTAGAAGTTGGTGAGTGAATAATAAAGCATACTCGATAATGGTTTAAGAATGTACACCAAAACGTCGCTCTATGCCATAAACAAGACGTTGTCATCCATAAGCTGGTATAGTCGGTATATATCATTTTGGAGTACTTTATTTATAGACAGTAAATCTTGATTTTCTTCATAGCTCTGTGTTCTGATATATCATAAATCAGTAACTGGACCACATGTCTTCATCAAGCAAGGTGCCCAAACATCGAACATGATTTCGTTTGCTATCGCTATGTGATAATATATCAACCTTTTTCATCGCCGTCTTGATCTTTGTCCATTGCGCCTGATTCATAGAGAATATTGTCCATCATTTCTGCAACAAGAGTGTGGATAAACAATGACAATTACAGCATCAATTAACACAATTACCCACAATAACATTGGGTGACAGACGGGGAAAAGACGCAAAACCCTTCCCACATCCATAAGAAATCTCTGGAGTCAATTGTCCAATTCCGACTACATCATGACTACATCACAACACCAGAAAGTTCTGGGTGACCGCCATAGAACAACTTTAACAATGCTCCTCCTATATTGCTTACTGTTGTAGATGGAGAGAACAACATGCCAGCTAACCCTCTTCACGGGCACCTGCTGCACATACAACAGTATGGAGACGCCACATAGTATAGGATTCCAATATTTGTTTAATAAGTATGGTGTCAATTATACCAAAAACGTATATATCGTCAAACAGGGTTGTATCGAACATACGTTTGTATCGAAATGAAAGCTTGGTCCTGCCTTGTCCTACGTTAATCAATATTTTGCAGTTGTGTCGAGTCTTTGATAACTCGAAGTTTTATTTCTACTTCGACACAACTGTGTTTGGCTATGTATTTAACACGCAGTTTTGTGCAAAAACAAATAAGAAAAAAATGGCTGAAAACCCAGCGAAGTGCAATATGCGCCTTTGGACTTTAAGTGCTTGAATACAAACCAGATTCAGAATAACTGACGGATGTAGAGCACGTTCTACCAAACAGATCAGTGTATCCTTACAAAGCAAATTAAACAACTGATTTCAGGTCACATTTAATATTCCTGTTCGTATCAACCAAATACTTCCGTCCTCCATTTAACATTAAACAGTGAAATTTAATTCTCCGACTTACCTATTTTGTCTCCTCGACTCGATCCAGTTGAGCTTAAAGGCAAAAAAATAATTTGATCATATTAAGTTTTAACCTAACAAGAGAGAGAGAGAGAGAGAGAGAGAGACAGACAGACAGACAGACAGACAGAGGGAGAGAGGTGGAGATCACACTTTCTAATTATTACATAAACCATTCTAGTAATGTACCTATTTTGTCTCCCCCACTCGATCCAGTTGGGCTTAAAGGCAGAACATTGGGTTTGATTATATTAAGTTTTAACCGAACAAGAGAGAGAAAGACCAGTAATGTATCAAGTATGTCGTGGCAGAAATAAATAGGGTTGTGTTTGTTTGCTTGCTGTTGAACGCCGCACTCAGCAATATCAGTGCTGTATGGCGGCGGTCTGTTTGGACCAGACAAACCAGTGTCTGACGTATTGAGCATCGATCTACGCAATGTGAATACGATGACACGTGTCAACCAAGTCAGCAAGCGTGATCCCCCGATCCCGTTAGTCACGTCACGACAAGCATGGAGCTGGGGTGTGACTGGGTGTGTGACTATATCAGTATGATCATGTAAACCATGGCGTACTAGCAGACATTTCACAGACGTTGACATCCCTCGACTATCACTGATTGGTTCAGACATACGGGGTACCAGAAGCCCACTCTGACACGGGATCCATACTATATCCTTGGACCTATATACTATACAATAACTTAGGGTATAATGGAAGAACTAGTTTAATGGGAATAGGCACTATTACTGACCGTTATTTTCAAATCAAATTCAACTTGAACCAAACTAATCCTAGGAATGTAAAGAACAGCATCACCAAAGGTAATGGTTTCAGTGAGTGAAGTGAGTTTAGTTTTACGCCGCACTCAGCAATATTCCAGCTATATGGCGGCGGTCTGTAAATAATCGAGTCTGGACCAGACAATCCAGTGATCAACATCATGAGCATCGATCTGTGCAATTGGGAACCGATGACATCTGTCAACCAAGTCAGCGAACCTGACCACCCGATCCTGTTTGTCGCCTCTTAAGACAAGCATGGGTTACTGAAGATCAATATTCTAACCCGGACCTTCACGGGTAGTAATGGTTTAAGATGTATACTAGTAACTTTAGATAAGCATCATCCTCGGCATATTGTCTTGAGGAAAGCATATGCTTACCTTTCAGCAACGGCTTTATTTTGCTCTGAAGATGAGATAAAAAACACTTTAGTATAGTTCCTGTCCATGACAGGTTGATAAACAGAGAGGACACGCTGTAGATTGTGTCCATATACTGGTAGAGAAAACATCATTTCATTGAGAGTGACAGCGTATAATGAGACGAAGTTTATCGAAATGAAAACGAACATTTTTTTCTGAATGTTGCTGTATATAGAGCAGCAGCTGCATGAGTTGTAGCTTATGAGCATGAATTTGGAGCTAACGACAAAGGATCAAGTCAAAACTAAACTGTGTTGGTTATCACGAAAAACATGTTTTGTTTAATAGCACTTGTTTTTTATGCGGCAACAATATATTACACCAGATGTGCACTTTCTCTTGTATATAAGACACATATTGTAAGAGAGAATAACGTGTTTATCGAATGAGCATCCGCGATTGATGAAGCGTATTAGTTTTACAACGACATGGCCTTCAAGCTGCAGACAGACTGAATCATCATGTTCAACTGGAATCAGGCATACAACGTTTGTACATGTCTATTCTGTCAGGGCTTTCGCTGCGTTCTCAGCACACAAACCCGGTCTAATGTATTTTGTTTATGTTACATTTGTCCACTAGATATTTCTATACGGCCAATTCACCTTAGATGCTGTTTTACCTTCTAGTGTGTTTGACTTCCTCTTTCTCTGTACAGCCACAACAAGGATGACGGCAGCGAGTACGACTACAACAACGCTGCAACCAATGGCGATGTACAAGACGTTGGTGTCGGTATTAGGTGAGCCTGTAACACGATGTTATGTATGTTAGGATCAAGTGAGCCTGTAACACAATGTTATATATGTCAGTATCAGGTGAGCCTGAATAACACGATACTATATATGTTAGTATCAGGTGAGCCTGTAACACGATGTTATCTATTTAGGTATCAGGTGAGCCTGTAACTCGATGTTATATATGTCGGTATCAGGTGAACCTGCAACACGATGTTATATATGTCAGTAACAGTTGAGTCTGTAACTTGATGTTATATATGTTAGCATCAGGTGAGCCTGTAATACGATGTTATATATGTCGGCATCAGGTGAGCCTGTAACACGATGTTATCTATTTCGGTATCAGGTGATCCTGCAACACGATGTTATATATGTCGGCCTCAGGTGAGTCTGTAACACGATGTGATATATGTTAGTATCAGGTGAAAATGTAACACAATGTCATATATGTTGGTATCAGGTGTGCCTGCAACACAATGTTATATATCTTAGTGTCAGGTGAGTCTGTAACACTATGTTATATATGTCGGTATCAGGTGAGTCTGTAACACGATGTTATATAAGTTAGTATCCGGTGAAAATGTAACACGATGTCATATATGTTGGTATCAGGTGTGCCTGTAACACAATGTTATATATCTTAGTGTCAGGTGAGTCTGTAACACGATGTTATATATCTTAGTGTCAGGTGAGTCTGTAACACTATGTTATATATGTCGGTATCAGGTGAGTCTGTTACACGATGTTATATAAGTTAGTATCCGGTGAAAATGTAACACGATGTCATATATGTCGGTATCAGGTGACCCTGTAACACAATGTTATATATGTCGGTATCAGGTGACCCTGTAACACAATGTTATATATGTCGGTATCAGTTGAGCCTGTAATACGATGGTATATATATTATCATTAGGTGAGCCTGTAACATGATGTTATATATGTCGGTATCAGGATACCCTGTAACACGATGTCATATATGTATGCATCAGGTGACCCTGTAACACGATGTTATATATGTCGGTATCAGGTGACCCTGTAACACGATGTTATCTATTTTGGTATCAAGTGAGCCTGTAACACGATGGCAAATATTTCGGTATCAGGAGACCCTGTAACACGATGTCATATATGTTCGTATCAGGAGACCCTGTAACCCGAAGTCATATATGTATGTATCAGGAGACCCTGTAACACGATGTCATATATGTTCGGATCAGGAGACCCTGTAACGCGATGTCATATATGTTAGTATCACGTGAGCCTGTAACACGATGTTACATATGTCAGTATGAGGTGAGCCTGTAACACTATCTTATATATTTCGATATCAGGTGAGCCTGTAACACGATGTTATATATGTCGGTATCAGGTGAGCCTGCAACACGATGTTATATATGTCAGTAACAATTGAGTCTGTAACTCGATGTTATATATGTCGGCATCAGGTGAGCCTGTAACACGATGTTATATATGTCGGTATCAGGTGAGCCTGTAACACGATGTCATATATGTTCGTATCAGGTGACCCTGTAACACGATGTTACATATGTCAGTATGAGGTGAGTCTGTAACACGATGTTATCTATTTCGGTATCAGGTGAGCCTGTAACTCGATGTTATATATGTCGGTATCAAGTGAGCCTGCAACACGATGTTATATATGTTAGTATCAGGTGAAAATGTAACACAATGTCATATATGTTGGTGTCAGGTGTGCCTGCAACACAATGTTATATATCTTAGTGTCAGGTGAGTCTGTAACACGATGTTATATATGTCGGTATCAGGTGAATCTGTAACACGATGTTATATATGTTAGTATCAGGTGAAAATGTAACACGATGTCATATATGTTAGTATCAGGTGAGCCTGTAACACGATGTTATCTATTTAGGTATCAGGTGAGCCTGTAACTCGATGTTATATATGTCGGTATCAGGTGAACCTGCAACACGATGTTATATATGTCAGTAACAGTTGAGTCTGTAACTTGATGTTATATATGTTAGCATCAGGTGAGCCTGTAATACGATGTTATATATGTCGGCATCAGGTGAGCCTGTAACACGATGTTATCTATTTCGGTATCAGGTGATCCTGCAACACGATGTTATATATGTCGGCCTCAGGTGAGTCTGTAACACGATGTGATATATGTTAGTATCAGGTGAGTCTGGTAACACAATGTCATATATGTTGGTATCAGGTGAGCCTGCAACACAATGTTATATATCTTAGTGTCAGGTGAGTCTGTAACACTATGTTATATATGTCGGTATCAGGTGAGTCTGTAACACGATGTTATATATGTTAGTATCCGGTGAAAATGTAACACGATGTCATATATATGTTGGTATCAGGTGAGCCTGTAACACAATGTTATATATCTTAGTGTCAGGTGAGTCTGTAACACGATGTTATATATCTTAGTGTCAGGTGAGTCTGTAACACTATGTTATATATGTCGGTATCAGGTGAGTCTGTTACACGATGTTATATAAGTTAGTATCCGGTGAAAATGTAACACGATGTCATATATGTCGGTATCAGGTGACCCTGTAACACAATGTTATATATGTCGGTATCAGGTGACCCTGTAACACAATGTTATATATGTCGGTATCAGTTGAGCCTGTAATACGATGGTATATATATTATCATTAGGTGAGCCTGTAACATGATGTTATATATGTCGGTATCAGGATACCCTGTAACACGATGTCATATATGTATGCATCAGGTGACCCTGTAACACGATGTTATATATGTCGGTATCAGGTGACCCTGTAACACGATGTTATCTATTTTGGTATCAAGTGAGCCTGTAACACGATGGCAAATATTTCGGTATCAGGAGACCCTGTAACACGATGTCATATATGTTCGTATCAGGAGACCCTGTAACCCGAAGTCATATATGTATGTATCAGGAGACCCTGTAACACGATGTCATATATGTTCGGATCAGGAGACCCTGTAACGCGATGTCATATATGTTAGTATCACGTGAGCCTGTAACACGATGTTACATATGTCAGTATGAGGTGAGCCTGTAACACTATCTTATATATTTCGATATCAGGTGAGCCTGTAACACGATGTTATATATGTCGGTATCAGGTGAGCCTGCAACACGATGTTATATATGTCAGTAACAATTGAGTCTGTAACTCGATGTTATATATGTCGGCATCAGGTGAGCCTGTAACACGATGTTATATATGTCGGTATCAGGTGAGCCTGTAACACGATGTCATATATGTTCGTATCAGGTGACCCTGTAACACGATGTTACATATGTCAGTATGAGGTGAGTCTGTAACACGATGTTATCTATTTCGGTATCAGGTGAGCCTGTAACTCGATGTTATATATGTCGGTATCAAGTGAGCCTGCAACACGATGTTATATATGTTAGTATCAGGTGAAAATGTAACACAATGTCATATATGTTGGTGTCAGGTGTGCCTGCAACACAATGTTATATATCTTAGTGTCAGGTGAGTCTGTAACACGATGTTATATATGTCGGTATCAGGTGAATCTGTAACACGATGTTATATATGTTAGTATCCGGTGAAAATGTAACACGATGTCATATATTGTTGGTATCAGGTGTGCCTGCAACACAATGTTATATATGTTAGTGTCAGGTGAGTCTGTAACACGATGTTATATATGCCGGTAACAGGTGAACCTGTAAGACGATGTTATATATGTCGGCATCAGGTGAGCCTGTAACACGATGTTATATATATCGGTATCAGGTGATCCTGCAACACGATGTTATATATGTCTGTAACAGGTGAGTCTGTAACACGATGTTATATATGTCGGCATCAGGTGAGCCTGTAACACGATGTTATATATATCGGTATCAGGTGAGCCTGCAACACGATGTTATATATGTCGGTAACAGGTGACCCTGTAACACGATGTTATATATGTCTGTTTCAGGTGAGTCTGTCACTTGATGTTATATATGTTAGCATCAGGTGAGGCTGTAACACGATGTCATGTATGTCGGTAACAGGTGAGTTAGTAGCACAATGTTATATATGTCGGAAACAGGTGAGTTAGTAACACAATGTTATGTATGTAAGTTTCAGATTAGCCTATAACACGATGTTATATATGTCGGTATCAGGTGAGTCTGTAACACGATGTTAAATATCTTAGTATCAGGTGAAAATGTAACACGATGTCATATATGTTGGTATCAGGTGTGTCTGCAACACAGTGTTATATATCTTAGTGTCAGGTGAGTCTGTAACACGACGTTATATATGTCGGTATCAAGTGAGTCTGTAACACAAGGTTATATAAGTTAGTATCCGGTGAAAATGTAACACGATGTTATATATGTTCTCATCAGGTGAAGATGTAACACGATGTCATATATGTCGGTATCAGGTGACCCTGTAAGACAATGTTATATATGTCGGTATCAGGTGACCCTGTAACACAATGTTATATATGTCGGTATCAGTTGAGCCTGTAATACGATGGTATATATGTTATCATTAGGTGAGCCTGTAACACGATGTTATATATGTCGGCATCAGGAGACCCTGTAACACGATGTCATATATGTTCGCATCAGGTGACCCTGTAACACGATGTTATCCATTTCTGTATCAAGTGAGCCTGTAACACGATGTTATATATGTTAGTATCAGGTGAAAATGTAACACGATGTCATATATGTTGGTATCAGGTGTGCCTGTAACACAATGTTATACATCTTAGTGTCAGATGTGTCTGTAACACAATGTTATATATGTTAGTATCAGGTGAAAATGTAACACGATGTCATATATGTCGGTATCAGGTGACCCTGTAACACAATGTTATATATGTCGGTATCAGGAGACCCTGTAACACAATGTTATATATGTCGGTATCAGTTGAGCCTGTAATACGATGGTATATATGTTATCATTAGTTGAGCCTGTAACATGATGTTATATATGTCGTTATCAGGAGACCCTGTAACACTATGTCATATATATTCGCATCAGGTGAGCCTGTAACACGATGTTATATATGTCGGTCTCAGGTGACCCTGTAACACGATGTTATCCATTTTTTAGATCAAGTGAGCCTATAACACGATGTTATGTATGTTAGTATCAGGTGAAAATGTAACACGATGTCATATATGTTGGTATCAGGTGTGCCTGTAACACAATGTTATATATCTTAGTGTCAGGTGTGTCTGTAACACGATGTTATATATGTTAGTATCAGGTGAAAATGTAACACGATGTCATATATGTCGGTATCAGGTGACCCTGTAAGACAATGTTATGTATGTCGGTATCAGGTGACCCTGTAACACAATGTTATATATCTCGGTATCAGTTGAGCCTGTAATACGATGGTATATATGTTATCATTAGGTGAGCTTGTAACACGATGTTATATATGTCGGTATCAGGAGACCCTGTAACACGATGTCATATATGTTCGCATCAGGTGACCCTGTAACACGATGTTATATATGTCGGTATCAGGTGACCCTGTAACACGATGTTATCCATTTCTGTATCAAGTGAGCCTATAACACGATGTTATATATGTTAGTATCAGGTGACCCTGTAACACGATGTTATATATGTCGGTCTCAGGTGACCCTGTAACACGATGTTATCCATTTTTGTATCAAGTGAGCCTATAACACGATGTTATATATGTTAGTATCAGGTGAAAATGTAACACGATGTCATATATGTTGGCATCAGGTGTGCCTGTAACACAATGTTATATATCTTAGTGTCAGGTGTGTCTGTAACACGATGTTATATATGTCGATAACAGGTGAGTCTGTATCTCGATGTTATATATGTGGGCATCAAGTGAGCCTATAACACGATGTTATATATGTTAGTATCAGGTGAGCCTATAACACGATGTTATATATGTTAGCATCAGGTGAGCCTATAACACGATGTTATATATGTTAGTATCAGGTGAGCCTATAACACGATGTTATATATGTTAGCATCAGGTGAGCCTGCAACACGATGTTATATATGTCGGTAACAGGTGAACCTGTAACACGTTGTTATATATGTCGGTATCAGGTGATCCTGTAACACGATGTTATATATGTTCGTATCAGGTGACCCTGTAACACGATGTTACATATGTCAGTATGAGGTGAGCCTGTAACACGATGTTATCTTTTTCGGTATCAGGTGAGCCTGTAACTCGATGTTATATATGTCGGTATCAGGTGAGCCTGCAACACGATGTTATATATGTCGGTATGAGGTGATCCTGCCACAAGATGTTATATATGTCGGTAACAGGTGAGTCTGTAACTCGATGTTATATATGTTAGCATCAGGTGAGCCTGTAATACGATGTTATATATGTCGGCATCAGGTGAGCCTGTAACACGATGTTATATATGTCGGTATGAGGTGATCCTGCCACAAGATGTTATATATGTCGGTAACAGGTGAGTCTGTAATACGATGTTATATATGTCGGTATCAGGTGACCCTGCAACACGATGTTATATATGTCGGTATCAGGTGACCCTGTAACACGTTGTTATATATGTCTGTTTCAGGTGAGTCTGTAACTTGATGTTATATATGTTAGCAACAGGTGAGCCTGTAATACGATGTTATATATGTCGGCATCAGGTGAGCCTCTAACACGATGTTATATATGTCGGTATCAGGTGACCCTGCAACACGATGTTATATATGTCGGTAACAGGTGACCCTGTAACACGTTGTTATATATGTCTGTTTCAGGTGAGTCTATAACTTGATGTTATATATGTTAGCATCAGGTGAGGCTGTAATACGATGTTATATATGTCGGCATCAGGTGAGCCTGTAACACGATGTTATATATGTCGGTATCAGGTGAGCCTGTAACACGATGTCATATATGTTCGTCTCAGGTGACCCTATAACACGATGTTACATATGTCAGTATGAGGTGAGCCTGTAACACGATGTTATTTATTTCGGTATCAGGTGAGCATGCAACACGATGTTATATATGTCGGTAACGGGTGACCCTGTAACACGTTGTTATCTATTTCGGTATCAGGTGAGCGTGTAACTCGATGTTATATATGTCGGTATCAGGTGAGCCTGCAACACGATGTTATATATGTCAGTAACAGTTGAGTCTGTAACTTGATGTTATATATGTTAGCATCAGGTGAGCCTGTAATACGATGTTATATATGTTAGCATCAGGTGAGCCTGCAACACGATGTTATATATGTCGGTATGAGGTGACCCTGCAACACGATGTTATATATGTCGGTAACAGGTGAGTCTGTAACTCGATGTTATATATGTCGGCATCAGGTGAGCCTGTAATACGATGTTATATATATCGGTATCAGGTGAGCCTGCAACACGATGTTATATATGTCGGTAACAGGTGACCCTGTAACACGTTGTTATATATGTCTGTTTCAGGTGAGTCTGTAACTTGATGTTATATATGTTAGCATCAGGTGAGCCTGTAATACGATGTTATATATGTCGGCATCAGGTGAGCCTGTAACACGATGTTATATATGTCGGTATCAGGTAAGCCTGTAACACGATGTCATATATGTTCGTCTCAAGTGACCCTGTAACACGATGTTACATATGTCAGTATGAGGTGAGCCTGTAACACGATGTTATCTATTTCGGTATCAGGTGAGCATGCAACACGATGTTATATATGTCGGTAACACGTGACCCTGTAACACGTTGTTATATATGTCTGTTTTAGGTGAGTCTGTAACACGATGTTATATATGTCGGTAACAGGTGAGTTAGTAACACAATGTTATAAATGTCGGAAACAGATGAGCCTGTAACTCGATGTTATATATGTCGGTATCAGGTGAGCCTGCAACACAATGTTATATATGTTAGTATCAGGTGAAAATGTAACACGATGTCATATATGTTGGTATCAGGTGTGCCTGCAACACAATGTTATATATCTTAGTGTCAGGTGAGTCTGTAACACGATGTTATATATGTCGGTATCCGGTGAAAATGTAACACGATGTCATATATGTTGGTATCAGGTGTGCCTGCAACACAATGTTATATATCTTAGTGTCAGGTGAGTCTGTAACACGATGTTATATATGTTAGTATCAGGTGAAAATGTAACACGATGTCATATATGTCGGTATCAGGTGTGCCTGCAACACAATGTTATATATCTTAGTGTCAGGTGAGTCTGTAACACGATGTTATATATCTTAGTATCAGTTGAAAATGTAACACGATGTCATATATGTCGGTATCAGGTGACCCTGTAACACAATGTTATATATGTCGGTATCAGGAGACCCTGTAACACAATGTTATATATGTCGTATCAGTTGAGCCTGTAATACGATGGTATATATATTATCATTAGGTGAACCTGTAACATGATGTTATATATGTCGGTATCAGGATACCCTGTAACACGATGTCATATATGTATGCATCAGGTGACCCTGTAACACGATGTTATATATGTCGGTATCAGGTGACCCTGCAACACGATGTTATCTATTTTGGTATCAAGTGAGCCTGTAACACGATGGTAAATATGTCGGTATCAGAAGACCCTGTAACACGATGTCATATATGTTCGTATCAGGAGACCCTGTAACCCGAAGTCATATATGTTCGTATCAGGAGACACTGTAACAAGATGTCATATATGTTCGTATCAGGAGACCCTGTAACACGATGTCATATCTGTTAGTATGAGGTGAGCCTGTAACACGATGTTATCTATTTCGGTATCAGTTGAGCCTGTAACACGATGTCATATATGTTCGTCTCAGGTGACCCTGTAACACGATGTTATATATGTCGGTAACAGGTGAGTCTGTAACTCGATGTTATATATGTCGGCATCAGGTGAGCCTGTAACACGATGATATATATGTCGGTATCAGGTGACCCCGCAACACAATGTTATATATGTCGGCATCAGGTGAGCCTGTAACACGATGTTATATATGTCGGCATCAGGTGAGCCTGTAACACGATGTTATATATGTCGGTAACAGGTGAGTCTGTAACACGATGTTATATATGTCGGTATCAGATGAGCCTATATCACGGTGTTATATATGTCGGTATCAGGTGAGTCTGTAACACGACGTTATATATGTCGGTAGGTTATAACCACTGGTATTTTGATTGATCAATGTAACTGTCTATGTCATCATTTGCTGATCGTCGTTGTTTACTTTGACGCTGCCGTTAAGGGCGTTGTCACGACAAAACATGTTGCGAATGAGTGAAGGAGTATTGTTTTACGTCCCCTTTCAGCTGGGAGACAGCCGAAATGGGCTTCACACGTTGTACGTGACAAGCGAACGATTTTATTAAGAGGCTGCCCCACCGCCTAAAACATCTGAAATTCATTTGGTGAGAAACGTTTTGTCGTCATGGTCACTATCGATCATGTCAGAAAACAACTTATCAAATGGTTCGACACAGTGGATCTATATGAGCATGAGAAAGCCGAACTGTCTTCACAGTGGCACAGACTGGGAATCCTCACGTTGCCACCACGCTGCACAGGACTAACAGGAAAATGTATATACGGGGGACACGCACGCACGCACGCACACACGCAGGCGTGCAGGAAAGCATGCACGTACACACACGTGGGAGAAACAGACAGACACATACTGACACATACAAACACACACAGACACGAACGCGAGCACGCATACACACAGAATAACATACACGCAGAGGCATACACACACGCGCCCAGTGAGTGAGTGAGTAAGTGAGCGAGTGAGTTAAAATTTTAAGTCAATATTTCAGGCATATCGTGACTAAATCAAATTATAGATTTATAGTAACTGAAAGTAGATATTAAAAACATGTCAACGAATGACAGTAAAGCACGTTACTTGATTATCACATACATGTATATAAATTTAAAACTAGTCATTAAATCTAAAATATCTTAACTATAAATGACAATACAATATATAAACAGGCTATAGATCGCCAACAACTGATGGTAAATCACCAGACTAGAGACTATGGGGACAGCACATTTGCTTGGACCATAACTGTTAACGAACTGTTAATTGAACTTCCTTAATTGTTAATGGTGATATTTATAATTACGAATCGAATTGATTCTTCATTAGATCAATTAACCTTGTTGTCATAGGCGAAGGAGGCTGCAATATTCTTTAAATTTTAGGTTGGCATCGCTGGATGAATGTAAGGACATCAGATCAACAATTTGGCCTGTACAAGTTGATTCCCACTCTTCACAAAGAAGCCAGTCTTAAGAAATGTATATATGTACTGCCATTAAGTGCAAAGACATGCTTGGCAGTTACCATTTTATTATTGTTATTATGTTTTAATGCTATATATGTCAATAAAGAATGAAAAGCATTTGTAAAACTTTTGTTTGTTCGGCCCATATGACAAAGAATAAGGCCCTATTGACAATTTCTTCACGGCCCATTTGACTTTCACCACGGCCCATTTGACTTTTTCCATCGGCCCATTTGACTTGGCACTTCTCGGCTCTTTTGTCCTTCGGCCCATTTCACTAGATCCCCATTTGCTTCCTGCATGGCACGCTCACACAGAGATGTTAGTATGTACACGCCCATAACTAGTCCAACTTACCTGCAAGAGGGGACACCGTGGTAACAGGAGCACCTGGATAAAACCAAAACAAATTACTAATTATAGGTGATGAATATTCATGTCATAGATATCGATAATTATATTTGATAACCATATGTTGGATTTTTAAAGGAATGTAAAGGCATATTCATAATATTCTATAATTCGTTTCAGATAGAGTGTGTCTTGTGACTTAAATCCTTTTCTTATGATATACATGTATAGTACTTGGTTTAGGGTTTAAGAATATGAATGCAGCAGGAACTGTACATTTTAAATGGCATTTTAAACCCGACTAACAACGTTACTTTAAACCAAATTGTAAAATGTACACCCCGGATGTGCTTGGCGTATGCGACCCGTACGTTTGAAAACTTGTGTTAAGTAAATGCTATACACATGTGTCCCATTTTGTTTGGGTACCGCCGACTGTTAGATCATCAAGATGGTGGGTAATTCATTCTCGTTGTACATGTAAGGGTACCTTGTGGTTCTCTCCGTTAAGTACAGACAGAACAATCAGTACAACAACATTCGGAAAATTTATATATAATAACGAATTAATCAATATGGAATCTTGTGTAAACATACCAGGTTAAAAAGACTAGAGGGCTATGTGACCGTCACCGTGCAGGTGAATATATGCCCATCCAGACTGCCTCTACCCATGGATGACAGAGCGCCTGCTGGCGGACAGAGCGTCGTCTATAGATGCTGGAGGATGGAGCGTCTGCTGATAGAGCTTCTACTGGTGAATAGAGCGTCTGCTGGTAGGTAGAACGTCTGCTGGTTAATAGAGCGTCTGCTGGTAGGTAGAGCTTCTACTGGTGGATAGAGCGTCTGCTGGTAGGTAGAACGTCTGCTGGTTAATAGAGCTGTCTGCTGGTAGGTAGAGCGTTTGCTGATAGGTAGAGTGACTGCTGATAGAACGTCAGCTGGTGGATAGAGCGTCTGCTGATAGAGCGTCAGCTGGTGGATAGAGCGTCTGCTGATAGAACGTCTGCTGGTTCATAGAACATCGGCTGTTAGAGAGTCTGCTGGTTGATAGAGAGTCTAGTGATGGATATATCGTCTGCTGGTGGATAGAGCGTCTGCTGGTGGATAGAACGTCTGCTGGTAGGTAGAACATCTGCTGATAGAGCGTCTGCTGATAGAGCGTCTGCTGGTTGATAGAACATCGGCAAATAGAGTGTCTGCTGATGGAGCATCTGCTGGTTGATAGAACATCGGCAAATAGAGTGTCTGCTGATAGAGCGTCTGCTGGTTGATAGAAAATCGGCAAATAGAACGTCTGCTGATAGAGCGTCTGCTGGTTGATAGAACATCGCCAAATAGAGCGTCTGCTGATGGAGCATCTGCTGGTTGATAGAACATCGGCAAATAGAGTGTCTGCTGATAGAGCGTCTGCTGGTTGATAGAACATCGGCAAATAGAGTGTCTGCTGATAGAGCGTCTGCTGGTTGATAGAACATCGGCAAATAGAGCGTCTGCTGATAGAGCGTCTGCTGGTTGATAGAATATCGGCAAATAGAGCGTCTGCTGATAGAGCGTCAGCTGATAGAGAGTCTGCTGATAGATTGTCTGCTGGTTGATAGAACATCGACATATAGAGCGTCTGGTGATAGAGCGTCAGCTGATAGAGAGTTTGCTGATAGATTGTCTGCTGGTTGATAGAATATCGGCAAATAGAGCGTCTGCTGGTTGATAGAACACCGCCAAATAGAGCGTCTGCTGATAGAGCGTCTGCTGATTGATAGAATATCGGCAAATAGAGCGTCTGCTGATAGAGCGTCAGCTGATAGAGAGTCTGCTGATAGATTGTCTGCTGGTTGATAGAGAGTTTCGTGATGGATACATCGTCTGCTGGTGGATAGAGCGTTTGCTGGTGGATAGAGCGTCTGCTGATAGAGGGTCTGCTGTGGACAGAGCGTCTCCTGATACAGCGTCTGATGGTGGGTAGATCGTCCGCTGATACAGCGTCTGATGGTGGGTAGATCGTCCGCTGATACAGCGTCTGATGGTGGGTAGAGCGTCTGATGGTGGGTAGAGCGTCTGATGGTGGGTAGAGCGTCTGATGGTGGGTAGAGCGTCTGATGGTGAAGCAGCATCTGCTCATTGTTCGATCACTGGTCGAGTCATGCCAACAGCAGTAGCAAAATAGCAATTCTTGGCGGTCGGTTTTGAGAGATTAGAACAAAGACGATTGGTCGGCTCTCTGCCAGTTTGGAGTAAGTAGTCTTACACTGTGGTAGAGTATATTAGTGGGCCATAGAAATGGCATTAGTCAAGATTAATATAGGCAGGCACGCACGCATGCACACACGCACGCACGCGCGCACACACACACACACCCACATACATCCACTTACCAGTCTCCATAACGATGTCGAAGGAGTTGCTAGGTTGATCTACCAGATGATTGCGACAGGACCACGTGGACTGCAGGTGAGGTCTTGCAACCAGTGTGACGATGTGCTCACTGCTGTTGACGCTGACGTAGTGACTGACGACTGCTGTTCTGTTTCCTTCCTCAGGATCAACCAGCAAAAGCGTTCCGTTCTGAAACGTCACCGCAAACATGGTATCGTTTCGGATCCAGACCATTTCGAAGTCCTCTGACTGCGACAGGAGAGTAGCATTCTCAGCATCCAAACGGCAGCTCATTGTAAAGTTGCTGCCCTCAACAATTCCTGTCGACGGCTGGACTGTAAATGTTAGGTTCCCTAAATGAATAAAGAAGGTAATTAGCACTTATATATATTACATACCTCTGCCATATCTCCGACTTAGTTTTCGATCCCCCCAAATCCTTAAATGTTTACTTATAGTGCACATAATGTTTATCCTAAAATCAGAAGTTTGTTAACCTCTACCCATATATAATCATTGTTAAATATTTGTCGGTGTTGTCTTTTAAGGAAAGAATCTTTGACGAATGAATGGAAGTTGTGTGCAGCTGGTTGTGGACGAAGACAGGTGATGGTAACATACCGCTGACGGTCATCATGAGTTCTGTGACTTTCCCACTGGGCGTGCCACCTGTAGCAGGAAGTAGACTATGGTAAGATGTAAGATATTTCTTCATGATGCCCATAGATTTTACGATCAAAGTGAATTCGACCCGTGAAGATCCGAGTTAAAAGTGGTCGTCAGCAACCCATGCTTTTCGTAAAAGGCGACTGACGGGATCGGGTGATCAGGCTTGCTCACGTGGTTGACACATGTCATCGTATCCCAAATGTGTAGATCGATGCTCATGCTGTTGATCACTGGATTGTCTGGTCCAGACTCGATAATTTACCAACCGCCGCCATATTGCTGGAATATTGCTGAGTGCGGCGTTAAACAATATACCAACCAGCCCTAATGAATTCCTCTTGAGTGAGTGAGTGAGGTGAGTTTAGTTTTACGCCGCACTCAGCAATATTCCACCTATATGGCGGCGGTCTGTAAATAATCGAGTCTGGACCAGACAGTCCAGTGATCAACAGCATGAGCATTGATATGCGCAATATTGGGAACCGATGTGAGCGAGCCTGACCACCCGATCCCGTTAGACAAGCAAGGGTTACTGAAGGCTCATTCTAACCCGGACCTTCACGGGTGAATTCCTCTTGAAGTAATGGTAGATGAAACTAGATTATTCCCCACTTACAACTTGCAGACCCTACTACTTTTGGTTCCTAACTATTGTAGAGTCATTATGTGGCATATCATCTAGAATAACCTCTTCGAGTGGCATGTTTAGAAGTTGGAGATGGACAATACTTTACCCAATGAACAACTTCTTTATTCGGATGATGCGACGTTTCGTTACGATAATACCATACTTGCTAAATACCGATACAAGAATCTGTATCGAAACGTCGCATCATCCTTATTTACTAGACAACGATACAAGAATCTGTATCGAAACGTCGCATCATCCATACTTGCTAGACAACGATACAAGAATCTGTATCGAAACGTCGCATCATCCATACTTGCTAGACAACGATACAAGAATCTGTATCGAAACGTCGCATCATCCATACTTAGTGGACAACGATACAAGAATCTGTGTCGAAACGTCGCATCATCCATACTTACTAGACAACGATACAAGAATCTGTATCGAAACGTCGCATCATCCATACTTGCTAGACAACGATACAAGAATCTGTATCGAAACGTCGCATTATCCATAATTACTAGACAACGATACAAGAATCTGTGTCGAAACGTCGCATCATCCATACTTACTAGACAACGATACAAGAATCTGTATCGAAACGTCGCATTATCCATAATTACTAGACAACGATACAATAATCTGTATCGAAACGTTGCATCATCCATACTTACTAGACAACGATACAAGAATCTGTATCGAAACGTCGCATCATCCATACTCACTAGACAACGATACAAGAATCTGTATCGAAACGTCGCATTATCCATAATTACTAGACAACGATACAATAATCTGTATCGAAACGTTGCATCATCCATACTTACTAGACAACGATACAAGAATCTGTATCGAAACGTCGGATCATCCATACTTAGTGGACAACGATACAAGAATCTGTATCGAAACGTCGCATCATCCATACTTACTAGACAACGATACAAGAATCTGTATCGAAACGTCGCATCATCCGAATAGAGAAGTTGTTCATCCATAAAGTTGTGTCCTTATGATCAAGAAAGTATTGACTACTGACACTTTACTGACAAAGTATAATCCCAAATATGACATATGTTACATTTGACCACTTTCTATAAATGGCATTGTGTATTCACAGCTTTAGGCCGTGAGAGGGGTACACAAAGTCCGTGGTCTAGACTACCAGTTGTAAGATGTTTTTGTGGAAACAGCGGTGGCTGAGTGATTTAGATGACTGGCTGTGTATGCTGGCGATTAGGTGCGCGACTCTGAAAGTGTGGGATCGAATCCTGGATGCGACTAAACCCAACAAAAGTACCAGAATAGATCTGTATTTTACTGAGAAAGTGTAATCCCAAATAGAACGTGTTAAAGATATATTGATTAATGTCGCCACAGCTCACAACGGAATATTCCCCATACTACATACCTGGCAGACAGATTTCGTTGCTCCAGTCCCCATCATCATCATCATCATCATCGCCACATTGCCATTTATAACTGTCAGACATGGATGAGGATTCTTGGATGTATACATAATGATCATTCCAGCCTGTGTATACTCGTACTTTGTCAATAAACTGGAGATCTTTATAGAGGGCTCGAAAAAGCACTGTCTTAAGTACTATTGTGTTATTCAGTTTCCAATAGTACAAAAACTTGGGTCTCCATCCGTCGTTTGAACAAAGCAAATCGATCCGGTTTGAACGGTGAGATTTGTACCTGGCGCCTTTAAGATGAAGTGTACCTGAAGAAAGACATCACACAATTACTATTACTAAACATCCACTGCTGCAAAAAGACAATTTCTATGGATTTATCTTTACATAAAAAAATCGAATCCTATTCGTCGCCAAGTGTTTCTAGTTTACTGTTTGTAAGTCATGTTTAGATAAACGGACTGAACGAAATTGTGATTATGAAAAGAACAAAAGCGTACGACAAAATCAAAACTTTTGTGTCAGTGCTTGAAAAAACACACAGAAAAGACATGGTTGTTTCTCGAACCGTGATGAGGCCCTCGCTCTTCCAGTAAATATTATCGTTTTTCATTCTGTATATAATGCGCTGACTGACAGAATGTTGTACCGAAACCCTCGCTATGAACCCACGACCCTCTTGCTATCAGCCCTCGACTCTCCCACCAGCAACACCCGACACCCTCGCTGTCAACCCACTATCCCCTTGTTACCACCCCACGATCTCCTCGCCACCAACCCTCGAAACAGTCGCCCAAAACCCACAAACCCCTCGCCCCAAACTCATAACCCCTGCGCCAAAAACCCACAACCCCCTCACCAAAACCTCATAACCCTCGCGCCAAAGCCCACAACCCCATCGCCACCAACACACGACCCCCTCATTAACGGACAGACCCCTCACCAAAAACAAAGGACCCCCTCGCCACCAAACCCTGCCCTCCTCACCATCTAACACTCGCCCCCCTCCCTGCAAAACCCACGGCTCCCTCGTGCTACCCGCGCCCCCAAGAAGTTTTACGAGTTTAAAATATCCATACTCACTGTATGACTGACTCACAAGCACGAGACAGAAAACTGCAAGATTCGCAATCCACATCCCAGGGTTGCTCACTGCAACATGTTCAAGTATGTGTCAGGTGAAAACTGTAAGGTTTGCTTGCAACTTAAATTAGGTGCACAGATATCTTCCTTATTTTCAACAATCCGAAAACACATGCAGCAGATCCTGGCACAAACAAGGGGTGTAATTGTATTTGCCCCCTATTATTGAGGAATCACACAGTATGTGTTTTTGCTTATTTATCGTCATATTCACGCTATTTGACGTCCGTCTATAAACTCTCCAGGGGATAGTTACTGACATGTGCATCCATCTATTATATGCTACTGGGATACGAGGACATGCTGACTGTCCATATGACATTAATATAGCCTGCAGGGCATCACCACAGTCCTTATGACACTTACACAGTTTTCATGAGGTCAACCCAACCTGCATGACATTAACACAATTTTCATGATATCAAAACAACCTGCATGACATCAGCACAGGACGCATGACATCAACTCATCTTTCATGACATTAACACGACCCGTATGACATCAACACAGCCCGCATGACATTAACACAGCCTGAATGACATCAACAGTGACAGCATGACACTGACACAACATGCATGACATCAACACAGCCTGCTTGACATCAACACAACCTGCATGATATCAACACAGCTTGCGTGACATGAACACAGCATGAAAGACATCAACACAGCGTGCATGATATCAACACAGCCCACATGACATCAACACATCTTCCGTGACATCAACACAGCCTGCATGGCATATACACAGTCTGCATGACATCAACACAGCTGGCATGACATCAAAACGGACTGGATGACATTGACACAGCCTGAAAGACATCAACACAGTCTGCATGACATTAACACAGCCTCAATGACATCAACCCAGCCTGCATGATATCGACACAGCCAGCATGACATTAACAGGGCCTGCATGACATCAACACAGTCTGCATGACATCATCACAGCCCGCATGACATCAACACAACCAAAATGACATTGACACATCTTCATGACATCAACACGGACAGCATGACATTGAAACAGCCTGCATGACTATCAACATAGCTAGCATAACATTAACAGCCTCCATGACATCAAAACAGCCCGGTAGACATCAACATAGCGTGCATGACATTAACACAACCTGCATGACATCAGCACACACTGCATGACATCAACACAGCCTGCATGATATCAAGGCAGCCTGCATAAAATTACAGGGCCTGCATGACATCAACACAGCCTTCATGATATTAACAGAGCCTGCATGATATCAACACAGCCTGCGTGACATCAACACAGCCCGAAAGACTTCAACACAGCGTGAAAGACATCTACACAGTCTCCATGACATGGACACATCTTTCATGACATCAATACGTCTGCATGACATCAACACAGCCTGCATGATATCAAGGCAGCCTGCATAACAATAACAGGGCCTGCATGACATCAACACAGCTTTCATGATATCAACACAGCCCGAAAGACATCAACACAGCCTAAATGACATTGACACATCTTCATGACATCAATGCGGACAGCATGACATTGAAACAGCCTGCATGACTATCCACATAGCTAGCATAACATTAACAGCCTGCATGACATCAACACTTTAACACAACCTGCATGACATCAACACAGCCTGCATGACATCAACACAGAATGCATGATATCAAGGCAGCCTGCATAACATTAACAGAGCCTGCATAACATCAACACAGTATGCATGACATCAACACAGCCTGCGTGACATCAACACAGCCCGATAGACATCAACACTGCGTGCATGATATCGACACAGCCCACATGACATCAACACATCTTCCGTGACATCAACACAGCCTGCACGGCATATGCACAGACTGCATGACATCAACACAGCCTGCAGGACATCAACACAGTCTGCATGATATCAGCACAGCCCGCATGACATCAACACAGCCCGCATGACATCAACACAGCCCGAAATACATCAACACAGCACGTATAAGATGAACACATCCTGCACGGCATCAACACAGCCTACATGATATCAACATAGCTTGCATGACATCAACACAGCCTGAAAGACATCAACACAGCCCGCATAACATGAACACAGCCTGCATAATATCAAGTCAGCCTGCATAACATTAACAAAGACAGCATGATATCAACACAGCCTGCGTGTAATCAACACAGCCCGTTGACTTCAACACATCTTCCGTGACATCAACACAGCCTGCATGGCATAAACATAGCCCGCATGACATCAAAACAGCCAGCATGACATCAACACATCCCGAAAGACATCAACACAGCCTGCATGACATCAACACATCTTTCATGACATCAAAACGGAGTGCATGACATTGACTCAGCCTGAAAGACATCAGCACAGTCTGCATGACATTAACACAGCCTGCATGACATCAACCCAGCCAGCATGGTATCAACACAGCCTGCATGGTATCAACACAGCCAGCGTAACATTAACAGAGCCTGCATGATATCAACACAGCTGCATGACATCAACACAGACCGAAAGACATCAACACAGCCCGCATAACATGAACACAGCCTGCATGACATTAACACATGCTGCATGACACCAACGAAGCCCGCATGACATCAACACAGCTTGCATGACATGAACACAACCCGAAAGACATCAACACAGCATATATGAGATCAACTCATCCTGCACGGTATCAACACAGCCCGCATGACATTAACACAGCCTGCATGACATCAACACAGCTTGCATGACATTGACATATCTTTCATAAAATCAAAATAGCTATCATGTCATTAACACAGCCTGCATGACAGCAACTCATCCTGCATGACATCAACACAGGGCGAAAGACATCAACACAGCCTGCATAACTTAAACAGAGCCCGCATGACACCAACACAGCATGCATGGCATTAATAGAGCCTGCATATTATCAACACAGCCTGCATGACATCAACACAGCTTGGATGATATTGACGCAACTTTCATGACATCAAAATAGCTAGCATGTCATTACACAGCCTGCATGACATCAACACAGGGCGAAAGACGTCAACACAGCCTGCATAACTTTAACAGAGCCCGCATGACATCAACACATCATGCATGGCATTAATAGAGCCTGCATGATATCAACACAGCCCGCATGACATCAACACAGCCTGCATGACGATAACACAGCTTGCATGACGATAACACAGCCTGCATGACATCAACAAAGCCCGAAATACATCAATAAAGCCCGCATGAGATCAACACAAACTGCATGGCATCAACAAAGCTTCATGACATCAACACAGCCTGCAGGACATCAACACAGCCCGAAAGACATCAACACAGCCTGTATGACATTGACATATCTTTCATGACATCAATATAGATAGCATGACATTAACGGGGCCTGCTTTACAACAACACAGCCTTCATGACATGAACAGAGCCTGCATGACGTCGACACAGCCTTCATGACATCACCCAGCCTGCATGCCATTAACACAGCCCGCATGACATGAACACAGCCTGCATGACATCACCCAGCCTGCAGAACATTAACAGCCTGCATGACATCACTCAGCCTGCATGTCATTAACACAGCCCGCATGACATCAACACAGCCTGCATGACATCAACAGAGCCCGAAAGACATCAACACAACCTGCGTGACATCAACACAGCCCGCATGACATTGACACAGCCTGCATGACATCACCCAGCCTGAATAACATAAACAGCCTGCATGACATCACTCAGCCTGCATGTCATTAACACAGCCCGCATGACATCAACACAGCCTGTATGACATCAACACAGCCCGAAAGAC
The DNA here is from genome assembly GCF_003918875.1 of Haliotis rubra. Classification (NCBI taxonomy): domain Eukaryota; kingdom Metazoa; phylum Mollusca; class Gastropoda; order Lepetellida; family Haliotidae; genus Haliotis; species Haliotis rubra. The sequence goes on along the minus strand of NW_025767210.1, from coordinate 421,032 downwards.
ATCAACACAACCTGCGTGACATCAACACAGCCTGCATGACATTGCCACATCTTTCATGACATCAACATAGCTAGCATGACAGTTACAAAGCCTGGATGACCTTAACAAAGCCTGCATGACAACACAGCCTTCATGACATGAACAGAGCCTGCATGACGTCGACACAGCCTTCATGACATCACCCAGCCTGCATGCCATTAACACAGCCCGCATGACATGAACACAGCCTGCATGACATCACGAAGCCTGCAGAACATTAACAGCCTGCATGACATCACTCAGCCTGCATGTCATTAACACAGCCCGCATGACATCAACACAGCCTGCATGACATCAACAGAGCCCGAAAGACATCAACACAACCTGCGTGACATCAACACAGCCCGCATGACATTGACACAGCCTGCATGACATCACCCAGCCTGAATAACATAAACAGCCTGCATGACATCACTCAGCCTGCATGTCATTAACACAGCCCGCATGACATCAACACAGCCTGTATGACATCAACACAGCCCGAAAGACATCAACACAACCTGCGTGACATCAACACAGCCTGCATGACATTGCCACATCTTTCATGACATCAACATAGCTAGCATGACAGTTACAAAGCCTGGATGACCTTAACAAAGCCTGCATGACAACACAGCCTGCATGACATTAACAGATCCTGCATGATGTCGACACAGCCTTCATAAAATCACCCAGCCTGCATGTCATTAACACAACCCGTATGACATTAACACAGCCTGCATGACATTAACAGCCTGCATGCATCACCCAGCCTGCAAAACATTAACAGCCCACATGACATCACCCAGCCTTCATGTCATTAACACAGCCCGCATGACATCGACACAGCCTGCATGACATCAACCCAGCCTGCATGACATTATTAGAGTCTGCATGATGTCGACATAGAACCATGACATTAACAGAGCCCGTATGACATCAACACAGCCTGCATGACATCAACCCAGACTGCATGACATCAAAACAGCCTGCATGAGATTAACAGACCCCGCGTGATATCAACACAATCTGCAAGATATCAACACAGCCCACATGACATCAACTCATCTTTCCTGACATCAACAGAGCCTGCATGACTTTAACACAGCCCGCATGACATCTACACATCGACACAGTTTTCATGACATCAAAACAGGTTTGCATGACATTAATACCGCATGACATTAACGCATCAACACTGTTTGCATGGCATTAATACGGTTGGCGTTGCACTGGATCAAACCAACCTGGTTTACGGGAACCATGCTACATATGACAGAATGACAGAATGACCATTGCAGGAGTCGGTAACAGATGTACCCATACTTTCCGTGGTGTATCGGCCGATATGTCTCGAGGTATCGAAGAAAGTGTTGATATATATCTGTCTTATACTCCGGTCGAGCTGATATTTACAAAATATATTTTGTTTCGTTAAAAAGTAGACATTTTCTTTCATTTGATTCATTTGTACCCATACTTTAAAACCCTCCAAAGTCTTTATTCGCGGTAACCCAATGAGCACGTGCAAAATGTGCAAGTAAGTTCTTGAAAATACCGAATGCACACGAAGCACCAAACAAATGTTTTCACGACCCTTGCACGACGTGGACAAGCGTTGACATACACAAGTATGAAATCATTCCCGATTGGTCCTCCGTAAAGTCTGCCGTGGACATCAAGAATCTCTGTATCGAATGCCGTTCACGGTGCCATTTGTAAGAACACACAGATCGGATTCACCGTCCCAGTTGATTCCACCCCACACTATGATGGAGCCACCTTTATATCTGTGATGTTCAAGAATATCATAGTGTGCTAAATGTTAACCCTGTCTTCTCTACACTTTTACATCAGAAAGTATCAGGCAGTAGCTGGACTCATCTTGTGCAGTCCAATTCACATGGTCAGAAGCCCACTGTCGACATGCACCAAGGTGACCGGGGTTTCAGGGGATTCCAACACAGGCTCGTCTCGCACGTGAACCATTCTTTTGCATTCGGACCGTTGTGTTGTGGGGTGGGGTGTGTATATGCGGGGATGCCCCCCCCCCCCCACACACACACCACACCAACCCCCTCTCCCCGAGAACACTTCCATGGGGAGCTTTCCCCACTAACCTTTGCACTTCATGATTAAAAGTCTCACACATGTGTGAGGATTGTTTTAATGTCTTTCTGTGTACTTTAGCCCTTATTTTGTATCCGTATATTCCGACTGTCCAGTGCGGAACCTCCCATGCACTGTGCTTGTTTTATGAGGCATGTAAATATTACCCTCACTCTCGCCGGAAATCCTACATAACAACAATAGGTCGGGCAGTACACCTACACTTTGAATACAGGAAACCATAGCAACGAAACCGGAAGTGTTGTATGATTTGATTTAAACGTATACAGCACCGGTATAGTGATTGGTCGGTAAGACTGGATATATGAAATACAAGCGAGGAGAGGCATTGATGGACACGTTCAAGATAACTGCATTGTCATGGTGATCTGTGAGGGTTTAGGACATGCCGTGACAATGCGAGCGAGATTTTGAGTGGGATATGCTTGATATGAATATGGCCACCTTTCAGCTTACGGACAAAGAGCTTGTTTTGTTCTCTTAATGCTGAGCTGCAGGCAGGGTGACAACAAGTACCATACAGATGACAAGACTTTATGGATGACCAACTTTTTTATGTTAACAATGGCGACGTTTCGGTATAGATTCTTATACCGTTTTTAAGCATATCTTCTAGAAGGCCACTCAAACAAAACACGTACCATCTTCTACCGTGATATGATAGAAACAATGAGTGAATGAAGTTGAAGACACGTTGAGCTGCATCACGGTGTGTCAGCTTGATGTGGGATCAAGGTTCACATCGCATGTAGGTCGAATAATGTGTACCACAGTGATGAGACGCCTGGGCAGGGATATGGCGCTGACAACCGAGCATTGTTAGACAGATCGGATCCGGGCAAGGTTAAAGAATGTTTCTATACACTAACCATCTCATCTCTCGTCCACCACTACACCTCCATGTGACAAAGTCCCATATGCTAAATGAGCACCTGACAGCCACGTCTAGGGGACACAGCGTCTACCCGGAGAGAGGAGGGTCGGCGGCTGGATCCCCAGAAACATCCCACTAAACAACGTTGAAAGACGACTTGGTGTTACTCTACCTGGCGTTAAGATTACAGGGAGGATATAACAAGGACTGGGCAGCTCGCTCGCTCTCTTACTCTCTCCCCTTTCTCTCTCTCCTCTTTCTCTCTCTCCCTCTCCCTGAATCGCCCTCCCCGTCTCTCTCTCTCCTTTTCTCTCTTTCTCTCTCTCTCTCTCTCTCTCTCTCTCTCTCTCTCTCTCTCTCTCTCTCTCTCTCTCTCTCTCTCTCTCTCTCTCTCTCTCTTTCTCTCTCTCTCTCCTACACCTCCTACACACACACACACACACACCTATGTGTGACAATTTACGTCTACACATAAATGCAATAATCTTGAACGTGAAACGTCAAACCCCATATCGCCTCTTGTAAACATTGCAAGACGATTGAGTCAAATTCACCAAACATACCTTTCTCGGAAATATCAACACGCCCAACTCCGTTATATCCCACGCATGAATGTCGTATATATGAGCTACAAGGATAATTTAGTGTGGTGTTCTACATTCTCGTTGAACAGGGCGGAATGATTCAGTGTCGGCTACACATCAACGAGGAAGTGTATCATCATGGCTGTCGAGACCATGTGTGTACACATCTTCTGTGAATGATTTTGTAAAATCTGATGCGTGGCTAGACCTACAGCCTAGTGGTTAACGCGATCGTTAGTCACACTGAAGACCCACGTAGTTGACCCACGGTTCGATTCCCCATGCAGGTACAATGTGTGAATCCCATTTCTGGTGTCCACTGCCGTGATGTTGCTGGAATATTGCTAAAAGCGGCGTAAAACTCACTCGCCTGCACCCAGCAAAATTCCAATATATATACCAACAGGTACAAATTCGAGCCTGTGCCTGAACATCATGTGATCGATATAATGAGCATCGATCTGCACAGGTGTTATACATGCATAAACCAAGTTATCGATACCGCCCACCCGATCTTGGGTGACACGGTACTGAGTATATCATATAACTACTCGGAGCACTAAGCATAAATTATATTAGTACTCGGGGCACTAAGCATGAATTATATTAGTACTCGGGGCACTAAGCATAAATTATATTAGTACTCAGGGCACTAAGCATAAATTATATTAGTACTCGGGACACTAAGCATAAATTATATTAGTACTCGGAGCACTAAGCCTAAATTATATTAGTACTCGGGGCACTAACCATATAATATTAGTACTCGGGGCACTAAGCATAAATAATATTAGTACTCGGGGCACTAAGCCTAAATTATATTAGTACTCGGGGCACTAAGCACAAATTATATTACTACTCGGAGCACTAAGCATAAATTATATTAGTACTCGGGGCGCTAAGCATAATTTATATTAGTACTCGGGGCACTAAGCACAAATTATATTACTACTTGGAGCACTAAGCATAAATTATATTAGTACTCGGGGCACTAAGCCTAAATTATATTAGTACTCGGGGCACTAAGCATGCATTATATTAGTACTGGGGGCACTAAGCATAAATTATATTACTACTCGGGACACGAAGTTTACAATATGTTACTTCTCGGGACACTAAGGACACATTATATAACTACTCGGGGCACTAAGCATAAATTATATTAGTACTCGGGGCACTAAGCATAAATTATGTTAGTTCTCGGGGCACTAAGCATAAATTATATTAGTACTCGGGGCACTAAGCCTAAATTATATTAGTACTCGGGGCACTAAGCATAAATTATGTTAGTACTCGGGGCACTAAGGATAAATTATATTAGTACTCGGGGCACTAAGCACAAATTATATTAGTACTCGGGGCACTAAGCATATATTATATTAGTACTCGGGGCCGTAAGCCTAAATTATATTAGTACTCGGGGCACTAAGGATAAATTATATTAGTACTCGGAGCACTAAGCATAAATTATGTTAGTTCTCGGGGCACTAAGCATAAATTATATTAGTACTCGGGACACTAAGCACAAATTTTATTACTACTCGGAGCACTAAGCATAAATTATATTAGTACTCGGGGCACTAAGCATAAATTATATTAGTACTCGGGGCACTAAGCATAAATTATATTAGTACTCGGAGCACTAAGCATAAATTATAATGTAACGTAAACTCGCCACCAACGTACTCAACACAGAGGCCAACCTCATTCGAATATGGTATCTTGAAAGAACTTCATGATATGATTGGAGAACATGACAGGCATACGTGTGAAGAAAACTGATAGAGGTGTACAAAAATGAGGAAAATGAACTGAACCACATTAGATCTTCCCTGTATAATATTGCAAAATATGACAAAAAAAGAGTTTCCGGACGGATCCATAATCAAAAGAGTGAAGAGAAGTGGTCATGCTAAGAGCGTTATTATGAAATATGCATCAGATGTATATCTGTTATACAGCTTCATCAATGTGTCTGTACCCGCACATGTCATACAGTCAGAGGTCACGAGTCGCTACAAACCGAAATCCGATACGGATATCACCTTTCTCGATACAACTGAGAACTATACAGAGAAGGGAAAAGACACACTGTCATGTTTCCTCACAAAACTTATGTGTATGCACGAAAGTATAAACAGGCGTTTCAAGGAGATATCTGATAAAGTTGATAACTTTCAAGAAAAATATGAGAAAGATATGTGTCAGATGACAGACGCCCTCGAAGAGAGAAACAGGGAAATTGCATATCTGAAAATCCAAGCTCACGAAAATCAATCTCGGGAAGCTAGTCTGAAGCATGATATATCTATGCTAAGAGATGATTTGAAGTGTAAAAGCAATGACGTTCAAACTCTACATGACATTGTAGACTCTAAAATAATGGCTATTGACAAGAGAACGTGTGCTATTGATGGGAAGCTTGACTGTATAAACACAAGAAACAAGCTTTTGTACTCTGAAGCGGTGAAAAATCCATGCTACGATGACATGCACAGAACACCGAGAAACAGAATTACAACCCAAGCGACGGTTCATTGTGAATCAATCAGCATTCCAGAGAGCCAACCAAGTGACGGCGAGAAGTCGTTAATTAGCCCGCAACAACCCAAACAGGAGATGTCACCTGACCAGAAAAACAATAACGTGAATAATGACGCAACACGCGAAATCTCAAGTGAAGATAAACGTACAAGGACGGTTAAATATAAAGAACAGTGGCGAAAGGCTTTCTCGGGAGCCTCACACTTCCGACACAAAAGGCTCGTGCTATCTTACGTAAAGGCGGAACAGCCTTTTGACATTTTGAAAGATGCAATCAAGGACTATTCATCTGAAAGGGGAGTAACAATTAGCTACATGAAACTTCTAAAGCATTGGGAAGGACGAAACCCAACTTACACTATCCGACTGAATGTCCCAACGCAATGTGCTCAAGTGGTACTATCGGATGAAAAGTTCTGGCCTGCTAATGTGCATTGCAGGGAATGGGTGCCAAACCGTGCATGGTACTCGAACGATAGATTAGGAGCTGAAAACGGAAACTCACGATAATGTCAAACATGTCGTATACTACCCTCTTACTTATCATGCTTCGGATTGCAGCCTGGAACATCAGAGGTATTATGCATGGAACCCGTGAACTATGTACAAGGCTTGATAGCACAGACATCTTCTTCGTCACCGAACATTGGCTCAATGAACACAATTCATCATTCGTGAACGGAATTCATGACGATTTCGATGTCTACTGTAAGTGTAGCAGTGACGCAGCAACCCACCACAGAGGCTCAGGCGGCATATGTGTTTTTGTGCGTAAAGGTGACTGGTGCAGAGTGACAATACTAGATACGCCCGAGAGTGATCAGGTGCTAGGTGTAAGTCTAGAACATAGCAGTAGTATTACCTACGTTATTTGCACAAGACTACCTTCCACAAATGTCCTGGATAGTGTTTATATCGACCAACTCCATTATGTGATGAACCTATATGATATATATTCACAGTATGGTCAAACCATACTCACTGGAGACTTTAAGACAGATATTAGGCACTTTGTTGCCAAGTGGACTCGATCTCACTGTCTCCAGAGAGACTTGACGAACGCGACCTGTATTCAGTCGTGCCCTTAGACGATAAATGTAAACATACGTTCTCAACCAAAAGTGCAAGTACGAGAACAATGATGATAGACTATGTATTTATAAACAATGACTATATCCACAACGTTATAGGCTACACCATTGATACCAACATATCATACAATGTGTCAGATCACTTACCCATTCATGTATGTGTTAAAATTGATTATCCATGCGTGTCTTATGGTGGGTCTAGGCTCAGCTGGAGAAAGGCATCTGATGTCGACCGCATGATCTATCGTTACGAAACTGAAAACTACTTTCGTTACGATATACACGACCTTCCTCATTCCTCGTCCCATGCCCAGTATATTGAAATGTACAATCAGCACATAACTGATATTCTACATGCATGTGCGTCTATCAGTATCCCGTCATCAAGGTTTCAACCATTTCTGAAACCATATTGGAAAGCAGAAAATCTAAATAAACTGCATGATGATATGCGCAATAGAAGGAAATTCTGGGTCGAGAATGGGAAAGGACATGACAGAAATAATGTGTACTACGCTAGATACAAAGAAGCTAAACGTATCTTTAGAAAAAGACACCGTCAGTGTAAGCAAAGTCTCATAGATGATAGACTGAAAGAAATCCACCAAGCAGCGGAAATAGACGTACATGAATATTTTAAGCTTACAAAAAGGTATAAACGAGCTACAGGTCTAGTAACGAGTATAGTATACAAGAATCATGCAAGCAATAATGCAGAAAATATCTGTAACACTTTTGGTCAGTACTTCAAGGATCTATCTGTACCAAACTTGGAAAGTAGCTTTGATAATCACTTTGCTGGAGAAATCGAGCGGTCAATATCAAATATTGAATGTCTTGAGAAAAGTAAAAATATATGTGAAAGAGACATGTATTCACCGCTGAATGAACTATTCAATCTCAGCGAGATTATAGCTGTCGTCCAAAGGCTAAAAAGTAACAAAGCCCCAAGGCCCGATGGACTCGCTAATGAACATGTCAAGTATGCAGGTAGATCCCTCATAAAGCATATCATGACATTGTTCAACAATATCATCATATACGAGTACATCCCACAAGCTTTTAATGTTGGCCATATTCTGCCCCAGCATAAAGGCCACGGTAAAAGTAAAACTGACCCCTCCAACTACAGGGGAATAACATTAACGTCGATTCTCAGTAAACTGTTTGAAATATTGCTCCTTAACAGAATTGAAAAGTGGACAGCTGAGAATATAACGTTTCCCCACAACTTCCAGTTTGGCTTTAGAAAAGACTTTAGTGCTGAGACAGCAGCTCTCACTCTTGCAGAAAGTATTGCATACTATAACGAAAAGGATTCACCCGTCTACTGTGCTTTCCTTGATAACGAGAAAGCATTTGACCGTGTTTGGCTTGACGGTCTATTCTCTCTCTACAATCTTGGAATAACTTGGAAACTCTGGAGGATACTACGCCTATCCTATAGTTCAATGCATTCATGTGTAAGTTTTGCTGGTTTTAAGTCCGATCTATTTCACATTAGACAAGGCGTGGGCCAAGGTCGTGTCTTGTCTGCCTGGCTATTTTCTCTATATATAAATGATCTACTACATGAACTAAATGATACTGGCTGCGGTCTGTGTCTACCTTGGGGGAAATGCCCAGGAATATTGCTAGCTGATGACACAACGTTGCTCACTAATAATCCAACTGATCTCCAAAGACTGTTGAAGGTGACTGAACTATATGCAAATAAATGGCAGCTAAAATACAATGTTGGTAAAAGCGCTGCCGTAACCTTTGGACGTAGCAATGCATCCGTACCTGCTAACCTGTATCTTGGAGAAATTAATCTCCTATTAAATGGTCTGTAGTTTATGCTGGAGTCCATATCAGCACTACTAAGTGCTCTACGGAGAGAACAAAACTTGTCTGTGAAAAGCTACGAAAATTGATAAATATGAACTATGACTCTGGCCTCTACTTTGGCGGTATGAATCCTCTAGTGGCTGTACGTATTTGGAATCGTGTGATTCTACCTTGTGGTTTGTATGGATGTACAGTTTGGGGCAAACTGTCCCTTAAAGAATATGAAATGCTAGAAATCATCCAGCGCTACTTCTGTAAGAAAGTGCAAGGCTTTAATAAGTACATGCCAAATGAAATTGTAAGAGATACAGTCGGGATAACATCCCTACAAGGATATATAGATCAACAAAGCCTCTTACTCCTTGGTAAACTCTGTAATGCCAACGCAAGATACAGCTTTAAACAAATGTGTTTAGCCCGCCTTGGCCAATACCACTGTAAAGAACCACTGATATGCAAGAATAAGTTTGATATGAAATCACCTGTTTTTAACATGTTACGGCTTGTTTCCAAATACAATCTGCTTAGTGAAATCCGTAACTACATTTGTGATTCTAAGTTTATGAAGAAAAATGCTTGGTCGCAAATAGTCAAAGATAAGGTAACTACATATGATCAAATGCAGTTGGTAAATGTACTTCAGACAAGGTTGTCTCTCTCCAGATATCTAACAATAAGATCAGGACGAGAACATAGACTATGGATACTCGCTTTAGAACGACCTCAGAACTTCACTGACATTGCGAGAATCACAAGGCTTGGTGCAGCTCCAATAGAATTAAAGGAATGTCTATGAGGAACAGTTGCTCACGACATTATGAATCATGTTTTTATGTCATGTCAGTATAACTTAGTAGAAAGGAATTCTCTATTTGAAAGAATCTGTGATACTCTTGACATAGACATTTTTGTTAAAATGTGGATGGAAGACGATGATGTATTCCTGTCATTCCTCCTCGGAGGTATACCTGACCACTGTAAGGATATACTGGATTATAATGTTTGGTCAGAACTGATGGTAATCATCAGTTTCTCTGTTCGCAGTTGGGAGAGCATACTCCGGCAATGCTCATAAATACCTTCAGTTCTTTCACAATTGAATATTACTGTATAATATAAGTACTAATAATTAGAAAGTTTTCTGTACTGTTGTTTACCATACAAATGTAATCTTCATTTTATGGATGAAATAAAGAATATCTATCTATCTATCTATAACTACTCGGGGCACTTAGGGTAAATTATACTACTACCCGGGACAAGTTATGTCCCTTGTGCGTGATAACACAGTATGACAGTGGGTTCCCCTTGATATTGAGGTGGTAAAATCTTAAGATCGCACTCTCCTTTCACTTCACGCCGACACGCCGTGATATACCACGTGTGTAAAACAGAGGTGAACATGAGGGCAGAGGCGGTGGGGTAGCCCAGTGGTTAAAGCGTTGGCTTGTCCCACTGAAGACACGGGTTTGATTCCCCACGTCGGACAATGAGTGAAGCCCATTTCTGGTGTCCCCCGCCGTGATATTGCTGAAATAGTACTAAAAGTGGCGTTAAACCTCACTAACTCACTCACTCACTCACTCACATGTGGGCTAGTCGTGTGTAACGTCTAAAGAGTTGTCTCCGAAAGCTGTAACTATAACGAAACTATAATGGTGGGTTCAATAACCGGTATGTTTTTTGTGTGTGTGTTTGTTGGATTGAGCAATTGTTTTACCACGGCGGGGTAACTTAATCAGGACGTAAGTTCTAAACTGATGTCGGTTTTACACGTATACCGCCTGAATCTAACCTACAGCTCGGCTTGGTGATAACAAAGAAAAGTACATGTTTCACTACAATGGGGGAGGGGGAGGGGGGGGTATATTGGGGCGGCAGAGTCGCTTAGTGGTTAAAGCGTCAACATATCGATGAGGGTGGATATGAGTTTAGTTTTACGCCGCTTTTAGCAATATTCCAACAACATCACGGCGGGGGACACCAGAAATGGGCTGCACATATTGTACCCATGTTGAGTATCGAACCCGGGTCTTTGGCGTGACGAGCGAACGCTTTAACCATTAAGCTACCCCACCGCCCCAGCTCGCTGGAAGACCGGGGACTGGGGAGTGTAGAGATAAGATCTTAAAAAGGGAAAGTTTCATTGTAGTGACCGTTATGGGTATGGATGAGAATGATAAGTTGATTCTCGCGGAGATGGGGAGCCAGTGTCAGGACGGAGGAACCGGATCATATCATGGTATCGGGAGGCACAGAAGATACAACTGGCAGCTGAATTTGGAATTCTTGGAAGTTCTGTAACGGATGTGGTCCTACGAATTCTGGAGTTAACAGACATTCGTGGAGGGGGCATAGCTTCTATCGGCCTTTTTTTATGTCGGAGAAAGGCTCTAAAGTTTTAACGTTCTTCGTACGGGTGCCTTGGGATCTTCCTACGGTATACGTGCGGCCATCTAACGCATTTTGGTGTGGTTAGGTGGCCGTACGGCACCCTATGTGCATCTCACGGCACTCTCAAGTCGTTGGTAGGAAGATCTGACAGCTTTCGGCACATTTTGTAGGGGTATATAAACTGAAAATAGGCCATTAAGATACAATAATTAAGAAAATAATTCTCTCGATGTCTTATGTAAGGACGTTACGTACACCTAAATGAAAACTGTATCAGTGTAATAAGTCATATCTTAAAAGAAATTATTTAATTCGCTTCCACATATCCCCATCAAATCATGCTCATCTTTTAAGTAATACAGGCATATACTTTTGCCGAGCTTAAAACCCATACCTGTCCTTGATTCCCCCGTAATAAATATCTTGATAATTTTAGCCATACAAACGGAGCAATGTTTGTCGATATTTCCCATCAGCTCTTTGTAATGATATCGTTTTAACAGGTTTAAGTGATTGAGTTATTGAGTTATTGACAGGTATTACCTTACACTAGCTCTCTGAAATGGTTGCATGCATATTGAGTTTGGTATTATTACGGGGGAAAGGCGGTTACTACCAACTTCCGAACGCGGTAAGGGGCCCCAAGAATAATGAATGACAGTGTTCTTGTGGCATACTTACTGCCGCAGTTGGAATATGGAATGGTGACCCTCGATAATCTAGGAATATCTTGCGTAGTTCTTACGTTGTTCCAGAGGCGTTCGGTGAGGGGTTTTCGTGAGGCGGTCGTAGAGATCTTGGACAAGAGTATCGAATATAGTTGGTACGGCGTTCCCAGCTGTTCGTAAGGGTATTTGTGACTCTGACTCCAATGCCTGATTCTGACGCTGTTTCAGAGCTGTTTGAAGCATATGGACACTTGAGTATGAGGTATTTATATATCTATTTAGTCATGTGTATTTTGCCTAGACTTGACTATCTTCAAAACACAGACACATCCACAATATTTTGTGGTACAAAACTTTCATTAGTTTGTGAAGAGTTATCCCCCTTTGTTTACTTACTAGCAGACGATATTTTCAGTGATCCTCAGTATGGATGATTTAGAGAAGAGGAAGTTGATTTTAGAGTATTATAACAAGGACATCAGATCAGCTAAAGTGATTTCAAGTAGAACAGGCATCCCTTTGTCCACTGTTTATCGTGTTTTGAAAAATATTGCAAATGGATATGGCACTGAGCACCAGGGAGGCGCAGGTATGCCCAGGAAATTGACTGTCGGTGTCAGGAGGCAGGTTGGTATTCTTGTTTCTAAAAACAAACGAAGGAGTTTAGAAAACTTAAGGCTGGATATGATTGATAGAACTGAGCTGCATGCAATGGGTTGGCAGAAAAGTCGAGGAATTCCATCACCGATCATGAAACCTGAACAAAAGGAGCGAAGGTTGAACTGGTGCTTACAGCATAGAAATTTTAACTGGGACAATGTGATGAAAGTTCTGTGTGGCTCTTTCCTAATACACTGAAATTCTGGACCAAACAAACTGAAAAACCTTTGTATCAGCGCCCAAAGTACAGTCCGAAATTTAACGTGTGGGGTGGCATACCTGTGTTAGGGGCAACGCCCCTCTGTGCATTTGAAGGGAATATGAACAGTGAGCGGTACACAGATATTCTCGAGGGACATTTACTTCCATCTGCTCACGTGTTCCCGTTTTCCAGCAGGACAACGACCCAAAACATCGTTCAAAGCATTCACAGGCCTGGTTTCGGACCCAAAATATGACATTATTAGATTGGCCAAGCTATAGCCCTGACCTAAATCCAATAGAAAATGTTTGGGGACTTATTAAGGAAAGAGTCAATAAGAAAAATCTGACAAATATTGCTGAAATGAAAGAAGAGGTGGTCCGATATTGGGACAGCATGGACCACGACTTTCAAACTTCTTTGATTAGTAGTATGCCCCGCCGCATTGAAGCCTGCATTGCTGCCCATGGTGACTTGACAAAATACTAACTGTTCTCCTGTCTTTGAATCTGGAGTTATGTTCTGCTAATATTCACATTTAATACGTAAGTAATGAGTGAAAAAATATATAAAATTACAATCTTTAAATTCTCAATAATGTCTGGTTGTACTGTAGTTAAAACTGATTTCTTGTGAATGTGGAAAGGGTCTTGTCGGTTCTATCTAACAGTTACCCTCTATGCTATAAATGCAATATTTAACAACAATACACGACTATTATTATATTAAGTTTATTCATAGCAAAATGTTCATACAATTTTCACCTATACGAATTGGTGAAGTGGGAGGGAACGGTTGTATGGTCGTACACATAAAACGAGATATTTCCATTCTGTTCTAAAAGTGTTGAAAGATTCAGGCCGTCAAGGGATATGTGATATTTGTGCACTAGTGTACATAGATATTGCCAAGCAACGAGCCTGTATGAATAATAAATGATATTACTATATTTTTGTTGGACAACCGCGTTTTATTAAATCATTGCTACACACATATTTTACCCCTGAAAGGAGAAGAACAATTTTATTTTTTTTCACAACGACCCGTGCAGATCTGGGTTAGAATTGGTCTTCAGTAAACATGGGTGCACACTTGTGATCATATTTCCATTTGCGTAAATCGATGCTCATGACGTCAATCACTAGATTGTCTGGTCCAGACTCGATTATATACATACAACCTTCATGTATCTGGACTATTGCTGAGTGCGGCGTTTAGCAACAGTTAAAACCGCTTAATATAAGTTTCTTTTTACCACACATTCTTTTCAAAACATCCATGATGGCCAGGGATCTTTTTTATTTTCTTGAGCAATTCAAATAAAACATATCATATATTAAAAAGTATCATATTTGTGGTCGACGCCATGGTGGAGAGAATAACATGAATGACAGTGCTGCTCGGTTCGAACCATGAATGGGTCTCATCCGTTGACTACACTTTACTGAGAACGTTTAATGCTAAATACAACATATGTAACATGGGGGTGGTGATGATGATGATGATTATAAACAGGTTTGGTAAAACACTTTTTGACATGAGCTCAGTTTTTATGAATGGTCGTTGTGGCAGTGATGCACAAATCGGAGATTTTACTTACATAGGTCTGAATGGTACTAATGTTATTGATTATGTTATTTCGTCAGCAGCATTATTTGACTATGTACATGATTTCAGTGTACAATCACGCATAGAATCAGACCATCTTCCCATTATATTACGAATAAAATCAAATTGTAATAGACAAGCTGATACACATAATAAATAATCTGAAAATACATACAGGTTTACTTGGGATAATGATAAGTCAGGGCAGTTCAGGGAAAATTTGCTATCCGAGAACGTTCAGGAATTGCTACACAAATTTGTTGATAGTGCTTTCACTAGTATAGACGAAAGTATATCAAATATTACAGATGCGATCTGTTCAGCAGTTTTGTGTATGAGAAAATAAGTTGGTCAATCAAAAACATACTTGAAAAGTTGGTTTGACTCAGATTGCGAAAAAATATAAACTGAAAGATGCAAACTTCTCAGTAAGTTCCGGAAATGTAAAGACAAGCATTCATTTGACCAATATCGCATCGTAAGAAACGAATATATATAATGCACTCTGCAAGAAAAAAAACCCGTCATGACTATTTTAGAGGAAAACGGATAACAATAGAAAATAGCATATCTAACTCCAAACATTTCTGGTCTGAACTTAAACGTTTGAATAACCATAAAGTAAGGCAACCTTAAGGCAACTTTAGGCAACTCTGTTGTAGTGTTGATACAGTAGAGCATAACAATGACCATCATTATCAGGACAATACAGAGCAGACCAACCTGAACCGGCAAATCTCAGAACTTACTGCAACTATACTTGATTCACCAATCACTAGAAAAGAGATTTTTGAAAGTATTGACAATCTTAAATGAAACAAATAACCAGGATTTCATGGCGTGATATCAGAATTCTTTAAACATTCGTCAGACTATATTGCACCATTCCTAGAACTACTATTTAATATTATATTTGAAAATGGTACTTTCCCACATTGTTTGGACGATTGGTATCACTGTTCCAATTCATAAACATGGTGATGCAAACAACCTAAATAACTATAGAGGAATAACATTACTTAGTATCTTTAGTAACATTTATCTTTTATAGTTATAGAGACTTGTGAGCTGGGGAGATACAACGGATAAGATAAATTAGTCGCAAGCTGGATTTAGACATTGATACACCACTGTTGACAACATGTTTATTTTACAAAGTATAATACAAAGATATTTGAATTCAATAGGTGGAAGGTTCTATGCCCTATTTGTAGATTGTGCGAAAGCCTTTGATTCTGTTCAACGCAACAAATTTTGGTCTCTATTTCAATGTCATGGTCTTAGTAACAAAAGGAGTCAATTTTTGTCTAATATGTATGAGAACGTAAAGGCATGTGTTAAGAATAATCAAGAATTACAACTTGGTGTAGGGCAAGGATGTATACTTAGCCCATTCCTGTTTTCATTCTTCATCAATGAACTTGCTGTTCAAATCGAAACTAATTGTTCAAGTGGCATACAACTTCATCAAGGAATAGTCAAAATTTTCCTTCTGTTGTTTGCAGACGACGTGGTGTTGTTTTCAAGCACCGTTAGTAGCCTCCAAAATCAAATAAATGAACTTGAACATTACTGCGATAATGGAAATCAACAGTAAATAGAGAGAGAAAAAATCGTGGTCTTTAAAAAGGGAGGTCTTTAAAAACTTTCTAAAAGAGAAAAGTGGTTGTTTAAGGGTATACATCTAGACTGTGTTAGCTATTACAGATATTTGGGATTTTACCAATGGTTTGTTTTGGATCATGCATGTCAAATATGCTTCCCTCTAAGCGCTAAAATACTTATCGGTAATATGAAGACAATAAGTACACTTGGAGACATTACAAAACCCTTTTTAAGATTTTTGATGCAAAAATAAACCCAATTTTGACGTATGGAGCAGAAATCTGGGGATTTGTAGACTTTCATCAAATGCATGCAAGAAATATCATGGTGTTAAATTGAATACAGTTAACGCAGTGGTTTAAGATGAATGTAGCAGATATCCAATGCACATGTTTACAAGCTCAAAAGTTGTCAAATATTGGTTAGAACTGGTAAATATGCCTCCATATCATTTACCGAAAAAATGTTATGATATGATGCTATTGTATGATGAAAACGGACAAAGAAATTGGACATCTCATGTTAAGAACTTTTTATTCTCTATTGGCTTCGGACACGTTTGGAATGCACAATATGTAGAATATCATACATCATTTGTTCAATCGTGAACCATAAGACTTAGAGACATATATCTTCAAACATGGTATGAGTAAATATTTTTGTAAAGTAAACGTTATTATTTTTCAAAATTTAAAAATGATCTATTCAATGAAGTATACTTATCATGTGTTAATATAAAGAAATTTAGGCGATTACTAGCAAGATTTCGATGTACATCTCACGATTTGTTGATTGAAAGCGGCAGATATAAAAATGTTAAAAAGGAAGAATATGCACACTTTGTAATTTAAATGAAATTGAAGATGAATATCACTTTCTTCTCATCTGTCCATCGTATAATTCAATACGCTGTAAATATATTAAAGGTATTACTATGTCCATCCAAATACTAGGTATCATACAATTCTCTATTTCTTACAAGCAGTAAACATCAAAATATACTCATGCCAATAATGGTTGTCACCCCCCTCCCCCACACACCTCACCTCACCCCCCCTCTCCAATTAAAAAAATTGAAGGGGGTGACAACCATTATTGGCATGAGTATATATTACAAAATCTTGCCATGTTCACTCACAATGCAATGTCGTATAGAACAAAAGTTTTATCAGTGTAATGTAAATATATTTATGCATGTAATTCCCCATCATATGTATATGTACTATAGGCCTGTGGCCTCTTCAGTACGAAATAAGATTGATTGACTTTACTGAGAACGTTTAATGACGAATATAACATATGTAACATAGGGATGACGATGACGACGATGATGATGACGATGATGACGACGACGACGACGATGATGATGATGAAGATGAAGATGATGACGACGACGACGATGATGATGATGGTGATGGTGATGGTGGTGATGATGATGATGATGATGATGAAGATGATGACGACGACGGTGATGGTGATGGTGATGATGATGATGATGATGATGATGATGATGATGATGATGATGATGATGATGATGATGATGATGATGATGATGATGATGATGATGATGATGACGACGACGACGATGATGATGATGATGATGACGATGATGATGATGATGATGGCGGTGGTGGTGGTAGTCATGGGCACGTTAACATTAACACGTACACACATGTACAAATAGATACGTAGATATAAGTTTAGTGTTCAAGTTAAACAGGGAACACAGAGCTACAGACAGGTCGAGCGTCAAGAGGAGAACACAAACACCACCAACAAACACAGCAACACATCTGTTTCCTCTCTAGCCGATAAACGTGATCTCACTGTGGGAAGATCACCATGTCACCACGGCGTCGGTATCATTGAATGGTCCTATTGCACTGGGATTACTTGTCACATGAGTGAGGGAATGAAACCTTCTGCTATCGTGTATCAAACAAAACATGTTTAGAGTATCCAATGACATTATGTTAGCGATCCGAGCATTCGTTAGTAGGAAGGAACGAATGCTTTTCTTTAGAATCGCCCCATTCTTCCCAAGCTGTACTGGCGGTCGTTGTACCTCGGCTTGATCACCTGGCTGTATACATCTACAACAAAGCAGAAATTATTGGAATGGACGTTAGAAATCTGTTTGGTGGTATTACAAACCACGCTAAACCTGAAAGGAAAATGTTAAAAACCTCGAATTAGTATATACAACTGAAGTAAAATGACAATGTAATTAGTGTTGTGTATTCCCTTACCATATCGGCCTTCTGCCAGTTTATGTTATTGCCGCAAATGGTTAGGCTTAGAAAAAAGGAATTATTAAAAGAATGAACTTGGCATGGCTTAAAGTGATAATATATATCATAAACAAAAACATGCAAACATGTATATAAAAAAATAAAACTGTTCGAACCAACATCTTTGTGTTCGCGAACATCACCACCTGCGCATGCGCATGATCCTTTCGCTTGGGGACATGAACTAGTTCTGTGCAAGAAGGCCCAGGTCAACATCAAGCATGCCATTGATTTCATTTCATAAAAGTGCATTTCATAAAAGTTCTATTTAGTTTGCGCCGATCATTCATTCATTCATTCATTCATTCATCAATGAAGGTCCGGGCAACCTATGCTTGGCGTAAAAAGCGACTAACGGGATCAGGTGGTCAGGCTCGCTGACTTGGTTGACACACGTCATCATATTCCAAATGTATAGACCGATACTCGTGCTATTGATCACTGGATTGTCTGGTCCAGACTCGATTACTGACCGCCGCCCTATATCTGGAATATTGCTGTGTGTGGCGTTAAACAACAACATGAGCTGTGGGTTGGCCTGGTGGTTAAAGCGGTCGCTCGTCTAGCCGAACAACCGCGTTCGTCCCCACATGGGTACAATATGTGAAGCCCATTTCTGGTATTCCTCGCCGTGATATTGCCGGAATACTGCTAAAGGCGGCGTAAAACTTAACTCATTCTCTCACATCGTTACACGTTGGAGTACTCACCGACAAAATTATCTTGCCATACTCGTGTTGTCGGTGTCGCTCTGTGGCCGAGGTAGGACCTGTACATATCGTTGTCGACCATGTCTGAAGTAAACAAAAAACACGAACATTTTACCATGCACCCTCGTTAAATGTTAAAAACGTCGGGGAAGTAAAGACCATAGGAATAGTTTGGGGGGTGCAAGATGGAATGGCTACCCTACTTCCCTTACCATAACTCCCTACGGTAACTTGGTTTCATTGCCCAAAAATTCCATTTCACTAAAGTACAAAATGATATATTTGTTGTGCCGATAATTCATTCATTCATTCATTCATGGCACACACACAACTATGTATGGAGGAGGACTTTGAAAGACAGTCACATGTTGGAGTACTGACCGACAAAATTATTGTGCCATCCTCGTGTTGACGGTGTCACTCTGTGGCCGAGGTAGGGCCTGTACATATCGTGGGTGACCATTTCTGAAGTGAAATAGAATAAAAACATAGTACTAAGTATTCTTGTTACCCTAAGCTTCTATCAACAGATATTTCCATACGATTAGACGATATGACGAGGTTTTACGTTGATCTGTGTGTCGACGTAACGGACAACACTCCCCGTATCCAAACTACATCCTTCATTATTCCACAGATTAATAGTTGACAGAATTTACCCGAAGAAGCAGTTGCTTAATATTTTGAGGAGGGACGGTTTTGTTTTTTTCTAAAACAATCAATTCCCCTTCTCAATCAACACAAACCATCTGGACCTGATATAGGAGGAAATATGACGACAGGGCAAGGAAAAGCCCTGTAGCTTTTGTATACAATAAAATGAGTGAGTGAGTGAGAATGGCTTTACGCCAATTTTAGCAATATTCCAGCGATATCATGGCGGGGGACACCAGAAATGAGTTTCACATATTGTACCCATGTGGGGATTCGAACCCGGATCTTCGGCGTGACGAGCCAACGCTTAAACCACTAGGTTACCCCACAGCCCCGTATACAATAAAGAGGTTGACATGCATAATATACAGGAAATATGATGTACCCTTGATTTCTAGCGAACAAGAATACATTTCGATTGAGTGAGAGAGTGAGAGAGAGAGAGAGAGGGGGGGGGGGGGGACAGGGCAGATAATTCCAGCTGATAGCTTGTTATATTCAACTTTAACTAAACTGCAGAATGATGTTACCTATGCTTCGTCTGTCGCTGGAAGTGGTATTCATGCTGAAAATATAACAGAAGAATGTCAAGGAGAGTTGTTTATATCAATGTTTATATTAATGTTTATGTTATACCAAACCTGACATCTGATTACATGACAGACGCGGACATGTAGCGTGACGTGTTTCCTTCTTTGTTTGCCGCCACACTCAGCAATATTCAGTCGGTTTGAAAGAGCCCTGATAATAATGCACCCTATACCAGACAATCCAGTGATGGCATTGTGACCGAGGATCTGCGCTGTCAACGCAACACACAGTCAGTTTTGTCACATGTTTTCAATACAAGCACTGTTCCCATCAGTCTTCAGCCGTGCATGTTTGCTGTTGGCGACAAACGGGATCGGGTGGTCAGGCTGTTGATCAATGGATTGTCTGGTCCAGACTCGAATATTTACAGACAGCCGCCATATTGCTGGAATATTGCTGAGTGCGACGTTAAATAACGCACAAACAAACAAACAAATCCCATCTGTCTGACCAGAAGGACAAGGAGTGATTAAGTTGGGTTTAAGCCGCTATGCACTTCACAACTTGAGCTTGATGGAGGAGGACAGCCGGAAGTGATGTTTACAGCCTATCAAAGAGCTGTTGCATGGAGAACATTCAATCAAACTATTCCATGGATTCATGGATTCGATTCTGTTGATCCGAGGATCTGCCGCGATCAGGGGGCATAACTCTGTGTAGTGAGTAGCACTGGGCTTTTTGTGCTTTGAGAATATTTAACAACTCATCAAAATAAGTCATGCTTTACCTTGATCGTCTAATCCGCTGTCCCTGATCTGAAACAGTCAAATGTGTCAGTTTTATTTGACGATGCTTCTCATATTGTTCATGGCTGAGAAACAGAAGCGGCGGATAATCAGTACAAAACAATCATATGCTCGTGAGAGCGTACTTTACAACTAAATCTACAACTGCTGGATACAGTTTAAGCCATAAAACCTATTTCCTTGTCTTGCTAAATATAATTCCGTAAATCGTCAACTCGTCAACGGGTGAGGATTCAGGGGAGGTAGAATATACATACATACATACATACATACATACATACATACATACATACATACATACATACATACATACATACATACATACATACATACATACATACATACATACATACATACATACATACATACATACATACATACATACATACATACATACATACATACATACATACATACATACATACATACATACATACATACATACATACATACATACATACATACATACATACATACATACCCTTTCTTTTTAAAATTCTTTTTAACAAGATGTTATTCTCAATGCCAATTTGGTCGTTATTGTTTCTCCGAGAAAAAAATCCGTTCTTATAGTACACACCGCGTCCATTCACTCACTCACTCTAATCACACACTAACTCACTCTATTCACACTCACTCTAGTCACACAATCATTCATTCTCGTCACACACGCACTCTAGTGACACACTCACTCTAATCACATATTCGCTCACTCTAATCATAGACTCACTAAGTCTTGTCACACACTCACTTACTCTAGTCACTCTAATCACTCACTCTAGTCACACACACAATCACTCTAGTCATACACACAATCACTCTAGCCACACACACAATCACTCTAGTCACTCTAATCACTCACTCTAGTCACACATCACTTTAGTCACAAACTCACTCTAGTCACACACACTCACTCTAGTCACACACTCACTCACTCTAGTCACACTCACTCACTCACTCTAGTCACACACTCACTCACTCTAGTCACACTCACACACTCTAGTCACACACACTGTAGTCACACACTCACTCTAGTCACACACTCACTCACTCTAGTCACACACTCACACACTCTTGTCACACTTACTCACTCTAATCACACACTCACTCACTCTAGTCACACACACTCACTTTAGTCACACACACTCACTCAAGTCACACATTCACTCACTCTAGTCACACTCACACACTCTAGTCACACACACTCACTCTAGTCACACACTCACTCTACTCAAACACACTCACTTTAGTCACACACACTCACTCTAGTCACACACACTCACTCTAGTCACATACTCACTCTAGTCACAAACTCACTCTAGTCACACATCACCCTAATCACTCACTCTAGTCACACATCACTCTAGTCACACACTCACTCTTAGTCACAGTCACACACTCTCTAGTCACACTCACTCTAGTCACACACACTCACTCTAGTCACACTCACTCACTCTAGTCACACACTCACTCTAGTCACACACTCACTCTAGTCACACACTCACTCTAGCCACACTCACTCACTCTAGTCACACACAATCACTCTAGTCACACACAAGCACCCTAGTCACACTCACTCATACACTCTAGTCACACGCTGACTCTAGTCACACATACTCACTCTAGTCACACACACACATACACTCACCCTACTCACACTCACTCGCACACTCTAGTCGCACACACTCACTCTAGTCACACACACGCTCACTCTAGTCACACACACTCACTCTAGTCACACACTCACTGTACTCACACACTCACTCACTCTAGTCACGCACTCACTCACTCTAGTCACACTCACTCACTATACTAACACATACACTCACTCTAGTCACACACTCACTTTAGTCACACCCACTCGAGTCACACTCACTTTAGTCACACTCACCCACTCTAGTCACACACACACTCACTTTAGTCACACTCACTCACACACTCTAGTCACACACTGACTCTAGTCACACACACTCACTCTAGTCACACACTCGCTCACCCTAATCACACTCACTCACACTCTCTAGTCACACACTCACTCTAGTCACACTCACTCACTCTTGTCACACAAACTCACTCTAGTCACACACACTCACTCTAGTCACACTCACTCACACACACTCTAGTCACACACTGACTCTAGTCACACACACTGACTCTAGTCACACACTCACTCTAGTCACACATCACTCTAGTCACACACACTCACTCTAGTCACACATCACTCTAGTCACACACTCACTCTAGTCACACACACTCACTCTCTAGTCACACACACGCTCACTCTAGTCACACATACACACACACACACATACAACTCTAGTCACACTTCACTCTAGTCACACACTCACTCTAGTCACTCACTTTAGTCACACATTCTCTAGTCACTCACTCACTCTAGTCACACTCTCATTCTAGTCTCACACTCACTCACTCTAGTCACACTCACTCACTCTAGTCACACATACACTCACTCTAGTCACACACACTCACTCTAGTCACACACACACACCCACTCTAGTCACATACGCTCACTTCAGTCACACACACACTCACTCTAGTCACACTCACTCAGTCTAGTCACACACTCACTCTAGTCACACATCACTTTAGTCACACACTTTAGTCACACATTCTCTAGTCACACACTCACTCTAGTCACACACTCATTCTAGTCTCACACTCACTCACTCTAGTCACACTCACTCACTCTAGTCACACACACACTCACTCTAGTCACACACACTCACTCTAGTCACACACACACATACACTCATCCTACTCACACTCACTCACACACTCTAGTCACACTCACTCACTCTAGTAACACACACTCACTCTAGTCACACACATTCACTCTAGTCACACACACTCACTCTAGTCACACATTCACTCTAGTCACACACTCACTCTAGTCACACACTCACTCTAGTCACACACACTCACTCTAGTCACACACACTCACTCTAGTCACACACACTCACTCTAGTCACACACACACATACACTCACCCTACTCACACTCACTCACACACTCTGACTCACTCTAGTCACACTCACTCACTCTAGTAACACACACTCACTCTAGTCACACACATTCACTCTAGTCACTCACACACTCACTCTAGTCACACACACACTCACTCTAGTCACACACACACTCACTCTAGTCACACACTCACTCACTCTAGTCACTCACTCACTCTAGTCACACACTCTCTAGTCACTCACTCACTTTAGTCACACACTCGCTCACTCACTCTAGTCACACACTCACTCACTCTAGTCACACACCCACTCTATTCACACACTCACTCTATTCACACACTCATTTTAGTCACACACTCACTCACTCTAGTCACACACTTACTCACTCTGGTCACACACTCACTCACTATAGTCAAACTTTCAGTCACTTTAGTCACACACTATTCCTTACCCTTTCTGCGGTCCCTGCACGCAGCGATGATGATGATGAAGATGGTGACGAGGATGGCTGCTGCTGCGATGCCGGCGAGGGTGTAGATGGGTGACAGATCAGTTGTTGCGGCAGCCGTTGCCGTTGCAGCTACAGACAAACATCAGCACCATTTTTAATGTAACGTTCATACAAATAAAGCAAATTGGGTTTCTCGTCAGTGAACTCAAAATCTCAAACCGATTCTCCGTCTTTCTCACACCAATGAAAAGAGTGAGTTTAGTTTTACGGTGGGGGTGGCAATATTCCAGCAATATTGCGGCGTACAACACCAGAAATGGGCTTCACCCATTGTACCCATGTGGGGAATCGACCCCGGGTCTTCGGCGTGACCAGTGAATGCTTTAACCACTAGGCTACCCCACCGCCCCATACCAATGGAATCATAACTGACGTCAGACACTGTAGATTACAATATACAGATAACAACAAGTTTCTCAGTAGCATATGCCTGGGTTTTACCACAGCGGTTTTCGCAGTACACCGGGGTTCGTACCCACAATGATAGGTTCCTGGCTTGCCAAAGGGACGCAACTCACAACATCGAATTAGAGGACTGGGCCGCTGGGTGACAGAAAGATGTGGCTAACTTGGCTATACTCACGAATATTTTGAGTAGCAGTCGTCACAGTGACGGTATTGCTTGATACGCCGTTATGTGTGCACCTCCATGGAACATTCTGCTCCTGACTTATTAGGAAAAAGAAGGTCAGGTTGAATTGGTTGCTGCTGACGGTGACGTTGAGGTCTTTTACGACGTTGCCGAAGATGATGGTTTTTGATGTGGGACGGACATTCTTATCTGTGCCGTTTCTGTACCAAACCACCAGATTTGGATCCAGCCCTCCATTCTCTGTACAGGTGAAGGTGAACGGCTTCCCATCTATGGGAGGGTCAGGAAAACTTGTGAGAACTGGGACCCCTGAAGAGAAGGTCCGAGAACATTAGTGATTTCTGGATAACACCAGTCTGCGGTATTCAATTCATGTCACAAGACTTCTAAATAATCAAGTTGGACCTAGTGATTTAAGCACGAGCAACGACCAACGTTCTGGTATACCATCAGAAAAATAAATTAGCTTGATGCAACTGGACGAGATGATATGCTATGGCGTTTTTAGTTGAGTTCAAGATGTGCACATGCTTGTGTGTGTGACAGAGATTATGTGCTAGCCTTCTGATGCCATATGGGGTGAAGGGTAGCCTAGTGGTTAAAACGTTCGCTCGTCACGCCGGACTCCCTGGTTCGATTCCCCACAGGGTACAATGTGTGAAGCCCATTTTTAGTGTCCCTCGCCGTGATGTTACTGCAATATTGCTAAAAGCGGTGTAGAACCATACTCACTCACTCACTCTGATATGTCATGCCTCAGGTTAACGTGTATAACACACTCAGTGAGTGAGTGAGGATTGTTTTACCCCGCTTTTAGCAATATTTCAGCAATATCACTGAGGGGACACCAAATGTGTTGTGGATTTTGGCATGTTACACTAGTTTCTGCAGTGCTTGTGCCAAGTGTTGGAGGTGTATGGGGGTGATGCTGACGATCGTACCAGGAGACATTGATCAACAGCATCGCGTAGATGTTCGATGGGGTTAAGGTCTGGAGACCTCGAGGGCCATGGCAGTACATGGACGTTGCGCTTTGTCAAAGGGACGATGTCAGTGTTGCCAAGTAAATATTGTCGTGTTGAAAATGTTTGCTTTTTGCATAATGGTAATGGAGAGTGGCCGAAGAATTTCATCTGTGTTACGTTATGCCCTTACATTGAACACACTATTATAATAACAAAGACTGCCCGCAGTCTTCCGTCAGTTCAAAGAAGCGAAAAACACGTCTCGTAACTGAACCAAACACGTCTCCAGCGTGGACAGCACTATCCATAAGATCTTATCCTCCATTACACCCCCAGTAAGGAGAGGTCCACATACGGTCTATCTTCGAGTACACCCCCAGTAAGGGGAGGCTCCCACTATCCATATGGTCTATCCTCGAGTTCACCCCTAGTAAGGAGAGGTCCCCACTACCCATACGGTCTATCCTCGAGTACACACCTAGTAAGGGGAGGCCCCCACTACCCATATGGTCTATCCTCGAGTACACCCCCAGTAAGGGGAGATCCCCAGTACACATATACTCTATCATCGAGTGCACCCCCAGTAAGGAGAGGCTCCCACTATCCATATTGTCTATCATCGAGTACACCCCCAGTAAGGGGAGATCCCCAGTACACATATACTCTATCATCGAGTGCACCCCCAGTAAGGGGAGGTCCACACTACCCATATGGTCTATCATCGAGTACACCATCAGTAAGGGGAGGTCCACACTGCCCGTACGGTCTATCCCCGAGTACACCACCAGTAAGGGGAGGTCCCCACTACCCATATGGTCTATCATCGAGTACACCCCCAGTAAGGGGAGGTCCACACTGCCCGTACGGTCTATCCTCGAGTACAACCCCCGTAAGGGGAGGTCCCCACTACCCATATGGTCTATAATCTAGTACACCCCCAGTAAGGGGAGGTCCACACTGCACGTACCGTCTATCTTCGAGTACAGCCCCAGTAAGGGGAGGTCCCCACTACCCATATGGTCTATCCTCGAGTACACCCCCAGTAAGGGGAGGTCCACACTACCCATACGGTCTATAATCGAGTACAGCCCTAGTAAGGAGAGTCCCCACTACCCATATGGTCCAAAATCGAGTACATCCCCAGTAAGGGGAGTCCCCACTACCCATACGGTCTATCATCGAGTACACCCCCAGTAAGGGGAGGTCCACACTGCCCATACGGTCTATAATCGAGTACACCCCAGTAAGGAGAGGTCCCCACTACCCATACGGTCTATCATCGAGTACATCCCCAGTAAGGGGAGGTCCACACTGCCCGTACGGTCTATCCTCGAGTACACCCCCAGTAAGGGGAGGTCCACACTGCCCATACGGTCTATAATCGAGTACAGCCCCCGTAAGGGGAGGTCCCCACTACCCATATGGTCTATCCTCGAGTACACCCCCAGTAAGGGGAGGTCCACACTGCCCGTACGGTCTATCCTCGAGTACACCCCCAGTAAGGGGAGGTCCACACTGCCCATACGGTCTATAATCGAGTACAGCCCCCGTAAGGGGAGGTCCCCACTACCCATATGGTCTATCCTCGAGTACACCCCCAGTAAGGGGAGGTCCACACTGCCCGTACGGTCTATCCTCGAGTACACCCCCAGTAAGGGGAGGTCCACACTGCCCATACGGTCTATAATCGAGTACAGCCCTAGTAAGGAGAGTCCCCACTTCCCATATGGTCTATAATCGAGTACATCCCCAGTAAGGAGAGTCCCCACTACCCATATGGTCTATCATCGAGTACACCCCCAGTAAGGGGAGGTCCACACTGCCCGTACGGTCTATCCTCGAGTACACCCCCAGTAAGGGGAGGTCCACACTGCCCATATGGTCTATAATCGAGTACACCCCCAGTAAGGGGAGGTCCACACTGCCCATACGGTCTATCATCGAGTACATCCCTAGTAAGGAGAGTCCCCACTACCCATACGGTCTATCCTCGAGTACACCCCCAGTAAGGGGAGGTCCACACTGCCCATACGGTTTATAATCGAGTACACCCCAGTAAGGAGAGGTCCCCACTACCCATACGGTCTATCATCGAGTACACCCCCAGTAAGGGGAGGTCCACACTGCCCATACGGTCTATAATCGAGTATAGCCCTAGTAAGGAGAGTCCCCACTACGCATATGGTCTATAATCGAGTACATCCCCAGTAAGGAGAGTCCCCACTACCCATATGGTCTATCCTCGAGTACACCCCCAGTAAGGGGAGGTCCACACTGCCCGTACGGTCTATCCTCGAGTACACCCCCAGTAAGGGGAGGTCCACACTGCCCATATGGTCTATAATCGAGTACACCCCCAGTAAGGGGAGGTCCACACTGCCCATATGGTCTATCATCGAGTACATCCCTAGTAAGGAGAGTCCCCACTACCCATACGGTCTATCCTCGAGTACACCCCCAGTAAGGGGAGGTCCACACTGCCCATACGGTTTATAATCGAGTACACCCCAGTTAGGAGAGGTCCCCACTACCCATACGGTCTATCATCGAGTACACCCCCAGTAAGGGGAGGTCCACACTGCCCATGCGGTCTATAATCGAGTACAGCCCTAGTAAGGAGAGTCCCCACTACGCATATGGTCTATAATCGAGTACATCCCCAGTAAGGAGAGTCCCCACTACCCATATGGTCTATCATCGAGTACAACCCCCGTAAGGGGAGGTCCACACTACCCATATGGTCTATAATCGAGTACACCCCCAGTAAGGGGAGGTCCACACTGCACGTACCGTCTATCATCGAGTACAGCCCCAGTAAGGGGAGGTCCCCACTGCCCATATGGTCTATCCTCGAGTACACCCCCAGTAAGGGGAGGTCCACACTACCCATACGGTCTATAATCGAGTACAGCCCTAGTAAGGAGAGTCCCCACTACCCATATGGTCCAAAATCGAGTACATCCCCAGTAAGGGGAGTCCCCACTACCCATACGGTCTATCATCGAGTACACCCCAGTAAGGGGAGGTCCACACTGCCCATACGGTCTATAATCGAGTACACCCCAGTAAGGAGAGGTCCCCACTACCCATACGGTCTATCATCGAGTACATCCCCAGTAAGGGGAGGTCCACACTGCCCGTACGGTCTATCCTCGAGTACACCCCCAGTAAGGGGAGGTCCACACTGCCCATACGGTCTATCATCGAGTACACCCCCAGTAAGGGGAGGTCCACACTGCCCATACGGTCTATAATCGAGTACAGCCCCAGTAAGGGGAGGTCCCCACTACCCATACGGTCTATCCTCGAGTACACCCCCAGTAAGGGGAGGTCCACACTGCCCATACGGTCTATAATCGAGTACAGCCCCCGTAAGGGGAGGTCCCCACTACCCATATGGTCTATCCTCGAGTACACCCCCAGTAAGGGGAGGTCCACACTGCCCGTACGGTCTATCCTCGAGTACACCCCCAGTAAGGGGAGGTCCACACTGCCCATACGGTCTATAATCGAGTACAGCCCCCGTAAGGGGAGGTCCCCACTACCCATATGGTCTATCCTCGAGTACACCCCCAGTAAGGGGAGGTCCACACTGCCCATACGGTCTATAATCGAGTACAGCCCTAGTAAGGAGAGTCCCCACTACCCATATGGTCTATAATCGAGTACATACCCAGTAAGGAGAGTCCCCACTACCCATACGGTCTATCATCGAGTACATCCCCAGTAAGGGGAGGTCCACACTGCCCGTACGGTCTATCCTCGAGTACACCCCCAGTAAGGGGAGGTCCACACTGCCCATATGGTCTATAATCGAGTACACCCCCAGTAAGGGGAGGTCCACACTGCCCATATGGTCTATCATCGAGTACATCCCTAGTAAGGAGAGTCCCCACTACCCATACGGTCTATCCTCGAGTACACCCCCAGTAAGGGGAGGTCCACACTGCCCATACGGTCTATAATCGAGTACACCCCAGTAAGGGGAGGTCCCCACTACCCATACGGTCTATCATCGAGTACATCCCCAGTAAGGGGAGGTCCACACTGCCCATACGGTCTATAATCGAGTACAGCCCTAGTAAGGAGAGTCCCCACTACGCATATGGTCTATAATCGAGTACATCCCCAGTAAGGAGAGTCCCCACTACCCATATGGTCTATCATCGAGTACACCCCCCGTAACGGGAGGTCCACACTGCCCATATGGTCTATCCTCGAGTACACCCCATTAAGGGGAGGCCCACACTGCCCATACGGTCTATAATCGAGTACATCCCTAGTAAGGAGAGTCCCCACTACCCATACGGTCTATCATCGAGTACACCCCCAGTAAGGGGAGGTCCCCACTACCCATATGGTCTATCCTCGAGTTCACCCCTAGTAAGGGGAGGTCCCCACTATCCATATGGTCTATCTTCGAGTACATCACCAGTAAGGGGAGGTTCCCAGTAAACATATAGTCTATCCTTGAGTACACCGCCAGTAAGGAGAGGTCCCCACTATCCATATGGTCTATCATCGAGTACACCCCCAGTAAGGGGAGGTCCCCACTACCCATATGGTCTATCCTCGAGTACACCACCAGTAAGGGGAGGTCCCCACTACCCATATGGTCTATCATCGAGTACACTTCAAGGCACGGGAGGTCGACACTTCCGATATGGTATAACCTCGAGTACACGCCGAATTAGGAGAGTCCCCAACTACCTATATGGTCTGTCCATATGGTCCGTCAGTACACCTCGACTACACCTCCAAGGATGACCCGAATCATGTGATTCACCGTTTGCCCATATAATGTACAGTGTACACCCCGGGTATTGGTATTGTCTCTGGCTGAAAGCAGTTGCATATCAGAGCAATGGATATGAAGCAATGATCTCTCACTGTACAGTCAGCCACTGTTTAGCAATCACACAGTGGTGGTAAATGACCATACAGCCTGATAGCTTATGCTAATTGGTATTGCGTAATGACTAATCACAATATCATCTGACAATTTATAGCAATGGTTATAAAGTAATAATTTATCATTGTATTTTGACAATTTATAGCAACGGTTATACAGTAATGATTGATCAAACTTTAATATGATAAGTTATAGGAAGAGTTATAAACAATGATGATTCATTATAATGAGAAAATTTATAGCAGTAATTGTTATGAAGTACTGATTAATCGCCATAATCCGATAATTCACAACAAGGGTAATAAAGTAATGATTAATTATCATAATCTGATAATTTATAGCAAGGGTTATAAGTAAATATTAATTATTATAATTTGACAATTTGTAGCAATGGTTATAAAGTAATGATTACGGTCAGTAAAGTAATACAATCTGATAATTTACAAATTTATAGGGACTTTTTCTATAAAGTATTGGTTAATTAACACATAAACTGACGTTATTTCCAATTCGTAATATATGTTTGTTTGTGTGTGTGTGTTGGGGAGAGAGGGACGAGAAGTTCGGTTGTACCTGAGTGGACAATGGCTCTATATACAGCTGGGTAGTCATGTTCAGAGAGGTTTAGCATGAGTCACGTGGGCCAGTGTGTACGCCCAGACGCCTATTCAGTGGCTGACATGATTTAGGATGTATATTTATGTGCTAAAATTTCTGCTTCAATAAGTGTCTTTCGATTTGTGCTTTGATATGTTTTGTGGTTTGTTTTTCATTCTACTCCCCAGCAACGTCACGACGGTGGATGTCATTGGGCTTTGTAATCTGGTTGTTAAAAAAGGGAGGGGTGCACGTTCCAGCTCATTTAAACCAATACGCATACTCAGACAGACAAACAGATAGGAACACAGACAGACAGACAAACAGATAGGAAGACAGACAGACAGACAGTCATCAGTACATGAGACAAGATGAATAGTCATAGTCACTACCACAGGCGCATGCTGTGTATATCTGTGATATAGGACCCGAGTAGTCAGTGCACTTCACTCACTCACTCACACACACACAAATTAGTAGCATTAGCTTAGTGATTGCCGTGTGCTCAGGGTGACTATTTCACAGAAATGAGTGAATATGACACCCGGAACGGGCTTCGATGAGATGTGGGGATTGGAACCTGGGTGTGTGACGTGAAGGCTACCTGTCACAAGTTTGGTTGGTTGGTTTGTGTTTAACGCCACACTAAGCAATATTCCACCTATATAGCGACGGACTGTCAATCATCGAGTCATGACCATACAATACAGTGATCAACATCATCAGCATCGATCTACTCAGTTGCTATACGATGACCAAGTCAGCAAGCCTGACCACCCGAACCCGTTAGTCCCCTCTTGCGACAAGCATGGGTTGCTGAAGATCAATTATCCTAACCCTGATTTTTGACGGGACCTGCCGTAAGAATATTGAAAGAAAATTCATCGAAAAGTAACGAGTAATATTTATTGCAAGCAATGTCGGAGAAGGTTGACTGAGAAGTTAATGTTCAACAAATTAATATAATCCAACCCTCACTGTGTGGGTGTGGGCTCGTCATTATGGAGACTGATATTGTTTCCAAACGAAGCCTGTTAATTTAAGTTCAAAGCTTATAAGTTAACGGGGTAACTATGTGGCGTGTGGTCCTGTGCACAGAGCTCAGGTCACGAATCAGTTGAAGTTAAGCAACGTCGAGCTTAGACAGTCTTTGGATGGGTGACCGTGTTTGACAGCTTGACTCCTGAAAGTTTCTAGGACTTCAGTCCTGCCCAACAACGAAGCACATGTGATACATGTGGTCTCACCTTGTTAAAAATTGCCCCTGGTTGCATAAAATGGATACCCGGTGATGTGACTATTAACCTTCTAGCCCCTCACAGACAGATTGGGTCATCCGGGGTAATAATAATCAGGTTCTGATTACAGCGTCCAGCATTAGTCAGATAGATACTAGCCGCTATATAAATGAATGAATTATTATTATTAATAATTGCTTAAAGTAATAATTAAACCGAAGACAGTCCAAGCAACTCCTTCCAGTTGTGTATGACCGTATACAGGGGATGTCATGATTTGCTTGTACAACAGAAACCAGAATGTAATATTGCCTTGCTTAACTATTTAATTACGTAGGTGGGTTACAGTTTATTAGTTATTTTAATAAGCTACACATTTTTCTCAGTCTTAGGTAGGTAACATATATAACGTACCTTTGCTAGTAGAAATCCACAGACAGTACACAAGAACTGATAAGCAACCCGCGGGAACGTTGTAGAAATCCATCCTCTTCTGTCAAACACTGACTTACTTTAACTCCTGGAGGCGTCTACCAACACCCGACAGCAGATATACCCGCCCTCAGCATGAAAGACCTTGGGCGCTGTCAAGTATTAATTCCTTTCAATAAGCCCACTTTTTACGTGCTTTAAAATTCTTTCAAGAAAGATACATCCTCTAACATTTACAAATATATGACAACCCCCGCCAACAGCCAGTAGGCGACCGCCATTCATACATTCCTGTTTTCGGCATAAATAATTCAAAAGGCAACCCCAGGTCGCATATAGCTTCAATGGAATGTTTTAGACGCCAGTACAATACAGCCACACAGTTATAGCTCAAACTATATTCAAAGCTGCTGGTGTACAAATGTGTTTGCAAGTATGACCGAGCATGGACAAAGAAAAACTTCTCGTGAAGTCAATGTGCACCCTATTGCCAGTGGAATATAATTCAATAACTCAGCTGCTGACTGAGAAGAAAAACTGGGGGGGTCCTAGTAGACTAACAACTAGTCTCTGAAATGAACATATTTTACAGAAACTAAAAACAGTTCATAGTAAAAACAATAAAATATAATTAAAAAGGAGCCCTGAAACTTTCTTCTAGAAACTGTGGAAATCTAGACTTGCCACATATTCTAGACTTACATGGGCTTTCTTGGATATATTTGTGTCAGGGTCTGCTATCTTTGATTCCGTAAACAGGCCCCGATTTCTCGAAAGAAACTTAAGTCTGAGTTTTGACTTAAATTTGAGAAAAGGCAGGAAAATGCATCTCCCAGAAAGAACTGAAATCGATATTAAAATGAAACATAGTAGGCAATTTGAGTTTAATGGATAGATTACTTAAGTTGTTTGGGCTTTTTTATTTTAAAAATGCAGTTGAGTTAAAATTCAGCTGTTTCAAATAGTCAAACTCAGTTTGAAATTTGAGTAAAAACTTAAGTTTGTTTCGAGAAATCGGGGCCTGGCCCTGCATTTTTAAAATACAAAAAGCCCAAACAACTTCAGTATTCTATTCACCAAACTTAAATTATCTACTATGTTTGAATTAAATATCGATTTCAGCTCATTCTGGAAAATGCGTTTTCTCAAATTTGAGTAAAAACTCTAACTTAAGTCAAAACTCAGACTTAAGTTTGTTTCGAGAAATCGGGGCCTGGTCACCTAGTGACACGTTCCAAAAGTTATTACCTAGTATAGAATATGATTGTAATTAGCTTCCTTAAAGGGTGGCGGGATATAGGAGGTACACATGGGGAGCTACATGCTTGTAAACTGGTGCACACCCCGTTGGCAAGTATACTGATTCTGACAACATGGATGTTGAAACATGTTTTGTCTACTAAGACCGTAAGATCAGACCTCGCGGAAGGTGTGACGGGGTGGAGAGACACATAAAAAAAGGTGTGGCAGGGTGAGACACATATGTCGGGGGTTGGGTGACACATGTATAAATGGGTGTGGCGGGTTGGGGGAATACATGTATGGACGTGGCAGGGTGAGACGCGTGTGTCGGTGGGTGGTGAACACATGTATGGACGTGGCAAGGTGAGACGCGTGTGTCGGTGGGTGGTGAACACATGTATGGACGTGGCAGGGTGAGACGCGTGTGTCGGTGGATGGGGAACACATGTATGGACGTGGCAAGGTGAGACGCGTGTGTCGGTGGGTGGTGAACACATGTAGGGGTGTGGCGAGGTGGGGGAACACATGTATCGGTGTGGCTGGGTGGGACACGTGTGTTGGTGGGTGGGGATTCATGTATGGAAGAGGCATGGTGAGACACATGTTTCGGTGGATGGGGAACACATGTAGGGGTGTGGCGGGGTGGGGGAGATCACATGTATCGGTGCGGCAGGGTGAAACACGCGTGTCGGTGGATGGGGAACACATGTATCGGTGTGGCAGGGTGAAACACGCGTGTCGGTGGATGGGGAACACATGTAGGGGTGTGGCGGGGTGGGGGAGATCACATGTATCGGTGCGGCAGGGTGAAACACGCGTGTCGGTGGATGGGGAACACATGTATCGGTGTGGCAGGGTGAAACACGCGTGTCGGTGGATGGGGAACACATGTATCGGTGTGGCAGGGTGAAACACGCGTGTCGGTGGATGGGGAACACATGTATCGGTGTGGCAGGGTGAAACACGCGTGTCGGTGGATGGGGAACACATGTAGGGGTGTGGCAGGGTGAAACACGCGTGTCGGTGGATGGGGAACACATGTATCGGTGTGGCAGGGTGAAACACGCGTGTCGGTGGATGGGGAACACATGTATCGGTGTGGCAGGGTGAAACACGCGTGTCGGTGGATGGGGAACACATGTATCGGTGTGGCAGGGTGAAACACGCGTGTCGGTGGATGGGGAACACATGTATCGGTGTGGCAGGGTGAAACACGCGTGTCGGTGGATGGGGAACACATGTATCGGTGTGGCAGGGTGAAACACGCGTGTCGGTGGATGGGGAACACATGTATCGGTGTGGCAGGGTGAGACACGCGTGTCGGTGGATGGGGAACACATGTATCGGTGTGGCAGGGTGAAACACGCGTGTCGGTGGATGGGGAACACATGTATCGGTGTGGCAGGGGTGAAACACGCGTGTCGGTGGATGGGGAACACATGTATCGGTGTGGCAGGGTGAAACACGCGTGTCGGTGGATGGGGAACACATGTATCGGTGTGGCAGGGTGAAACACGCGTGTCGGTGGATGGGGAACACATGTATCGGTGTGGCAGGGTGAGACACGCGTGTCGGTGGATGGGGAACACATGTATCGGTGTGGCAGGGTGAAACACGCGTGTCGGTGGATGGGGAACACATGTATCGGTGTGGCAGGGTGAAACACGCGTGTCGGTGGATGGGGAACACATGTATCGGTGTGGCAGGGTGAGGCACGTGTGTCGGTGGATGGGGAACACATGTATCGGTGTGGCAGGGTGAGACACGCGTGTCGGTGGATGGGGAACACATGTATCGGTGTGGCAGGGTGAGGCACGTGTGTCGGTGGATGGGGAACACATGTATCGGTGTGGCAGGGTGAGGCACGTGTGTCGGTGGATGGGGAACACATGTATCGGTGTGGCAGGGTGAGGCACGTGTGTCGGTGGATGGGGAACACATGTATGGGTGTGGCAGGGTGAGGCACGTGTGTCGGTTGGTGGAGATCACATGTATCGGTGTGGCAGGGTGAGACACGCGTGTCGGTGGATGGGGAACACATGTATCGGTGTGGCAGGGTGAGGCACGCGTGTCGGTGGATGGGGAACACATGTTTCGGTGTGGCAGGGTGAAACACGCGTGTCGGTGGATGGGGAACACATGTATGGATGTGGCAGGGTGGGACACGTGTGTCTGTGGGTGGGGAACACATGTATGGATGTGGCAGGGTGGGACACGTGTGTCGGTGGGTGGGGAACACATGTATGAAAGTGGCAGGGTAGGTGAGATGACCTGTATCGAAGTGGCAGGGTGAGACACGAGTGTCGGTGAATGGGGAATACATGTATGGGTGTGGCAGGGTAGGGGAGATGACCTGTATCGAAGTGGCAGGGTGAGACACGTGTGTCGGTGGGTGGGGAACACATGTAGGGGTGTGGTGGGGTGGGGGAACACATGTATGGACGTGGCAGCGTGAGACACGTGTGTCGGTGGGTGGGGAACACATGTAGGGGTGTGGCAGGGTGAGACACGCGTGTCGGTGGGTGGGGAACACATGTAGGGGTGTGGCAGGGTGAGACACGTGTGTCGGTGGGTGGAGATCACATGTATGGGTGTGGCAGGGTGAGACACGTGTGTCGGTGGGTGGGGAACACATGTATGGGTGTGGCGAGGTGGGGTAACACATGTATGGGTGTGGCAGGGTGAGACACGTGTGTCGGTGGGTGGGGAACACATGTATGGGTGTGGCGAGGTGGGGGAACACATATATGGGTGTGGCAGGGTGAGACACGCGTGTCGGTGGGTGGGGAACACATGTATGGGTGTGGCGAGGTGGGGTAACACATGTATGGGTGTGGCAGGGTGAGACACGTGTGTCGGTTTTGGGGGAACACATGTATGGAAGTGGCAGGGTGAGACACGTGTGTCGGTGGATGGGGAACACATGTATGGGTGTGGCGAGGTGGGGTAACACATGTATGGGTGTGGCAGGGTGAGACACGTGTGTCGGTGGATGGGGAACACATGTATGGGTGTGGCAGGGTGAGACACGTGTGTCGGTGGGTGGGGAACACATGTATGGGTGTGGCAGGGTGAGACACGTGTGTCGGTGGGTGGGGAACACATGTAGGGGTGTGGCGGGGTGGGGGAACACATGTATGGGTGTGGCAGGGTGAGACACGTGTGTCGGTGGGTGGAGATCACATGTATTGGTGTGGCAGGGTGAGACACGTGTGTCGGTGGATGGGGAACACATGTAGGGGTGTGGCGGGGTGGGGGAACACATGTATGGGTGTGGCAGGGTGAGACACGTGTGTCGGTGGGTGGAGATCACATGTATTGGTGTGGCAGGGTGAGACACGTGTGTCGGATGGTTGAGGTCACATGTATCGGTGTGGCAGGGTGAGACACGTGTGTCGGTTTTGGGAGATCACATGTATTGGTGTGGCAGGGTGAGACACGTGTGTCGGTTGGTTGAGGTCACATGTATCGGTGTGGCAGGGTGAGACACGTCTCTCGGGGTTTGGGGTGACACATGTATCGGAGTGGCAGGGTGAGACACATGTGTCGGTGGATGGGGAACACATACAGGGGTGTGGCGGGGTGGGGGAGATCATATGTATGGGTGTGGCAGGGTGAGACACATGTGTCGGTGGATGGGGAACACATGTAGGGGTGTGGCGGGATGGGGCAACACATGTATCGGTGTGGCAGGGTGAGACACGTGTGTCGGTCGATTGGGAACACACGTGTGGGTGTGGCGGGGTGGGGCAACACATGTATCGGTCTGGCAGGGTGAGACACGTGTGTCGGTGGGTGGGGAACACATGTTGGCGGGGTGAGGGAACTTATGAGACACGTGTTTTGTGGCAGGGGTGGGGAGAAACATATATATTATCTACGACATAAATACATCTCGGGCACAACAAGTATAAATATCGAATGTGTATTTCAAGTTTGTATTGAGTTATCTTAAAAATATGTGTACGATACAAACTTAGCCCTTCACCTGTCTTAGAACTGAATATTCGGGGAGCATTAGATGACACAGTCCTGTCACACTCTTAACAGCTATCGGGGTAGATATTGACATCTACTGGAGACACAGATATTAAAAGCGTTGCCGTCGTTACAATGCATGATAGTGTTTAGTGTTAAAAATGTCTTGTTACGGCAATCGCAAAGAGTCTTATATTTACAACATTCCTCAGCTTGCTTTGATGTTTGCTTTGATGCTTGCCTGAAAGACGCTATGTTGCTTCAATACTGGTTCGATATTATGTTGTATACTTTTTTCACTTCCTTTCAGTCAAGGCTGACAAAAGCTTTACGTTGCGGGTCGTGTTATTGTGGAGTTTTCAGGGCGTGACAAACGTGACTTTTATTACAGTCTCAAATGCGTCATGTATCGCGATGCAGAATTCAGAATAATGAAGAAGAAGAAGAAGAAGAAGAAGAAGAAGAAGAAGAAGAACATTGTTTATTAAAGTGTCACAAGTTGTACATCATAAAAGGCATCATAAAATATAGACATAAAATTTTGTACAACATCCGGCAATTACGGTCTATGAGACACTATATTGCATTTAGGGACAATAGTTAAAAGTAGATAAGAAATTACTAACAGCTATTAAAATAGTGTAATATTACTGGGAATGCGAAATTTGTCTGCGAGGTTTAAAGAAGGACCACAAGGTGAAGTTAAATAGTGAAGAGGTAGGTTAATTTGTGAATTGACGACGCCTCAACATGCGTGGGAGAAAAGCGGCTACTTGTTTAATAAACTGGCTATCTTGCATAATGAGAGTTACCTGGACAACAGGTGTACTCGGTAAAGGAAGGGTAGACTGCCGTGATGTCCACCGTTCCATAAGTCATATCTGATATCCGAAAAAAACTACAGCGTGCCAAGAAATGAATTTTGTCCTCGACTTCATTACTGTTACATTTACTGCAAATACGTTCTTTCCAAAAGGGGTCTTAGGTCGGTTAAATCTGCCAAGTTCCACCTGTAAAGGTAATGTACCACGACGGAATTTGTAAATATACTACGTTGTGATCTGTCTAAATAGTGATGGCGTAGCTCTCTGTACACGGATATTGCTTAAATAGACGAAATGTGCGTAATTTGTAACCATTCTATTGCCCCTGTCATTCCACAGCTTTGAGAGCCATTCCCTATGGTATAACGTTAAGAGCCATTCCCTATGGTATAACGTTAAGAGCCATTCCCTATGGTATAACGTTAAGAGCCATTCCCTATGGTATAACGTTAAGAGCCATTCCCTATTCCTGTATGTTTACATCAATGATTTGGAGCTGTAAAGAACTAAATAATGACAGTACATTATTATACCATGATTTTCTGAATTTAGTAGACCCCTGCTAATGGCGTTGAGCATTGTACTATGGCTGTTAAAATGCAGCTCATGTCAAAATCTAACAATTTCAATATTACGTTAGGCAAAGGCAGAACACCAGACACTTTCACCCCTGACTATAATATTTTGGGAGTCTTACTGTTAAGACCTAAAAATAACCTGTAGGCACGGTTTCTGACAGCATTTATACAGCTGAATTGCCGTGTGCACCAAATAGCTGAGGCATATAATAAAATAGGCTGGACTAAATTGTGGACAAAGGTATTCAAAACATCAATAGCCAGTTTTAAATTTATAAATTATAACGCCCAAAGCACGGCTAGCAGAGTTAGCCAGTTCTTTAGCTGTAAGCTTCAACACAAGCTTCCAGGTATGTGTAGGGATGGTTGTACTCTGTTATACTGTCACCGAAGGTAAACGTACATTGAGATCTTTTCATAGACACAGGGCGAAAATTGGTAACTTTCGTTTCGCCAATATTTACAGAAGCCTCCATCGAGAGCACCAGTCAGCCACACAATACAGCAGTCGTTGGAAACAAGGTTCGTCGGGTTCAAGGGGAGCTATGTCACCTGCGTCGTGTAACATACTAAGCATAACATGGTCTATTCTAATACCACAAGACAGACAGTTAATTTCATCGGATAAGGGAATTACTATACAGCGAAAATAGCGTAGGCGACATCACGCAGCCCTGACGAACACCAGAGATAACTGGACATGGGTTTGCAAGAACGTTATTAACGCGGACGCTTAACCATGTATTAGCATACGTTGCCTGCACTGCGTCAAGAAATCTACCCTGAATCCCACCTTGTCTAAGCTTATACCACGGGCAATCACGATTTACTTTGTCAAAAGCTTTTCG
Source organism: Haliotis rubra (assembly GCF_003918875.1). Classification (NCBI taxonomy): domain Eukaryota; kingdom Metazoa; phylum Mollusca; class Gastropoda; order Lepetellida; family Haliotidae; genus Haliotis; species Haliotis rubra. The sequence goes on along the minus strand of NW_025767210.1, from coordinate 380,131 downwards.
TATATCAATAAAACGAATAAATGTAGACTGGTGTGTTAACTTTCTGTTACTAATGACTGAGAGTAGAGTATAAATATGTCCAGTGGTACTACGTTTAGCACGGAAACCATTCTGTTCATCTGCTAAAACATGATTATATTCCAACCAGTTACTTCTTGCAAACAAGGATAAGTTGAGCACCGAGCTGACAGTTGACCCGTTTGAGTACATATGAGTGCTGCCATTGTTAGAGATATATTGCGATACACTCTTCTGTATTGCGATGCGTATTGCAATATATTGTGAAAGAACAGTTATTGAGATCTGTCCACTTGTTAATATTCTTTTACCTTCAAATTGAATCACAGTCTATGTGAGTAACCATTGTGCAATGGTATAGCTGCTTTCAAAGTGACAAAAGGAAAATCGAGAACATTCTTCTGTTAATATTTTTATTTTAAAACATCAGGGATCAACACTCACTAACATTATTAACTGGCCCTCCGGGCTGGTGGATTTTGTATGTCACTAGTCCTACGCTTTACTATAAAGAAAACTTTCAACAAGTCTTTCTTTTAATTGTAACTGCTGTCCAAAGGAAAGTTTCATATTCAAGTTTCTCATTTCATATATATGACACATTCAACTGAAACTAGCTTACGCCATGTCCTCCATCGACCCACCCATACTATTTATATACTTTAACTTCTTTAATCAGCAAAGGATGTTGAATTTCAAATAATTTAAAGAGTTAAATAATTTACTGTACACATCTCTATCACTCCAGAAAAATTTAATTGAAGTCACAATCATGTGACGTGGTCTTAAAGTGTACATTCTAATCAAAACGATGATTTATGCAACTTGTCTTTGAATAAAAGCATTATTAACATTACCTATTTCATGAATGACGTTTGGTACACATTCACATAAAGAAATGATTTAACAAAACACTCACGATAGGCAAAAGTCACTTTGTATCAGGTAAAGTAAACTTTCTTTAGACTGAATAGAATAATGAAAACAAAAATTAAACATGAGAAACATAACCTTATAATAAGATAGAAGCCTACGTTTATAAAGGAAAATATCAGCTCGTGAAACATCATTACTATGTCATACACCATTTAATTTTTTTAGGTCTAATCCACCTGTTGATAAATACCAAAGGTATGTTTATCATATTATTCAAATAATACATACATACATACATACATACATACATACATACATACATACATACATACATACATACATACATACATACATACATACATACATACATACATACATACATACATACATACATACATACATACATACATACATACATACATACATCCTTTGAAAAGCGTTATATGCTTAAAAACTACCTGTGCTTCTTTTCTGTAAACACACACAGAGAGAGAGAGAGAGAGAGAGAGAGAGAGAGAGAGAGAGAGAGAGAGAGAGAGAGAGAGAGAGAGAGAGAGAGAGAGAGAGAGAGAGAGAGAGAGAGAGAGAGAGAGAGAGAGAGAGAGAGAGAGAGAGAGAGAGAGAGAGACACACACACATCCCTTCATGCCTAGCCATGGATTAATACTCGCAGCAAAATGGGCTGTTGTCATGAAGAACCCCCATCATAATCCACCATCGAGGTGGGCTGCAGAGTTTAACAATGGCAGCAGTGTGATACCAACATAAAGGAACCTTTTACAGGCAAACAAAGGAACTGTTTCTATTGTATAATACTTGTTATATCCCAGATCCACCAAGTAACGTCTTGACCCCCATGATCCTTGATGTTGGATACCCATTAATATGACACGTGTAATATTACAGTGATATCGTCAAGTACATCACCATCCATTAAAGTTATCTCTTGGTCTATGTCGCCATCAAACACGGCTGACTGCTTTCTTTTGGACGACGCTCATCGCTCTCTCATAATATATTTAACGGGGTGCAGATGGCTCACAAAAGTATTGAAAAATAAATCAAGTTGTATTTGAGTGAAACCATTTATTTTGCCAATGTAACATATTAGGCTGCTTAAACACAACGGAAATTCAACAAGAATTGAAAGCTTTTGAAAATACATATATAGCAAGCTAACTAGATAAATACACTCTTAGAGAATCCTAACACTGACTAGATAAATACACTCTTAGAGAATCCTAACACTGACTAGATAAATACACTCTTAGAGAATCCTAACACTGACTAGATAAATACATGTATAGCAAGCTAACTAGATAAATACACTCTTAGAGAATCCTAACACTGACTAGATAAATACATGTATAGCAAGCTAACTAGATAAATACACTCTTAGAGAATCCTAACACTGACTAGATAAATACACTCTTAGAGAATCCTAACACTGACTAGATAAATACGCTCTTAGAGAATCCTAACACTGACTAGATAAATACACTCTTAGAGAATCCTAACACTGACTAGATAAATACACTCTTAGAGAATCCTAACACTGACTAGATAAATACACTCTTAGAGAATCCTAACACTGACTAGATAAATACGCTCTTAGAGAATCCTAACACTCACAAGATAAATATACTCTTAGAGAATCCTAACACTCACTAGATAAATATACTCTTAGAGAATCCTAACACTGACTAGATAAATACACTCTTAGAGAATCCTAACACTGACTAGATAAATACACTCTTAGAGAATCCTAACACTGACTAGATAAATACACTCTTAGAGAATCCTAACACTGACTAGATAAATACACTCTTAGAGAATCCTAACACTGAAATGTCACCTAAGCCGGTAAAAATACACACCTAGAAAGCAGTCATGGCCCAAATTACCAAGCCTGGGTGTACATGTTTCCTTAAAGGTCACATGCAACCAAAAAATCAAACATAATTAAAACACAATTATCACTTAGTCATGACATATAATATACATTGCTGGTTATGAAAAAAACATATAAACAAAATTATAAGCGTACAATCGCAAATCAAAAGTGCAATATTGTGTACTTCGGTTTACTTCCCAAGAAACGAAGCAGCCGGGATACCGAACCCAGTCAGAGCGGGTGGGTGTGCACTCAAGTGTAACGGCTGGTTCATTTGCATATGCCCTTGTGTGTGTATATGTAGAGATGTTGGGTTTTGTAAATACATGCTCATTTTTTTGTGTATAACATTTTGCAATCAACAGACATCAAAACATGTCATGTGTTCAACTATCACACCTGCCTGTCTGAGTGACAGAGACCGAACTCGGGCCATAAATCAATGCATTTTGTTTATGGTGTATAGCCTGATTGGTGTTAAGTTCAAATTGCATGTGGTCAGTGACAGCAGCTGTGTATTGAAAATTGTCATTAGCAGACAGGCAGGCAGACACACAGGTGTCAATAAAACAAGACATTGAGTTTTGTCTATGACAACGACATATCTATATCAGAGTTAGAAATTCTGTCAACGCTAAATAATGACATTGCTTTTAAGTATCGAACTGAGAAAGTGACTCGGTAAGAAGAACGTGCGGTGAAATTATATAAACAGTTAATTTACTGTCATAACATACAAAAAGCTCGCGCCTGTGAGATATCAACAAAACATTAGAAAAATAGCTCACACCAAAGCCTTCACCGAGTATTCACCGGACAACCCACTTCCAAGCTGCGCGAACCTATTTCACTGCGCACGTGCTATGAGCGCAGCCCAGCTGTTGAAACTCGTTTTCCCCAGAAAAGTCTGGGGAAAATTAGTGAAACGTTTGAACTCCGATTTCGCGCGTTTTTTTCATCGCGTTATTTTTCAACTTTATAAGTTGAATTTGCATTTTTGACGATTTGTTTCGGTAAGTCCATACCGAAAGGTATCAGAATCTGCAAAGTTGTGTTTTACGTTGCATGTGACCTTTAACACTGTAACTGTGTTCTTGCTGGGTAGACTAACTAATCCCCAGCAAGTACACTGCAGGATAAAACATGCTAAACTTGGAAACATTGAACTGTCTGAAAGCAAACTTTAGGAACGCAGGATATACATGAAACAAAATGTCATGAAGTGAAAAATACTCTCAAATGATCTGAAAGTTCAATCATTAAACATATGTGTCAGCTATTTAAGGAGGAAATATAGTTAATAGTTTTCCAACCACTATATATCGGGAGTCCCCAAAAAAGTGAACCGGTTTTTGACAAGTATTTTCTCAGCGATAGATCAACCGAATTTATTAAAACTGTTCACAGAGCAACCCTAGGGTATCATCAACAAGTCTACAAAATATCTAAGAGAGTGGTCGCAAATTATGCGAGTATTGTCAAATTCAAACAAGCATGTAAAAAAATGCAATATCAAGGGAAAACTCACTTATTTCGGTCTATGCTCAGTGTGGCCTCCTTCTTCCACAACTAAACGACGCCGTTTCTTCCAAGTAGAAATGCTTTGACGTATTTCTTCCACCGATATCTCCTCCCATAACATAATTATCCTGTCCTTTAACGCCTGCTCGGTCAGTTTGTTTCTCACTCCTCGGTAAACTTTCTCGTTTAGAGAGTCCCATATGGCATAATCCATTGGGTAACAGTCAGGACTTGTGGAGGCCATTCATCCTTCTTGATGACTTCTGGTGTAGCTTCCTCCAGAATGGCCTGGGTGACCCTACTTGTGTATGAAGGATCCCGATCTTGCTGTAACACGTAGTTCTTTCTATGGTAAAGTCGCCATCAATCCGGGAGAAGATTGTCATCCAATAGCTGAATGTAGCTTTCAGTATTAACCTTGGCTCTGTCAGTGTCAATAAAATGAATGTTTGGTTTTCCTTCCCAGAATACTCCAGCTGAAACCGCGCGGTGGGCGAACTGGCTAAAGCGCCAGGCTAGTGATCCAGCGAATTGAGGTGACGGGATCGAGCACACCTGTGACCGGGTGTAAAAACCTTGGAGTCAACTTTGTGTGCAGACTCTTTCAGTGTTGTCACAACCCCTAGTGTACAGTACAGAACCCTGTGCACTTAAAAGAACCCACGAATCCGTTGGTATATGACCAGATGGTGGCCACATGAATACGTGCAAACACCCAGTTGCGGGTACAGCAACGTGCAGTAAACTTGGACAAAGTACTGTAACTGTGTGTCCCAGTCCACCCAGCTGTGTATGGGTACCTCGTAAGGATTTGAATGCCACAATAACTCGTTGCGCCTAGTGGCTGCAAGAGTTGCATGCTCCCCCAGGGAGTTGAGATTGAGATACAAAATGAATGTATGGATGGATGGATGGATGGATGGATAGATGGATGTGTGTGTGTGTGTGTATGTATGTATGTACGTATGTATGTAATTGTGTATGTGTGTATGTGTGTATGTGTGTATGTGTGTATGTATGTATGTATGCATGTATTTATGTATGAATGTATGAATGTATGTATGTATGTATGTATGCATGTATGCATGTATGCATGTATGCATGTATGCATGCATGTATGCATGTTTGTATGTATGTATGTATGTATTATCTTTTCTGAAAATCTCACGATAGATTCGAGATGTCTGAATGGACCGAGCCGGTTTATCTATCGCTGAGATAATACTACCGGTCAAAAACCGGTTCACATTTTGGGGGGACACCAGATATAAAGCACATTATAAGTAACGAACATTTTAGGCAACGTTATGTCTTCAGAAACACTGTCTTGTCTTCAGACAGACTTAAACTGGACAGAACAATCATATACAGATTTAATACGCTTGGGAGCTATTTTTTTAGTCGACTTTATCTTCATAAATCTTATTTTTTTAAAGGCAGAAAAGTAAACTATTCTCAAATCTACTTTGGGGTATAAATTTTAAATAATGATACAGTAACTGTAATTATTTAACATGAGACTATCAACGAAAATTCTGGAAATAATAGGACCTTAGCTTAATTTTAATCCAATCGCAGCGACAGAAATATCCGTTACTGGGATGAAAGGTTGTTATTGATGTTATGGTAATGTTTCTATTGCCCAGTTGTAAGTCTGTCTTATCAAATACAGAGTGACATTACTTTGTAAACTCTGAAACGTGACTTATAACAAAACAGTAAGTGATTGTGCCATGTTTTTATTTAGAAATGAAATGTTCGTTACATCCTTACTTCCTATTTCAGATGACTCTCAATTTTATGTCTTTGGTGATTGTATGCATCCTCTTTGACTTCCCCGATAGGATAGGAGTCACGTGATATTTGAAAATAGTATCAGAACTTCACAAGCTATGTAGTTTCGAATACCCTGGTAACAAACATTTCAGTAACGGAGATTACATACTCTGGCAAGTCAAGCAGTATGTTACCATTAACCACACACAAGCTTTCAGTATTTTTGTTCTTTTCCCATCTGGCACATTTCGTGTTCTAATATAACTTGAACTATGTGAAAAAGAGCACAATTCCCTAATTTGGTGGCGGACACGGACATTTCACTCTTATTTCTACGCATGACTATTTCTGTGAGAGAGATGTAATGACAAGTACGTACCATAATGTAAAGATAAATTGTATTCATTCAAAGTGTATGGGTCAGATTATGCTTTGTTCTACACATGTACATATCTGGCTGAACATTAGTCACACACATTTCCTAAAACTGGCGAGACCAAATTCATTTAAATAAAAAGAATCCATTGGCTTAACAATTTGCAGAAAATACTTTTGACCAATATCAATGTCCTATTGTGCTAATATCCAGGTATTTGTATACCAGACTGCATTAAGTTTAACTACATCCAACCATACTGATAATAATATTTGCTAATTAAGTTTAAGAGACAGCATTTGCACCCTGTTATTGAGACTGAGCCTCATCTTATGTGGCGGGGTTGAGTCTTGCCCGGATACATCGAGGCCGTCTTAACTTCGGATCGTCCGGATTTTAGTAATTTCAAAATGGCTACTGTAGTGGAAAACGTGAAGTTAAGCGATGTTGAATGGCTTGTTATGCGAGCTCGTGGGTTTTCAAAGACTGACATCTTTGCTGCAAAGGCTTGGTTGATAACTGCACGATCTCTGTTTCCAAGATGCTTTCTTATACAGGTGTGTAAATAAAGTCTATTTGCTGACATTAGTGACAAGATTAATTCAGCGGTTCAGAATCACAGGCAGGTATCATCATCGGCCTGTGTGAAGGAAAAGCCGATTGCCGCACATATAACCTACACAGGATGTAGGAAGTCGCTGGAATTAGGTACCATACAACGACATCAGTTGTGACAACTTCGTTTTCAATCAAGAATCCAGGCAGAATTGTGGGTCAACTTACCCAATTTACTCCTACATTGCTAAACATCTCAGAGGCAGTCGAGACCAGTGAAACGAGTCATGGCCTGCAGGCAGTGCTCATTGAGATATGTGTAGTTTTGTTAATAGTAACCTGATACCATGATCCAGTTGGTAGATTCAGTGAATTTTAAAAGAAAATAGTTTTGAGTCCTGGAATGAAAGCAAATGTTTGTGTTTAAGCAAAAATAAAGTTCTTTTAAGACATGAGAAAATTGGGGAAATTACTGGATAAAAATACTAGGCATATATAGAGAATACTACACGAGGTCTCATTACATACGAATTATACGAAACGAGTGTCCTTCCTGTGGTATCTGACCGAGCGAAAGCGAGGTCAGATAACATAGGAAGGTCACAAGTTTCGTATAATTCGTATGTAATGAGACCGAGTGTGGTATTTTATTTATTACCCACGTCTTACATGCATGAAATTGACAAAATAGCGTATTTTTGTTATGTTTTTGGTTTCAAACCGAAACCGGTTTCATAAAGAGGTTGCGGAAGAGTTTTGTACTGTAGTACAATATTTGCATGATGTCACACTGTAATGACGTCACTGCCTTGGTAACCAACGTCACGATGCATGTCAGTTGTCATCGCCTCGCACAGCCTCCTACAGTAAACTACCCGTAGCACCTCGCTTCTTGGTTTCCAGTTGCTTCATTCGCTAACATCACTGGTGGAAACATTGCGTTTATGTTTTTAGAAGGATATAATGTCTCAGTTCGACTCACAATTAAACAGCGACACGGCAACGTTCGCAATGTTTACATTCCCACAATGCATTTAAGTTGTAGAATGAATGAATTCACGTGTTTGTTATGAATGAAAAAATAGTTACGTCAGAATGTGACATAATTGAGAAGTCATCGGTTATCCAATCAAATGGTTAGAATCTCAGGTCAAGTCGTTACGACACAGGTCAACGCGATACGACACTCGTGTGACGTACGAGATTAGTATGCAACTACCCATACGTTGACCTCGTGGGGAATAATATTGCATACCGAATTTTCAAACAAGTTAGGATTACAGTTTTTGGTAGGTAACTGCACTCTTTCTGATGTGACAAATCACTGTCACTTCCTGCCAGACCGGTTCTTCTTGACCTACCTTTATCTGATTCTGCTTCAGTTTGAGTCCTACCAGCTTGAAAAATCCTCCAAGAATGTGAAAGATGCTGCAAAACACCTGGAAGAGATGTGAGTTCTGCAGGAGTCATTGACAGCAAGAACCAGTGGAACAACAGTTTCAAATACAATGTCAGATAATGTATATCATATAGTTGATCAGGCTTCTTAATCTTACACAATCGTCCCAGTGTAACAGTATTTCTTACTGAAATCACATACATGTCCTAATGCTAAAATAATTGCATTTATTGTCTTTTTAACATGTTTAGAGTTTTGTATGAAATAAAACAATGTACAATGTATCTGGCAAACCATTGGACATATCAAGTATAAAGTGCTTCCTCGGTCCGTAAATCCAAATGCGACCTGATATATGTCCTGTCCTGTGTTTCAGGCTGAAGAATTTCCCCAATGAGCAGCGTCTGTGGATAGAGGTGCACACAATCCTCGAAGCTCTACAAACGGAGTCCACCGATCAGAAGAGCAGTTTCCACACAGGTGCAGTGTTTGTGTTGGTGTCATCGCTACATCTCCCTTGGTCTGTGTCCCCGGCTGAGATATTTCTGGAATGTTGCAAAACTCACTCACTGGTTTTTCTTAGCTTGACTCAAGAAATACTGATTGAGCGAGTAGACTTTAGTTTTATGCCACTTTTAGCAATGTTCCAGCAATATCACGGGAGGGGACACCAGAAATGGGCTTCACACATTGTGCCCATGTGAGGAATCGAACCCTGGTCCTCGGCATGACACCTTAATCACTGGGCCAAGAAATATTGCCTTTTGGTGGCAGTAGTGTGCATTTTATTCAGACATTAATTTGTATCTTTACATGCAGGATGAAGTTATGTACAGCATAAGGACTTTTTGTGGTGTGTTACTTATCTGATGAAACAAGATACATAGAAAATGGGGAATAAAGAAATTATAGAAGTTTCTATTACAATGAAAATTCATTTCATCGGTGTACATGTGGCTTGCTGCTAAGCTAGCTCTATCGTACGGCTGAATTGTTTATAACCATATGTTGTTTAAAGATGATACTGATTTCCAGGGTCCATAATGCCCGACCTTTTCTTGTAAACACTCACTGCTGTTGTATGGCACACAACAGAATACCTGATACCTATCTACCATGTCTGTTTGAGGCTACTAATGTACCAGTGTTGGATCCGTGATGAAGCTTAAAACAAGCTAGGCAGCTAAAAATTGAGGTTAAAAAACCCCACACACTTAAAAACAGTTAAAAAGGAAGGAGCTTGGGCATATTCCTTACCAATATGGTGGAGGATATCTTGTCCTCTGTTTAGCCTAGTATATATGCTTGGTCATTGAATGTCTGTACAGAGATATTTGCTGCGTTCCCAACCCACATCCAGTGTCAGATGCTGCTGAATGTTGCCGAGAAAATCTCAAATGTCTTGGAGCGATGTCGCCTGCTACTGCTGGCCATGAGGAAATTCCCCAATCTGGTGGTGGAGCATGGGGTATGTACCTGTAGATATCTACCATGTCTACAGTAAACCTGATGGTGGAGATCTGGTATATGCCTGTAGTTATCTACCATGAACCTGATGGTAGAACTTTTGGTATATACTAGTAGATATCTACCATGAACCTGATGGTAGAGCTTTTGGTATATACCAGTAGTTATCTACCATGAACCTGATGGTAGAGCTTTTGGTATATACCAGTAAATATCTACCATGAACCTGATGGTAGAGCTTTTGGTATATACCAGTAGATATCTACCATGAACCTGATGGTAGAGCTTTTGGTATATACCAGTAGATATCTACCATGAACCTGATGGTAGAACTTTTGGTAAATACCTATGGATATCTACCATGAACCTGATGGTAGAACTTTTGGTATATACTAGTAGATATCTACCATGAACCTGATGGTAGAGCTTTTGGTATATACCTATGGATATCTACCATGAACCTGATGGTAGAACTTTTGGTAAATACCTATGATATCTACCATGAACCTAGTACTTATTTGGTATTATTAAACTTGCAGTCCTTGATGCTGATCACTGTTCCTTGACCTGACAACTAGTGACTGTTGAAACAAGAGTGGGTAATTTTATAAGAGCTGTGTTTCCTGGTTTGACTGCAGTTCTCAGTGTATGCATTGTGTGTTGCAGCTGAAGCTGGTGGAGTTGCTGATGTCGGAGGAGAGACAGAGTGGAGCAGTGTCCCCTGTCAACTGCTACAGAAAACTTTTAGGTGAGTTGACCTATTGAGCTGTGTTTCCTGTCAGGATGTCATGATGTTGATCCAAAGAAGCTGTGAACCCAGGTGAGGTGAGTCAGAGGTAGCTGTGTCCCATCAGCTGTTAGCTGACTCAGTTGTTTAGTTCTTGTGTGTCATATGATGTGTATTCATACGTTCTGGTACAGTGTGAGATAACTGATGTTGTTCCAGTGTGTGACACACTGCCCCTGGTTCTGACGAAGATCAGTCACCTGTCAATCTCGGACGTTGAGCTGTACACCTGGTTGCAGCGATCTGTGGAGTTCTACATCAGCTATACCACACAGCCAGTCACACAGGACGTGTCACAGTCTCCAGGTATGTCACAGCCAGCCATAAAGGATTTGTCACAGTCTTCACAGTTGGTTTTTACAGTCAGTGATGGTGTAACAAGAAAAGAAAATCAAAACAAAATTCATGTCAACTCACAGTCCAGGTTCTTAAATTCATTATTTTTCCTTATCCCGACTCATGATCTTTGCTTATCTCCCTTTCCCTTTCGAATGGTAGTGGAACACTTGAATCCCTTGAAGTTCCCAAAGCGGACGTACACTACTCACCCACGAGTAACCTCCCTTTGCCCTCTCCCGCGCAAACCAGTCATGTGACGCGCCTTACTTGTCACTCTCTCCCTTTTCGCCCACACGGATGGTTGGGCGAGCACTGAGTCCCGTATACGGCAATCTATTATTTATATTTAGGCCTATTCTTCTAAATTAAGCTGTGTATGGTTTTGGTTATAATTACGGTGTAATATTTGTACAAATTTGTTGGAATTTATTGACTCTGAGTCGTGTTTTCATCGTGTTGTAACGTTGTTTACAATTCATGAAATCTTGTGTGTGTAAACACAGGTTGTCGCTGGCTGATCCTCACCCCCCTCCATCTTCATCCACCTTGCGTTGTAGCTACTGTGTTGATTTAACTGAATTACAATTTAATCAATATCTGTCTTATGTTTATAGACGTGCCATGGATCGGGTGAAAAGGACATCTCTAGTCACATGTGATAAATCTGGAGATCAGGCCAAAAACTGTATGTTGCTTGCTGCTGATGTTCATAATAGTGATATGTTGCCTAGTACATTACAGAACCAGTCTGCGGCAAAGGGGGCTAAGAAAATGTCGTCATCCTCGCAACCTACGCCGTCCCAGTCTAAGAAGAAGCAACGTCCTCTTCTACTACGCAGAAAAGATCTGCGAGTACTAGACCTGAGGGCAAAACTACACATTCTACCGCTGCTACGCAGAAATCTTTCAACGATGAGATCGTACCGCCGCATGAGAAAGACGTGTTTGACGACCCCCCTATACTTCTACCTGAGGTATCGATGACATCTATGACGCAGTCGATGTCAACTACTACTAGATCATCACCTATGAATGTCACAGCAGGCCAGCTGTCCGACATAAGACCTCTTACTTGGAGGACAGAAGTTGAGGCAAGGGAAACAGCATCGCAGCCGACACAACAAATGCAGAACTTCGACCCGGGGGAGTTCATGACGCAGTTCACCAACAACATGATGGCTATGATGGAGCAGAGATTCCAGCAAGAATCAAGGAAGACACAGTCTGCCGACATCGTGCGCAAACCACTGGCCTGCGCAAATCTACACCCATCAGAGCTACAACTGTAGTTGACGTTGGCGCACACACTCCTCCGCGAAGGTCTCCACAATCGGACGACTCCATCATACTACAAGATGATACGCAGTCCACGTTCGCGAACCTCTAAGAAGCCTGCCTCTACGCCTAGCCGATCCAAGAGACGTTCGCGAAGGGAACGCTCCCACGACAGACGTTCGCACAGGGAGGAATCATCAGCTGCATGTTCGCGAACCCAGGATGAAGGCAGAGATGACCCTGCATGTCATGAGTTTGTCTGTTGCAATTGAGATGCATAATTTTGGAGTTTGTTACAGGGGCAGTCCGCTTTACGGGCGCTAAAAAGAAGACGACTTCCTCGCAGATGAAGGCAACTGCAGCTATGGGGAAGTCGGTGCGTCCTAAGAAGTCGTCCCAGCATAGATCTTTCAGCGAAGACATTCTACCCCTTGACGAGATAGACGTCTTCGATGATCCGCTGATACTTCTACCTGAAGTACCGATGAGGGTGACGATTTCTTCAACATCTATGACTAGATCTTCACCTGCAATGATCATAACTTGCCAGATATCTGATCTACCTCCAGCATCTCAACGCAGTGAACCAGGGGTACTCAAGACTTCAGTGTTTGCGAACGCTACGTCTTCTGACAACCTAGAACTTCGACCCTGACGCAGTTCACCAACCAGATGATGTCCATGATGAAGCGGAGGTTCGTGGAAGTAGCACATGCTCGGCGACGCCTCTTAGCTGCAGGAAGATACAGGCCTCAGTCAACCCTCTACGCAGACATCGGCAGTGAGAGATAACGTTCGCGAACGTACACCTCTGCGAACGTTCATTCAACAATCTACTTCTGCGAACCCGCAGTCATCTGCAGAGAGATCGGCAGACCCAGATGCAGCAGAGCAACGAGTTTAGACGTCATCATCTTCAAGTCTCTACCAGATCTAGATCTCGCAGACGTTCGCGAAGCTATTCACCACATCATAGAGGTTCGCGAAGCTCACACCAGAGAGCATCGCATGAGCATAGATCACCCTACAGTGGCAGCCTGCAGAGCAGACATTCGCGAAAGCACAGCTATCATTATTCAAAGTCACGAAGTAACGAATCGGCGGTAGAAGGTTCGCGAAGGCACAGCTCTCCTTACAAGGGTTCGCGAATGTACAGCTCTCATTACAAGGGTTCGCGAATGTACAGCTCTCATTACAAGGGTTCGCGAAGGTACAGCTCTCATTACAAGGGTTCGCGAAAGGATGATGAGTCATCTAGAGGTTCGCTAACTCATCTTTCCCAAGATAAAGGTTCGCAAAGAGGGGAATCATCTGAGAAGGGTTCGCGAAAGGACAGCACACGAGGGAATGCAGATTCACAGGCAGATGAACAGCGCAGTATCAGCTCTATTCAACAACCACTACAGGAACAACAAGAAGACCTTGTGTTTCCTGATCCAGAGATTACAGCTGGATAGCTAACGGCCTGAATCTGCAGTCACCATCTAAAGATACAGACGACATCCTCTCCTATCAGATGCATGATGACAAACTAACGCAGACAGTTATACAGGCAGATATCAGCAAGGAGATATCTACAAGGTTCGCGAACTCTCAGATCTACAAGACATCTACAGGGTTCGCGAATCCAAGGTTTAACAACCTTAGGTCAACAGGCAGAATATTTACGTCAACTCAACAAAAGATCTACAACATGTGCGATCTCTACAGTTTGCAGCCTGCTCAACTCTACAACCGGTATGAACCTTACACCTATATAGGTTCAGGTTTAAACGACAACCTACTTGATGAAAGAATCCCTTCATCTACATGGATGCGGAGATATATACCGGGTAGCAGATGGCCTGCGGAAATTGTCGTTCACTCACTCACTCAACCCATCTGAGACGTACTGCATATATGCTGATGACTGTGACTTCAAGATGATATCACCTATCAAGCTGATATATCAAGTTTTGCAGATATAAGTCTCGACAGCCTACTTCGTCATGCTGGCTTATATTATCTACAGTGGGAAGAGGTGATTTATATCACTGAACAAGAATTTACACCTGGATCAACCCTTATTCAAGAGGTTTATAGGAGCGGCGTAGAGGTACGCGCGCTTTTACTCAACCAAGACTGGTGATGTCATGCTCGGAGGCTGATTGGTCCACGTCAGACGACGCCTCCCACTGACAGAGCAAGCAGTAGGAAGTTTACTGACTTGTAAACAAAGACGCGGTATGGGGGGATTACTTCATCGACAGCCATGTAAACAGTATACAACTACGGCCTGTTATCATCTGGGGAATCTGATAGATGTCTACCCTGCACAGCAGCATGAACAAGATTTATTTTGGAAGTTGTTGCTGAGGAAAGTCGGCATGAGTGCCTGTCCCCGGCATGGCTACACTGCACCCAGCTGGGCTATAAATAGACAACGCTTCGAAGTATGCTGATCAGCACAGATCGCCTCTGTATAGAGGGGAAGAATGATGTATCATCACTGCAATCAGAGGTTAGCACTTCCGATGGAAGATCCTACGGTTTGGAATATTGGCGGCTTTATGATTATTATTCATACGAATAATCAAGACTATCGGCACCGATCAATAACATCGAGGTCTATGCAGTGTCGGGTATCCGGACGATGGCATGCAGTTTTCTTCAAAGTGCCGATCAACTTTAACAGCAGCTGAACCTCACAATTAAGTTGCTCACGCAACTAGGATGGCTAATTAACCTGATGAAGTTGCAGTTAGAATCAACAAGATCTTCTATTGCTGGGAATCATCACAACAGAGAACCGTATTGTCATCCCAGAAGACCGTTGGTTTAAGATACAAGCCATGATACCACAAGCAGTCATCTCTCCGTTCACACTACGATCATGGCAAGTTCTACTGGGTCTACTAACCTCAGCACAAGACTTAACCCGTACAGGAAGATTACAACTGAGGCCGTTGCATCGATTCCTGACAAAACATCTAGACAGCGTCGATCCCATCTCGCTACCAGACAACCTCAAGAGGTATCTACTCTTGTGGACTACCAGAGTGACCGAACCTCCTAGTACATCCGCACACCAAGCAAGCACATGGGAACCCAGCAGTGTTCCAGTTACACGTATGGACCGTATCAAAGCATGCTTGACGAAGAGAGGATACTCTGCCAGAGCAGCCAAGCAGTATCGCTTTGCACTTTCGCAGATCAACTTCGCGGTCTATCGACGACGACAAGTGGCTGAAGTTTGAACCTTATGCAAGGCGGAAGAACTTCACTGCGATAAAAGCGACTCATCCTCAAGTGGCGGAATACCTGTGTCATCTGAGACAGACGAGACACCTTAAAGGTTCGACAGTATCTACATACCTCGCTGCCATCAGTTCAGTGATCCCCATGATAACAGGCATCAAACTGACAAAAGTTCCAGAGCTACTAGAACCAGCAGAGGAAGTTTAGAGCTCCGGCCTGGGACCTGAACGTCACTCTACGTCATCTCACCAGTGATGCCTACGAACCTTTACATCAACACTGGACTGCAGCCGAACTAGATTCGACGCAGCGAAATGAGGCAGTACATCTAAGGCTTAGATGGGACTTCATCACCAGTGATGCCTACAAACTTTACATCAACAACCTTCGAGTTGCTGACACAAAAGACTGTTCCTGCTAGCGTTAGCCATAGCAGCAAGAATATCAGAGATACATGCGCTGGACTTCAGCCGAACTAGATTCGATGCAGGGCGAAATGAGGCAGTATATCTTTGGGCCTCTCGTTGCAGCACAGCTACTAATGGTTCCTCAAAGGCGCTGAGTTGAAATCTCACCCTTTATCACGTTGACTTAAAGATGACTTTTACTAGGAAGTATTAGTTTGAAAGTCCATGTGCACAGTCTAGGACAGACTAGCATGAGTGATTAAGATCCTGTGCGGGTAAGGACCTTACCTGCACATAAAGGGATCGCAACTCATTTATGATAAAGACCTTATCATAATCCATGGGTTGTTATAAGATATCTAGTACAGAAGAACTAGTTTATCTATAACCACACGAATCAACATGATTCATCCTGTCTGAGATTGAAGTAAGACAAGGAGTGGTCCCCCCGAGTTACTACACAAGTTGGAAGAATAGGACCACGGAAATGCCATTTGCAGTTCCCATGGTGGGGATACAGGACGTATCTAAGGACAGCTGTTGAATCCAGCGGCTTGACCCACCACCAATTCTGACGGATTCTATAAGCAAAGATCATGAGTCAGGATAAGGAAAAATATGTAATTTTTTAAGTAAAATTGATATTTTATACTTATCCTGACTCATGACGAACAAGCCCTCCCAGCCTCTCCGTTGAAGACACTTGAGATTTCACAGCAGATCCAAGTACATGGGCAGAAAATCAGGAGAGAGTGACAAGTAAGGCGCCTCACATGACTGGTTTGCGCGGGAGAGGGCAAAGGGAGGTAACTCGTGGGTGAGTATTGTACGTCCGCTTCGGGAACTTCAAGGGATTCAAGTGTTCCACTACCATTCGAAAGGGAAAGGGAGATAAGCAAAGATCATGAGTCAGGATAAGTATAAAATATCAATTTTACTTAAAAAATTACATATATTGTATTTCAGATTTATTGTCCCCGACAAAGACTTCAGCGAAGAAGTTCCCAATGATCCCCGGGCTACTGGACAGAGAGAGTCAGGTGACTGACCCCTGGGGCAGCCTCTTCAAGCTGCTGCAGTTGTTTGGTGGCCACCTTGGATGGGAGATGGAGGCAGACATTTTCAATAAATCCAGGTATGTCAGCCTCAGCGGTCTTCTTATCTCAAGAGCAGGAGGTTGGTGGTTCATACCAAGAGATGTCTCATACCAAGAGACGTGTAATGATGGTACTTTCGGTTGCTCTGTGTTGTTCAGAATTATGGAAATACAAAGAAGACTTGTCAGCTCGGACTCGATGCACCTTAGGAGATAAACATCATGTGTTGGCCAATTTCCGGGTGTTATTGGGTATTTGAAGCATGGTCATTCATTCGGAACCAACAGCGTTAGCCGGAGGTTTCAAATGAAGTATTCCTGTGCTTCAAATACTCAGTAACACCTGGAAATTGGCCAACACGTGATGTTTATCGACATTGTAAACACAAAAGTAAACCAAAAGGCCCATATGGGTTTTACTGTCTGCACTCATTGACATCGAGTACGGGTACAGCAGTGAAGTGTCATCAGCTGGCTGTTTGAGCTGGTTCCCATGGTAGCATCTGGAACTGCTCCTTTGTGACGTGATTCCGACTTTACGTCACAATATGATTTGAATGACGTCACCACTGCTGATGACGCAACAATACCCTTGTCTGCGATATTTGTACGTGTCAATACGCAGTGAATAGTCTTGCAATTTCCCAGAATCGAATACAATTTGATCATGTTTTTTCAACCAATCAGATTAAAGAACACGGTGACTTTTGGTTTACAATGTGTCATAGTGAAAACACTGCATGATATATCAGTAGTCTAGAAGTATAAGTCTAGTGTTATTGTGTACAAGTACACCCAGCCGTGCACACATGTGCATACATTCTGCTGTGTAAGTGGAATATTCCTTACACATTAAACCCCATGTTACCTCTAACCAGCTGACATCGCTTTGAGCTCTGCTGATCAGGTACTTTCCGGTTTCAGAGACTACCAGTGGCAGTACTTGTTAGGTGTCTACAACAGCATTAAACAGAACCCCTCTGAGCGTGGACAGAAACACATCCTGTATGTTGCAACGGTGCTGTTTCTGCAGTGTCTCTATATGTACGTCAGTCACGTGGATACAGAAAACCTCTCAGGTAAGTAACCATAGTAACATATCACACCAGGGAGGGCGGTGGGTAGCCTAGTGGTTAAGACGTTCACTCATCACGCCGAAGACCTGGGTTCGATTCCCCACATGGGTACAATATGTGAAGCCCATTTCTGGTGTCCCCTGGCGTGATATTGCTGGAATATTGCTGAAAGCTGCATAAAACTAAACTCACTCATCTAACCATGGGGCTTATTATAACAACCTGTGGTTTGTGTAGCCTGATTTTTATACAGGCTGGTGTGATAGAGATGAATGGTGCTGATGGCAGAATTAAACAAACAGCACTCTCTGTTCTGATGTTGCAGGTTCAAGTTTGTCCTCCCCACATGTTCCAGTTGTAATCCTGGAGAAGTTCCGCTCCGAGAACGGCGAGACACAGATTCAGTAAGTACACACAACGTTCTCTCAAGTCTTCTTGTTCTCAGTCATCAGAGCTTGCACAGATGAGCTTAGTGTGTTGTGGATGGACATGTTGTCATGTCAGCTCCTTGTTGAACGGAGATGGGTTTCCAGGGAATTATTAGACCCGTGAAGATCCGGGGTAGAATAGGTCTTCAGCAACCCATGTGCTTGCCATAAACGGCGACTATGCTTGTCATAAGAGGCAACTAACGGGATCGGGTGGTCAGTTTCGCTGACTTGGTTGACACATGTCATCGGTTCCCAATTGCGCAGATCGATGCTCATGCTGTTGATCACTGGATTGTCTGGTCCAGACTCGATTATTTACACACCGCCGCCATATAGCTGGGATATTGCTGAGTGCGGCGTAAAACTAAACTCACTCACTCACTCCAGGGAATTATTAAGACCTTGATCAATGAATGTCCAAGCTTGGCAACTGTCTTGTGTATTGATTGCCATTGTGAGAAGACTGTATGATGCCATGTCACATGGTTAGAAATGCTATTGCACATCCATGCGGTTTCAGGGTTAGAATAAGTCCACATTAACATGGGCCGGATGTAATGGTTCGGGTTGTCAGGGTTGATGACTGTTAGGAAAAGTCTTTGATTGCAAAGGCCTTAAAATGGCCTGTTTTGCTCGTTAAAATTATGTAATTGTATGATCTATTCTGAATTTGAAACCAACAGTATGAACAAAACTATTTGTATCAATCTTTAATGATAAGTGACCGAAGAACCCAATCATGCACATACTACGTCATCTGTGACACAGTATCAGCCAAATGGTAGTCACAACAAAATTAGTCTGAATTGTTTTGGATGAATCTGTAAAAAGACATTGAAAAGGGTTTAAATTTTGTTGCAAAATCTCTATACGAACCCTGAATTTTGACCTTCAGACCAAAGATAAAACGTCTCCGTCAAGACAACCCACATCTCCCACAGATCATGTCGTCCACCAACATCTCCAGCTCCCAGTTCATCATCCAAAACTTCATCACAGCCATGAAATGTTTTGAGCTCCTGCACTCCTCTGAAGATCTGCGCCGAGGTTGGTAGCTCCATCACAGGTGTTTCTGGGTTAGAATTGTTCCATGGCAACCCAACCTTATGCTGGTCTTTAGAATGGCGATAAGAGGTTTCTGGGAATGGATATACTTGAGACCCGTGAAAATCCAGATTAGAATTGATCTTCAGTAACCCATGCTTGTTGTAAGAGGGGACTAACGGGATCGGGTGGTCAGGCTTGCTGACTTGGTTGATACATGTCTCAATTGCGTAGATCGATGCTCATGATGTTTATCACTGAATTTGCTGTCTGTTGTCTGTCTTTGCTCAGGGCTACAGATAAGGGGCGTACATGCGTAATGTACGCCACAAAATCAATTAAGTACGACATAATATAAGATTTCAAGCGTATCGTGTACGCACATAAATACCTTCTTACATCTAACATTTAATTTCCGTGTGTATCGTGCAATGGAAATCTATTTCGGATAAATACTTGTTCAGTTTCTTTTGCGAAACACGATTTGACACATAAGGAAACCCCGACTGTAGGAATCCCTTGCGTTGCCATGCAACGATATGCGTCACTATTTTTCTATTGGCTAAAAACTACACTGTTCCTATTTATATCCAGTCGGACCTGACATTTCGCGCATCACACGGTCGCTCAGTTATTTCTCACGCGTCTTCAAATACAAGTACATGGTTGGAAATAGTGATCGATGAATCGTCCAGACAAACCACTTCACCAACTCGCTCACACAAAAACATGTCGGTACTCCTTCAAAATTCTCTGTACACCTTCACTTGCAATATGATGTGTAAGTACACTCACATCCCCAAAAGTTATCTGGAGCCCTGTTTGCTCATCCTCAGGTCCAGATCAGTACAGGCAGCCACACACTCACACATTCATACCTGCATGCACGTCACTGTGTAAAAGCAGTAATATTTGTCAGCTGTGTTAGGGAACCTCGCAACTTAGACTTTCACTTTATATAGCAATTAATCATGAAAACCCCTTCAGTGTTCTCTCTTGAATTGTTTTTTATCCTCCAACAGTTTTGTAGGTTTGCTGTTGTTTGTTTTACTTAAAAGATTGCTTCATGCTGTTGGGACAGTAAATTCTGTATTCTGGTCATTGCAGAGTTCATGGAGGATGGAACTCTGGTCATGGAGGATGGAACTCTGTGTCCTACCAGGTGTTGGTTTGTTTAAAGCTGTTCCAGAACTGACATGTTGTAAGTAATATCTGGACCAGGTTTGTTGGTTTGTTTAAATCTGCATTCAGCAATAGTCCCGCTATAGGCTGACAGGTTGTAAGTAATATCTGGACCAGGCCGACCAGATCATAGGCAGTCACCTGTGCATGCTACATCTGCGACCTTTGATGAGTGTCATCATAAGTTATGTCCTTTTACTGTCATCTACAGTTAAACATAGTTGTGATGAAGATGAAGGGACGTACATAAGTTCTTCAAATTACCCAGGATTCCACACAACCAAAAAATAATGACTAAATAATGAAAACGCAGGCACCAAGCTTTGACACATCTGTAAGCTGGACTCATCGAAACTCGACACAAAAGTGTTTTTAGCTTGAACAAATGAATGAGAGAAGTATAGCTACTCCCACAAGGATGCTATGATTGGTTGGTTGGTGTTTGCAGGGAGCCTTCCAGGAAGCTGTTGCCCAGCTACAGAGCTACTACATGGGAGCCAAGGGCAAGATGAAGGTAGGGATCACCTCACTCCATTACTCCATGTCTTCAGAACTTCATAAGACCGCCTCCGTGGTGTAGTGGTTAGAGCGTCTGCTCGGAGAGCGGAAGGTCGCGGGTTTGATCCCCGACTGCGTCATACCAAAAGACGTTAAAATATGGTACTTGTTGGTCCCTGCCTGGCGCTCGGCATTAATGGGTACAAGGACTGGTTGGCTCGGAGTCAGTATAATGTGTCTGAGTGGGGTATTCATGCTTCACTGCGGCATGGTATCTCAGTGGGCTAGCACTATAAAACCAGCTTCAGTCTGGGCTAGTACAAGCAGCCGCACATACACATACACACGCATGCACATTGTCATATGAGCGAAATATTCTCAAGCACGACGTTAAACCCAATTTCACCTGAACTCACCTTCAGAACTGCAGGGGATCCTGGGCTGCAATGGCTGCTTTGTATGGATTATTGAACAGCGATTTTACTAGTGTTTCAAACCATCTGCCACTGAGGGCAAATTAGGAAATATTTTGTCGTCAAATTTGTAAATATTAGGACAAAGATTTATAGTAACATTATAAGAATGTGAGTGATGTAAAACATGAAATGTAGATGCGGAAGATATGGTATACCAGTACCCGAGAAATGTTTCCCTTCAAGTGTCAAGATGGTATACCAGTACCCGAGAAATGTTTCCCTTCAAGTGTCAAGATGGTATACCAGTACCCGAGAAATGTTTCCCTTCAAGTGTCAAGATGGTATACCAGTACCCGAGAAATGTTTCCCTTCAAGTGTCAAGATGGTATACCAGTACCCGAGAAATGTTTCCCTTCAAGTGTCAAGATGGTATATACCAGTACCCAATGTTTCCCTTCAAGTGTCAAGATGGTATACCAGTACCCGAGAAATGTTTCCCTTCAAGTGTCAAGCTGGTATACCAGTACCCGAGAAATGTTTCCCTTCAAGTGTCAAGATGGTATACCAGTACCCGAGAAATGTTTCCCTTCAAGTGTCAAGATGGTATACCAGTACCTGAGAAATGTTTCCCTTCAAGTGTCAAGCTGGTATACCAGTACCCGAGAAATGTTTCCCTTCAAGTGTCAAGATGGTATACCAGTACCCGAGAAATGTTTCCCATCAAGTGGCAAGCTGGTATACCAGTACCCGAAATGTTTCCTTCAAGTGGCAAGCTGGTATACCAGTACCGAAAATGTTTCCTTCAAAGTGGCAAGCTGGTATACCAGTACCCGAGAAATGTTTCCCTTCAAGTGGCAAGCTGGTATACCAGTACCCGAGAAATGTTTCCCTTCAAGTGGCAAGCTGGTATACCAGTACCCGAGAAATGTTTCCCTTCAAGTGTCAAGATGGTATACCAGTACCCGAGAAATGTTTCCCTTCAAGTGTCAAGATGGTATACCAGTACCCGAAATGTTTCCTTCAAGTGGCGAGCTGGTATACCAGTACCGAAAATGTTTCCTTCAAGTGTCAAGATGGTATACCAGTACCGAGAAATGTTTCCCTTCAAGTGTCAAGATGGTATACCAGTGCCGAAAATGTTTCCTTCAAGTGTCAAGATGGTATACCAGTACCGAAAATGTTTCCCTTCAAGTGTCAAGATGGTATACCAGTGCCGAGAAATGTTTCCTTCAAGTGTCAAGATGGTATACCAGTACCCGAGAAATGTTTCCCTTCAAGTGTCAAGATGGTATACCAGTACCCGAGAAATGTTTCCCTTCAAGTGTCAAGATGGTATACCAGTACCCGAGAAATGTTTCCCTTCAAGTGTCAAGATGGTATACCAGTACCCGAGAAATGTTTCCCTTCAAGTGTCAAGATGGTATACCAGTACCCGAGAAATGTTTCCCTTCAAGTGTCAAGATGGTATACCAGTACCCGAGAAATGTTTCCCTTCAAGTGTCAAGATGGTATACCAGTACCCGAGAAATGTTTCCCTTCAAGTGTCAAGCTGGTATACCAGTACCCGAGAAATGTTTCCCTTGAAGTGTCAAGATGGTATACCAGTACCCGAGAAATGTTTCCCTTGAAGTGTCAAGATGGTATACCAGTACCTGAGAAATGTTTCCCTTGAAGTGTCAAGCTGGTATACCAGTACCCGAGAAATGTTTCCCTTCAAGTGTCCAGCTTGTATGTTTCAGACCAGACTCTCGCTGCAGCTAGCCTCCAGTTTCTACTGCCTGAGAAACTTATCTGTAAGTATCCAAAGCTGGTAACAGATTGAGAACAATTTGGTGAAATGAAATTGAGTAAAACTCTATTGAAGCATCTCTGTACATTACTGGTTTTTAGCAATTCATGGAGATGTGGTGTGTCTTAACCTCGATTGATTCCTGGCCTGTGCTTCAAGTGTAAATAGTACAGTTAACCACTTGTAGTGGC
Source organism: Haliotis rubra (assembly GCF_003918875.1). Taxonomy (NCBI): domain Eukaryota; kingdom Metazoa; phylum Mollusca; class Gastropoda; order Lepetellida; family Haliotidae; genus Haliotis; species Haliotis rubra. Next base: position 356,481 of record NW_025767210.1, on the reverse strand, counting down.
TGACAGAGTAGTGATGTCATTCGATTATGATGTCATCGTAGCCAGTGATGTCACAATGGTCACAAAGGCATTGTGATGCAATTTCTTTACAATATTTCTAACTGACCTAATCGTACTCATATCTCGTTTGGAAGCCAGATGCTTTCTGTGGTCTACATTAGGTTATTGTAGACATTGTACAAGTTGTATAAAGCTACCTTGACTTTACAGAAAGCGTGTGAGCTTGTCCTTGATGTTGTCGCCTCATTGCCCGAACATTCCCCGACGTCAGTTTCCACCGAGGAGAGTCAGCCTGGGTTCAAGTCACTGACAACATCAGGACCAGTCCGACATTTGATACTCATGCAGTGTTCCGAGTGTGAGATTGTTCCCTTCTGTATACAGCTGCTCATCACTTGCTTGAAGGTGAGTGTCACAGGGGAGGCAACTCTTAACAGACAAACTTTGTCAGTATGTGAATTGATTTGCAGCCATGACCCTCATCCCGCCTCAAAGTCCTTTCCCTTGCTCCCCTGTAACCTCCTGCTCCTTCCTAGCACAGTTATCTCCCTTCTTTAATCCACCTGAAGCTCCTCATCTCCCTCGTTCCACCCTCCTCTGACTCCTCATCATGTGACCCTCAGTGCCATGAGTGTGGAAGTGGCTGTTACAAATACCTCCCACAAACCCCAAATGTAGTGATGTGTATGTTTTTGTGTATGTGTTTTGGAATACCATGTTAGTGAATCATTTTGCAGACTTTATGGTAAACCTCAATCAGAAGGTATCAAATAGTAGAAATAAAAAACTAGACATGGAAAGTCATGCATGATTTTGCCAATAAAATGATGCCACAATCCACTGTTGTCATCTGTATTGTTATGTGGATGATAGCAGTATGATACACATCTATTTAGATTTTAATGTATTTTAATCCATGGATGGATTCATTTTAACCAGTCAAGTTTTGGATTTTACAGACTTTCTACAGCAGCATCCATGGGGTAAATAAATACCCAGGAACTGGGTTTAATATTAACTTAATTTCATTATAATTTCCAGGAGCGGATATCCAACCACAACAATGACCTTAACCTTGGTCACCTGATCGTGTTGCTACAATACGATTGGCCAAAATATGAGAGTATATTCCTGGAGGTGATTCAGAAGATCCAGAAACAGGGCAGCTTCACCTACAACCTCTTCTTCTCCTACGTCTTCAGTATCCTCCTCCCATGCTGCTTGTGACCATCACATTGGTGTAGAAAGTGGAACATCAGAGACGCGGTGATTCCTTGTCATGTCATGCCAATAGACATGTTAAACATGGTACATGTTGTTGCCCTTCCTATCACTAGGTATTAGGCGGCTTCTAGTCAGTGTTCTAGTTGGGTATCCATGGTAAAATGCATATGGGATCTCAGCATACTTGTCTGAGTCAGGTATTTATGTTAAACTGCATATGAGATTTCAGTGTACCTGCTGTCTATAAAAACAGCATCATTCAGAAATAGGAAAGCAGCTACACAAACATGTGCATGCAAGTCGCAATATACGTGCTATAATCTTCAACTTGACATTAAACCACATTTCATCTCACCCATGTAGCTCCTGGAGGAATAAGATATTGAAAGATAAATTGGCCTAGTGGTCTGTAGCTGCAGGTATCTGTACACATTGCCTCCCAAAGCTGTGCAAGTATTTGCTTATCGTACAAGAAATGTTTGCTTGTTACCACTACACCCATACTTCACAAAGTGGTTAATGTTTCTTAGTTGAATTTCAAGAGTGGGGATTGAATTTTAACTTTCTTGTTTGAAATTTGTCAGGAAATTGAATGCAAAGCCAGCAGTAACGTTTTTATCCATGATGCCATGCCATGAAATCCTTAACCAGCCCCAGACATGGATATGCTTGAGGAATTAGCTTTCTTGGACACGCAGGAGGGAGGGCGAGTCAGCCTAGACATCATGCCCACAAGTACACGTGCACTTGCTCAGTGAGTACATACACATTTCACACATTGTCTCAGACCGTGTCATGTTGATATCAACAATAATGTCTCAAGTATAAAAAAGTGATTTCAGGACTCAAAAGAGGATGTTACAATATGACTGACTGACTGACATAGTTTGGTTTTACGCCGCTTTTAGCAATATTCCAGCAACATCAGGGCGGGGGACACCCGAAATTGGCTTCACACAATGTACCCATGTGGGGATTCGAACCCGGGTCTTCGGCGGGACGAGCCAACACTTTAATCACTAGGCTATCCCACCGCCCCGTTACAATATGAGGGCGGTGGGGTAGCCTAGTGGTTAAAGCGTTGGCTCGTCACCCCGAAGACCCGGGTTCAATTCCCCACATGGGCACAATGTTTCAAGCCTATTTCTGGTGTCCCCCGCCGTGTTATTGCTGGAATATTGCTAAAAGCGGCGTAAAACTAAACTCAGTCAGTCAGTTGTTACAATATGACCTACAAAGACATGCCAAGTCCGACCTCCATTATATGACATACAAGAGATTGCTAGGGCTGACCTCTACTATATGATCTACAAAACCATACCAGGTCCCATCTCCACTATATGACCTACAAAACCATAGCAGGTCCCATCTCCACTATATGACCTAGAAAGGCCTGCTGTGTCCGGCCTCTGCTGAATCAAATATAAGCATCTTGTATTGCAGGCAGCGGACAGTCACCCGGGGGGTCAACAAGGGTGTGAAGGAGGACTTCCGGGCCAGTCTAGAGAAGCAGGTGAAGACTGTCAGTGACCACATCAACAAAGTCCTGCTGTGCTTCATGACAGAGGAGAGAGAGTTGCTGCTCCAGAACATTTAGCATCAGAGTTGTACAATTGTAAATAAATGTACAGAAACCTTCTGGGCTGTGTTTGTCTGTCTGCTGTGTTAATGTCAGGGAATATCCTAGATGCTGATATAACTATGTCGTCCCTCATGTGGAAAGCCACACACATAGCTATAGGCAGTGTTCTCAGCTCTGGCTGCTGCTGCTACTGCTGCGACTACTATTGCTACTTGTTCTTCCACTACTACTACTAGTACTACTGAGGCAGTGGCATAGTCTGGTGGTAAAGCGTTCACTCTTCATGCTGAAGGCCTGGATTCGATTCGGAATATTACGCCATATTGTTATATTGACCGGTTAATCAATACACCTGTTATCACCCATTGTCAACTGAAGGAAGAAAGTGAAATCAGCATAACGACGTGATTTCATTATACATAAAACATTAGAAGCGGACACGATCACATTCAAACAAAAGGCAATATGTATGTTGAACTCTACTGGTCGCCAAATGTTCATCAAATGTTTTTACAGTCTTCCCTGTCGGAAAATCCACACCTCAAAACAATAGCACCTACATTTATTACTAAAAGATGAAACTCCAGGAAGCATCTCTATCCAAAGAAAGAAGTCATCTTTTAACAGAGACCATGACATTTTCCTTTCAGTGTGTACGCCTCTGTGCTGTCATCAGATCTTCAACCACTATCATGGCTGAAATATTGCCGAGGTGACGTTAAATTCTAACTCACTCACTCACTCAACCATATCAAGGGCCTTGTTCCCAAAGAAGAGGGCTTAGTTGTAAGGGTTCATTAACCACGGATGTTCATTAACAGAGCACAGTAGTGATGATGTCAATGTTCTGATGGGTCATGCTGCAAATATGTAAACCGTCCCAGATTGTGAACCAGAGCTGCACAGTAGTGATGAAAAGACAAGAAGGGCACTTTCTAAGGATTCATTATCCCTACATGAACTTGAGCTTGATGAAAAGAGGACCTTTTTTGCGGGGAAATAATTTTTGATGCACGACCGTGGACAAGAAGCACCTAACAGGATGAAGGTTTTGCTGCACCACATGGACTTCGTCACCTTGCCAGGAGCAGTCAGTACAGTCCGTTTCAGTCAGAAACGGACCGATGAATTGCAAATTTTATCATTGTACAAAATTGCCACATAAATATAAATAGTACACATGTTTATCATTTACTAATACCCAACAGCTTTCTGATATTTGAAAATTTTCCGGACTCGACCAAAAATGTTGTTAAAGAACTATCATCATTGAAAATGCAAAAGCTGTTATCTGTCGCGGCGGGGTGAGTATCCGTTTTCCCGTCATCAAGAAAACTGGCATACACCTCGATAACTCGGTAAAATCAATTGATTGATAAGCAAACATGGGGCTTCCTCAAGTGACAAGTGGTCAGAGATGGCAAGTCATTGGTATGCGGAATGCCGGCATGTCACAGAGGGCAAGGAACGGTGGTTGCCATCCATCGACTATCAGCCGACTGGCCAGAAAACATTAGCAAACCAATGACTTTAAGGACGATCAGCGTTCAGAATGACCACGAGTGACACCTCCTAGTGAGAATGCAGCCCCTCTCAGATCAAAGGAAACTTCATCCATTCATGTCAGGTGGTGTGTCTAAAACATCGTCATTTGTCCAACAGAATGGTAACCTATTAACGGTATATAGATCTGTATCGGAATGTCGCCATATAGATATTAAAGAAAATAATAAAGAAGTTGTAATCTATACAATTGCTACATTTATCATTATCAAACTTCTATAGATGTCAATCAAACAACTTATCGAAAGCTGATTACTTTTGGTGTTTTGTTTGTTTTGTTTGTTGTTTTACGCCACACTCAGCAATACTCCAGCTATCGGTATTGTCTGTAAATAATCGAGTCTGGATCTGACAATCCAGTGATCAACAGTATGAACATCGATCTACGCATTGGGATGCGATGACATGTGTCAACTAAGTCAGCGAACCTGACCACCCGATCCCGTTAGTCGCCTCTTACGACAAGCATGGGTTACTGATGATCAATTCTAACCCGAATCTTCTCGGTTATATTTCTTTTATTCATGACTGATAATCGTGCTTGTGTTTGGCGCCGCAGAAACTCTGCTTTAGTACAACGGAATATCTTAGAGCATGTACCTTTTGGCGGGGATTTGTTGATGACGTTTGGTTGCCTCTGGCATGGTGGTAAACTTGACTGTGTGATAATTAGACAAAATCTGAATGGACAACGGTATAACACTGACATCATAGACAGGGTTGTTGTACCACATTTTGATGACCATCCTCTGAACACAAGCCCAGTCGTCATGGACGAAAAATGCTGGGCAACATTGTGGACGTGCTGTTGGTGATTTCTTACGTCAAGAGGAGGTAGCAACTTGTGTTGGCCCTCCAGGAGTCCTGACTTCAATCCCCCAGATCGTGATGTATTGAAACACGCCCTCCGTCAAGAATCCTAAATACTAGTACCTGGTGGGTGAGGGATGTTGCTGCAGTCAGGAGGTTATTGATATTGTGCTCAGTCATTGATGCTTATGTGATTTCCGGAGGATTATACGCCTAAATCTTGAAAATAAAACCACTTGTTCACGTCACACGAACATAGTTATCAGCACTACAAAATGGGTCAATTGTCTTGCAATGTTTGCTTCTCTGCATAAACTACTTCTTTCTGCATTTCGATTTCCATTCTATTGTCCCTAGAGGGTCAGTCCATCAAGATAGAGTACGTTCATTTGAAGGTTGGATAAGTTTCTATGCTATGATTAATTGTAGCATATTGATACCATGTATGTACATAAAACGTGTATTTTCTTGACGACAAAGTTCTTTGAATAAAAATTGGCTCTAAAAAAAAAAGGTTCTCATGAATAGTAATATTTTGTATTAAGGCCATGTGGTCTGAAATAGAAAGTAAGAATTAAAATAACTATATATGTTGTCACCACTTTTTGCATATGCATATATGTGAATGTGACCTTGGAGATGTCTCCCGTTGAAAAGATAAATCCCCACGGGCATATTTGTGTGCACGTAAATACAGAACCACAGGCTCGGAAAACGAACGAAACAATAGAGTTGTGAGCAATAACTGCAGCCTGGGTCAGATTGTCGATGGCCCTACGATGCACAAACATAATTAAATCGAGCCTAAAAACCAGGGACACCTCTTGTGTTCAACTGAGCGTGACGAGTGAAACTTTTGACACCTCTTGTGTTCAACTGAGCGTGACGAGTGAAACTCTTGACACCTCTTGTGTTCAACTGAGCGTGACGAGTGAAACTTTTGACACCTACGGATCTTTCCCATCATTTTGCAAGTGCACACACACGAAGTCATACCCTACGTTCTCAATGTATGAATTAATAAAAAATACAGTTTCACGCCAGAGCTTGCGTGGTGAGACTATAATAGTGATAACCTATGCATATGAATGTTCCATATTCTACAAGACGGACAAAACAAGCACTTTACATGGGAGGCTGGTCACCCAACTTGACGACAAAAATCAGATCAACCAAACAGAATACTAAAGCGGCATGTATGGACACACATACAAACGTGTCAAAAACAACAAACTTGGAAATACATATTCCCGAAACTCATTTTATATATTCTTCTTTCATAATGGACATATTTAGAATGAAGCGACTTTGTTATATACAGATTTGTTACTTAGGGTAACATATTTTTGCATCGTGCTGTACCATGTTACATATGAAGGTAGTATTACCATTACAAAAGAACAAGGTCGTTTGTCATAGCCAGCTGCACATAGCACATTAAAATCATCAAAACCTGGACCACTGTCAGCTGGGGTGGACACTGTGGATGGCAAAACAAGACCAAGCACATAAAAACGTAAGTCGAGCGTACGTCAGTGCTCTATTCTAGTAAATATGAAAATATAATAATATGTTTTACTTATTTATAATTGTTGGATTAGGTGGATTTTGTGCCAGCATGAACAGACGTAAGGTACGTAAATATTCTTCTTTGTTCCTAATATCTAAAACCTGTTGGCATTGGCACAAATGAATATCAGTGAAACATGTTTTATAAGTTTGAAGTAGATGAACTCATAGGAAATTAATCATTATCTGTTTCATTGGAAGTGGCAATGGATCAGATTAACAACACTGTTCAAACTGATCCATAACTTGTGGATGTCATACTTTGTCTGTCGTACATCATCTACAATTATTTCCACAGGACATTTGTTAGCTCTTGGTGGTAATTCTTATTTAATTAAGCTAATATGATCCCCAACAATATTGATCCATGTCTTAGTGGTAATTCTTATTAATCAACCGGATATTGTACCCACTAACAGTGCTTTGTAATATATAATTGTAAGTGTGCATGTAATCAGTCTTATCTACTTTTCAATATCATCTTCGCTTGATGATCAACACGTATCACGACAACGACCTGTAAAGGTATGGGTAGTAAGCAGTGAGCTGATATCATCACAGATGCTGTTGTGTTAATGCGTCACCGTGATCACACGTACAGACAAAGTATATGTCGATTCGAGGCTAAAGCTAAAACGGAGTGATGTTGTCGAGGCAAAAGCTAAAACGGCGTGATTTTGTCGAGGCTAAAGCTAAAATGCTGTGATGTTTATGCTAAAGCTAAAACGGTGTGTTAGGGTTGTAGGAAACAGATTACTGTACTCGTTCCTAACAGACATCATTTAGTTTCAACGAGTTGTTTAAAAACCTATACAACAAAGAAAGCCAAATGTTATATGCCGGGTGATAATCGCGATGTAATATACGTTCATAAATTTCGGTATTATGGTGTACTGCAAGCTTATGGATTTCAAATTCTGGTATACTGTATTAGTGAGGTTTGTTGTAAATTCTGACACACTTGGTACGAATGATCAAGTCTCCAGGAGTTAGTTATGTTCATGATCTGTCATACTCATCTCACAGCAGGACTTAAAGCAGCGATGGTTGAGTGGGTTAGATGGCTGACTTTGTGTGCTGGCGATGAGGTGCCTGACGCTGAGGGTGTGTGTTCGAATCCCGGATGCGACTCGAGCTATAATTGTTACTTTACTGAGAAGGTGTAATCCCAAATGTGTAACATGTGTTACAATTGTTTCTTGTTCAATGGTGGAATAATTTTTCTGGTGTCAAAATCAAATAGGATGACCACAGCCTGATGCACCCTCCTGTCACAGGACAGCTCAAGCACCAATGTCTCTAGCGTTTGTAGCCAATTGGACAGGTTTCTCAAAGCTCGGTACTTGGGGAGCAGGAAAAATGAAGTTTCTCAAAGGCAGCTTGACAATTGTCATCCCAAACAAATTTCAACCTTGTGCCAAGCAAATTTGTGAGAGGGTCTGTCACAAGTGGGAAATTTTGACAAAATGTATGGTTGTAACCAATCATAGTCAGACATCTCATAAGCTGCTTCTTGTTTTGGGAAACCGCGAATTGTGTTATAAACTAATGGCCAAACTAAACGATACCAAACATTTTCCAATATATATTTTTAATGAAATATTCCTTTTTGTATGAAAACATACTTGAGCGTTTCCCATGTTCCAAACCAAACGTATTCGATCGAAAAATCCATAAACATTTGATCAATTGAGAAAAAAAAAAACCATGCCAAAATTATGTTACTTTCCGTAGCACGGAATGCACGTGCAGTTCAACTGTATAAAACTGCTAGCAACGCACATACACGTGCCCAGAAGGTTCGGATGCACGCGAATAACTGTCACCAGGTTAACGCAGTGATTGCGTCAAACAGGTTGGGTATGAGACAGATTGGTCGAGAAGCACTAGACCACGGGTGACCACGGCTATTAAAGGCCGTCACATCCGGGTACTTCATGCAGGCACATGGTATCCGAGCACGTCGCCCCTATCATCTACCATCTCGATTGTTGACACACCATGGAGGGTGGGGAGCTGGAAGAGGCGTTGCCTATCAGGCATGACTAAAGCAGACATTGTTTCAGAGTTACACTCTCAAGGAGTCACTGCTGTGAAACGGTTGAAGTTTAAAAGAGAAAAGGAAAATATTAAAAAAAAACCTACTTATTTACGTTCACTCACTTTAAGCTGGTTGTTGTCACCTAAGGGTAGATGCCTACATTCCTAATCCCACAAGGTGTTACAATTGCTATATGTATCACCATGGCTCCAAATCATGCCGGGGCGGCGGGGTAGCCTAGTGGTTAAAGCGTTCGCTCGTCACGCTGAAGACCTGGGTTGGATTCCCCACATGGGTACAATGTGTAAAGACCATTTCTGGTGTCCCCCGTCGTGATATTGCTGGAATATTGCTTAAAGCGGCGTAAAACTAAATTCAGCCAGCCAGTCAGCCAAATCATGCCATAACCCAGGTACCTACCATCGATGCAAACGTGAAGACAGCAACCACTGCGATAAACCGTCTTCCTGTGTAAACTGGTCTGGAAATTATCCTTTATCTTCTAGAGAATGCCCTACATAGAAACTTCAGTCAAAAATGTCACGTGTCAAACATGACCGAAATTTCACCTTTTTAAATACAAAGAAGTAAGTCCTTGATCGGAAAACTCCTGGCCTGCCTTATGCCGCCTCAACCCCTATTCCGTGTAAATCGGTATCTTACCAGACCAAATACACTTGGGCAAAATCGTTTGCCCCTACCTTGATATATGCCGCAATCCAAGTGAAACCTACACGAGTGACATCCAGTTCACAAACAATCATTCAGTCTAAGACATCTTGCGATAAGGATTCAGACAAAACCATCAGCTCTAAAATCAAACGACATAAATATTAAACCAATTGACAAAAATCAGTTTCACATCCAGACCTGAAACTAATAATAAGAATCAAAGTGGAAGAATCCCTAAAGGAGCTAATAACCAGGTCCAACTTCTTCAACAAGTTTGGATCACTTGAGGACATGGATATGTCCGACTACAACCTTGGAAGGACACATAGCTTGTCACCCTCAAGGAAGGTGAAGGGTAGATTTCCCGGTTAATCCCTGTTAGTCTCTGCCACGCTCTTGGTCATTTTTTATCAATTTGATCAGTTATTTTTATATTTTATATTTGAAGAGTGTAGTTGATAGTTTCTACGTATACATCATAGACACATTGGCACAGAATACAGAAGACGAGTAGGTTGCTTCTCTGTACGCTATTAAACAAGATACAAAAAAGCAGCTGACGGTAGGGTGACGTGGTAGTCAAAGCAGTCACTGGTCACTTCGAAGGGCTGGGTTCGATTCCCAACACGGCTAAATGATGCTAAATGTCCTATTCGAAATATACTATACTATAATATGCGGAGCAAATATGTACGCAAAGCGGAGGTTTATATCTGTGTCACAGAGACACTCATGTGCGCAATAAGTTATGTAAAAATAATACGAATTCGTTTCTGCATATTTGAACAGCTGGTTACTCCAAGAGCTATTAGTGTATATTGGGGCAAAATATCCCCTTATATGCATAACATATTGTACAAGCACATAACTGGAATAGTGATTCATATGTGGCCAAAACGTATTATTGTAAATATGTACCCTTGTAGATACTGTAATATTTGCAAAACACATAATTAACTCATTAACAGTCAGAACAGTGAGTGCCCTTTTAGATGTGCATGCACTTGTTAACATGGTTATGTCAGCAAGTGTGAAGCGTTCACAAATGTATTATTTCATGAAAAAGTGGGATAGTTTCATTTATTTATTATTTCCTCATGGTAGTCTAAATGGTAATCTTTAGGCTTCAGTTTCATTCTGGTCAAAGGCAAACACTTCAAGAATCCTTATTCACTGCATTTATTTTTTGGTGATTCAATGGCATATTCATTTGCTAAAAAATATTGTCACCATCTTGTATGTTTTCTAACATGTTACTTTGCAAATATTACTGATGTTATTGGAACACCTTTATTGAAATAATGATTATTATGTTTCATGTATGATAATAATAAATAACTACTGTTCAAAAGAGGCTAATGACTCTTTCATAATAGGTAAAACATAATGGAAGATAGGTACATAGACATAATAGATGCCTGACATAATAGATGCATACATTCACATACCATAAGGAATTTTTTCAAAATATTTCATGTTATAAATCATATAATTGTTTTGTAATTATTTCTGTTAAGATTATTATGCAATATTCACTTAGAGCTATTGTGTGGAAACTTTAACACATACTAAATATGCAGTTTCATTACATGGTAATCATAATTTGGTCTTTTCGTCATATTTTCTTTTGGTCCTATAATTAGGAGATAAGCATACTGTGTTGGAAAAACAGAGGCATATAACGAAATTATGTAATCTTGGTAATAGCTTCAATTTTTATATTTAAAACCTTATGCTACACAGTAGGTTTATCTCCATTCTTCCATAACCATGTTTTCAAAGAAAATACATACTGTATGATTACATACCTCTGAATGACTTTACTTAACCAAAACAATCCATTCTACCATGGCTACGTGAAATGCTCGAATTTGATTGGTCAATCCATAAAATCAGACGGTATCAATTTGGAATGAAAATGCGTCTGATTTCACTGCGCACGTATACAACACTGCCGCACTACTTCAGCTTGGCCACCAACATGACTAATATCAACACAACAGACGTGAAGGAAATGCTGAAGAAACATTTATTAAAACTCGAAAAATACAATTATACGATGTCTCCTCCACAACTATTAGGGAACCTCACTATCAGAATATTACCGTCTATTATAAAAATATTCAAACTCAATTACAATACACAGCCCTAAACATAAACAAACAATATCTAACATATAAATAAGAAAATCCTGTGGAAATACATCCCTATCTATGCCTATTTGTGCGGCAAAACGTTCGTAAACATTTACCTACCTGGTAAATTGTATATTTGTTTCCGTTTAGAATGGAAAATTCGCAAGATAACGGTCAGGCGAAACACAAAATTTGCCACTCATACTCCATCTTGTCCCGTTGCATCGTTCAAAAATTGAACCATGAGAATTCCGCTCTCTGCCACCTACCCCGCAAGGCTGTCACTGCTATGTTCGTACACTTTGAAAAGCTTGGCCACAATCCACTCCCAAATGATGAGAACAATGTTCCAAGGAATCCCAAGATAGTCGCATGTACACAAAGCAGCACTGTCACTCTTTCGTCGCATGCCGGGTGGAGGCACGTACGTGAAATCATGATCGACACTCGCTGGTCATAAAAATCAACAGTCATTGATGAGTTACAGGTCATAGGTCTATCAGAAAAGGATCTATTCTTCGATTCTGCAGGGTTCAGGTTCGAAAGTGAGTCAAGTATTTTCCACTGTCACTTCGCATTTCAATCTTTCCCAAATGTAAACACTGGCTCGTCCGCCATTTCAAACTGTTGCGTAACTGTCTACTTCCAAGAAAATATGTAGGGCAGACGATTCCATTATAGTGTGTCCAGCGGGGTACAGTAACACGGCACACAAAACAATAGGCTGGTTTCTGTCGTGTGGAGTTATGATTATAAAAACCAAGCTCTTAGGTGTTATATTATTGCATTGAATAAACAGTAGTTCGTTTTCTTTGGTCAGAATATTTCGTATGTGTAATGTTAAAAAAAATACAAACGGAACCTACCACTCCCTTCACAGACGAGTTCAATTCGCCTCTCGTCCCATGTCGGATTACGCAGTGTCTTCCGCGGGACGAGGAAGTTCGATGTTAAATCGGTTATGGTAGAATGGAGATAAACATAGTCTCTAAATTAATCATTTGAAACCTCACGCTACGCGTTCGGCTTCAAATGAAATTTAGAGACTGTCAATTCGGTCTAACATTCATTTAATTTCCAAACACAGTACGTTTATCTCCTAAGTATTTACTGAAGTCATGGTAGAATAAGTTACGTTTGATCTCTTTCAGATGATCAGGTAACATCAAAGATTGCGAATATTCGCACATCTTACTCAAGGGGGCTTAAGAAACATCTGGCAAGCAAGACAAGTGGCTCCGTAACAGGTGATCTTTACCAGCCAGTATGGGATCACTTTGAGACCTTGGATCCTTTCTTGCGTCCTCATATGAGGCAGCGTGCATCTGTCAACAACTTGACAACACAGGTATATATGCGATGTTTTACAGATAATTGTCAGTTCCCACACAATCTGGGCTGATTTGAAGGAACCAATTTCATTAACTTAACCTATATTAGAGATTTCATGCTTAAAAAGCTTGTTTTATGAAATGAAGACATGAATATATTTAAAAGGAATATTACAGTATTGTTTATTTGTTTCCACAATTTACACAGTGAAGATTATATACACAACCATAACAATGTACGCTCAGCAGAAATGTTTAGAACATACCAATTCTTAATTAAACCTGCACCATACCGACACAACTCAATATACCATACCGACACAGCTCAGTGTACAATACCCACATAGCTCAATGTACAATACCCACACAGCTCAATGTACAATACCCACACAGCTCAATGTACAATATCCACATAGCTCAATGTACAATACCCACACAGCTCAATATACAATACCTACACAGCTCAATGTACAATACCCACACAGCTCAATGTACAATACCCACACAGCTCAATGTACAATACCCACAAAGCTCAACGTACAACACCGACACAGCACAATGTACAATAGCCACTCAGCTCAATGTACCATGAAAGGTTAAATTTTGTCCCATTGCCAGTCAACTTGTCCATTCGTCATAAAATAGTCAGTAAAGTCATCCCTGACATCTCTGGCTGATGATGAGGAAAAGTTCCCCCCTTGTCTTGACAAACCCATTTCCTGACGAACTTGTGTGGTGTCAGGTTCAACATCAGAGTGTGAACTGTACATCTTATCTTTGTTGGATCGCAGGAAATTGTGTAGGACCACTGCAGCCATAATAGTCTTGACAGCATGGTCAGGCTTCTGTCTCATTGGCTTCTGAAATACTTGGAATCTATAGTTGTAGATTCTTCTGTGTGGGGGTAGATTACGTTGTGGAAATGGTTTCATGAGGTATGTTTTCAGTGGAAAAGCTTCATCACCCACAATAACATGTGTTGTATCCTCTTGTCTCCCTGGGAGAAACTTTGGTGGTGGAATATTAACTGCATTTGTCTCAACACTTCTCATCAGATCTGAATTTGCAAATATACCTGCATCTCAAGCTCTCCCATTGGCACCAACATCTACAAACGTAAATTTATAGTTGTCATCAACGAGAGCAAGCATTATAATGCTGAAATAGCCCTTATAGTTAAAAAATTGTGATCCACTATTAGCTGGAGCAGTTACTGCAAAATGTTTCCCATCCATAGCACCAAAACAGTTTGGAAATTGCCACTTGTCTTCAAATTCTGTTATGATCTTTTTCCATTCCTCTTGAGTGCTGGACACCTGCAAAATTAGTGACAGTAAATGTGAATGTTGAAATGATGAGATAAGTTTATTACCTTAGGAATATTTTTCATGCTATTTCAGGAACCCATAAATGTGCCAGATGAAGAAAGCCAGGATGAAGTTCAGCAACTGGCCACAGACAACAATGTATCATTTGATAATGGAAGTGCTGTCCTTGCCCCATCTGATCCACCCTTACAAAAGACCACATCCAAACTGAACTCCCAAGATAGATTCAGAGAGGCTGTTGTATCTTCTCTAAGCACACTGGTAAATAAGCCCACACAGGACAATCTTGGAAGGCATGAAGAATTTCTTTACCACATAGGAGAAGAAATGAATGAAATTACAGACAAGAGGTTGCTAAGACAACTAAAATTAGAAATACAGCAGCTGGTCTGTAACTTTCAGCGACAACAGGAAGAACTAAATGACCCATAAAGTCTTTTACTAAAATCATGAGGAATACACTGTATCATGTTGTACGTTCAGTAACAGACCCTGTATCATGTTGTACGTTCAGTAACAGACCCTGTATCATGTTGTACGTTCAGTAATTGACCCTGTATCAGGTTGTACGTTCAGTAACAGACCCTGTATCAGGTTGCACGTTCAGTAATTGACCCTGTATCATGTTGTACGTTCAGTAACAGACCCTGTATCATGTTGTACGTTCAGTAACAGACCCTGTATCATGTTGTACGTTCAGTAATTGACCCTGTATCATGTTGTACGTTCAGTAATTGACCCTGTATCATGTTGTACGTTCAGTAATTGACCCTGTATCATGTTGTACGTTCAGTAATTGACCCTGTATCATGTTGTACGTTAAGTAACAGACCCTGTATCATGTTGTACGTTCAGTAATTGACCCTGTATCATGTTGTACGTTCAGTAATTGACCCTGTATCAGGTTGTACGTTCAGTAACATACCCTGTATCATGTTGTACGTTCAGTAATAGACCCTGTATCAGGTTGTACGTTCAGTAATAAACCCTGTATCAGGTTGTACATTCAGTAACAGGCCCTGTATCAGGTTGTACATTCAGTAACAGGCCCTGTATCTTGTTGTACATTCAGTAACAGGCTCTGTATCAGGTTATACATTCAGTAACAGGCCCTGTATCAGGTTGTGCGTTCAGTAACAGACCCTGTATCAGGTTGTACATTCAGTAATAGGCAGATACTATCTTATGTGGTATTTGTTACAGCCTTTACTTTATAGACTGTAAATATCAAAAGAAGTGGAAAATTCAGTTTTCTATCATTCCTGACAGAAGCTGAGTAAGTCTCTGATCCAATGAACTGGGATTGACTGCCTGCCGTGCTATAAATAGTCTTATGCTTACACTATGAAGGTCTGATAGTATTGCATTCTTCATAGGCTTTGTGGTACCTCTAAGGTTTAGTGTTAAGTGAAAAAATACCTAGATTATCTATTTAGATTACCATAAATCTGTGTATACATTACCATGATTAATTATATTAGTTGACCCCAAATTACTGACAATTACTATCAAAGTACTCTTTAATTTTAAAGATTGATTCACAATAAGTTTGTAGTAGTAACTCTACCTGTCCTCAGGGACATGGACATAGATGACTTTGTCTTCTTATTATTAGCTTTTGCAAACAAGATAGTTAATAACAATTACATGTACATTGTATGTACTCCAAGTTTGGGCAAAACTGCAAAAGATGCAGTTTACAATGTTATTGCTTGGAAGAAAATACATAAACAAGGTATGTTTTAGTTTCTGTACTAATGGAGTCTTCTATTTATAAGAATAAGATGATTAAAGATCAAAACAAATTCAATATGGATACCTACAACTGTTAATGGTTATTTTATTTGAAGGAAAACTGATTTATATGGATAGTCAACTTCTTTATTGCAATGAGTGCAATATAGAAGTTGACTATCCATACAAATCAGTTTTCCTTCATCTTCACAACTTCTAAAATGCCTCTCAAAGAAATCATTCGCCGTCTACATGGAGACGTGGCAATTAAGAGCACTCATTGCAATAAAGAAGTTGACTATCCATACAAATCAGTTTTCCTTCATCTTCACAAGTTCTAAAATGCCTCTCAAAGAAGATATTTTATTTGACTGAATTGTTATTCTATTATTATTCTGAGTTGTCTGATTTCATCATGTTTAATGTAACACAGACAAAAGACTACGGTATATTATCTATGGTAGAATACGTATTATATTTACAATTTCCAAAGATTTCAAATGCCCTTGCTGACATAAAACCCTGCCTTCTAGACGAAGTTGCTCTCACTGGTGTGACATTTTATGTACATTTACTTTCTCTTAATTATTAAGACGTCTGTGATACTTTCAAGCTCATTTTAGATAAAAATCACTGTCATATTACAAATTGTTACTGTTACGTTACATCAGTAACAGTAGTAGATTACTCCTTCTGAACAGGATTTGTCACATTAGGTTGATGAAATTATCTCCCTTTGATTACGTCCGTCAAAGGCGTATTTTTTTTTATAACGGTCTTATTTAACGTCAGGGGTTTAGAGTTATCGCGCTTGGCAAGCAAGAGGCTCCGGCCATGCTTTATGGGCAGTAAAATGGAAAATTAGGAAATAATAAGTCATCCGATTGCATCGGAACATATAGGACAACTAAGATCTTTTTACTATATATAAGCGATCAGTGTAATTTCAATCTAAGGACTGAATAAATACGACACTGACAAGCAGTTTGCGTTGAAGTCAATACACCAGAGCGCAGACAGCACAGTAAAAAGATCTTAAATTCTTCTCATAAGATAAGACCCAACCATGTCATCATCATCAGAATTGTCTCCAGACAACCTTCCTACATCGGGAGAGTCACAGGATGAAGCATCATCATCGGTTAAAACACAGAACAAGAAGTCATCTTCAGGCAAGGCTGCATCACAGGACAACACAACCCAGGAAAGACCTCCGTCAGTTCACAGTGAATCCTCAAATCGGTCTAAATCAAATCGTTCAAGAGTGTCCAGTAGATCGAACATTAGTTCAGTGATAGAGTTGAAAAGAGCTGAAGCACAATCGGCTCGTGTTGAGCTACAATTCGCTCAGAAGGAGGCTGAGCTTTCGCTTAAAAAGGCTCAAATGGACTCTGAATTATCTGTAAAAAGGGCTCAACTTGACTCTGAACTCTTCATAAAGAAAGCTCAAATGGATAATGAGCTCAAAATCCTGGAATCACAAAGAAAATTGCGGTAGCGAGCAGAAGTACAGGTTCTAGAATCAGTCGACAGACAATCAGAACAGCGATCACCACCACCCTGCTCCTACCATCACGGCGACCCTGTCCAAAAAGTCACGAGATACATATCAGACAATATTCAGACAGGAGATCACTCCGTTGAAATAGTCAATCAGGAACAAGTGCAACAGATAGCTCAAATGAAACCTAACACTTTGCTTAACCCGAGGCACCACCATACATACCAGATTGCAACTCTGACTTCATGCGCTACCTACTTCGCAAGGATCTTGTCCTCTCTAGACTCACGAACTTTAACAACAAGCCTGAAGACTACCCTATTTGGAAATCTGGTTTCAAGAGTGTGATAAGTGAACTTAAGTGCTCACCAAATGAAGAATTTGACCTACTTTTGAAATGGCTTGGCACAGAATCCAGGAAACAAACCCTCAACATCAGAAAAGCCAACCTGCATGACCCAGCTGCCGGTCTACAACTGGCTTGGAGAAGGCTGGAAGAAGATATGCATCACCAGAGAGGATTGAGGCAGCCATCAAGACGCGTCTAAACGCTTTTCCTACCCTAACCATGAGAGAGTGTTCTCAATTATTTGAACTGTCTGATCTAGTTTGTGAGATTGAAGCCATGATGTCAGACCCTACCTACAGTCATCTTTTCGCTTACTTCAACTCCTCTCTCGGAGTCAATCAGATTGTCGACAAACTTCCTTTCCTCTACAAGAAAAATGGTTGAACCACGCATTTGGATACAAAGAAAGGCATCACGTTTCCTTTCCGCCTTTTTCTGTATTCTCAAAGTTCCTCTCGGATTTAAGCAGGTTAAGGAACGACCCAAGTTTCAACTTCAGCAGGACTCCGCAACATGTCAACAACAGGTCTCATGTTAATCACCCATCTTTTCCACGTCCTCGAACAAGTGTACAAGCAGCCAGAACTGATGTTCAACCCCCTAACAGCAGAGATCAAGGTTCACCTAACCCAGGCTTAACAGGAGGGTCTACTCCACATGTTTTGTGCCCACTCCATGAAACACGTCACTCGCTCAACGAGTGTAATGCCTTCCAAACGAAGCCCTATGAGGACAAGATTGACTTTCTGAAATCTAAAGGAATTTGTTTAAGTGCTGTTCATCAAACCAACATCTTGCCAAAGAATGCAATGAACACATTCAGTGTGCCAAATGTCATAGTACAAGACATTGTACCGCTATCCATTGCGAGAGGTTTATCCCCAGGAAAGAGAATGGCGGGGAGAACAAACACAACAGCGATTTGTCTTCTCAAAAGAAACCAGTGTCTGCTAAATGTACTCAAGTATGTGGAAACCTGTTTGAAGGGGAAATCATGCTCTAAAAACATTCTCGTACTTGTGTACCCAAAGGGACAGAAGCATAGAGCTACGAAGATATATGCGACAATAGACGACCAAAGCAATGCGTCGCTATGTAGCAAATTCTTCTTCGATCTGTTTGACGTTGCGAGCAATGATTATCCATACACAATCTCATCATGCGGTGGTGTTCAACAAACTACAGGACGAAGAGCATCTGGATTTATTGTAGAATCATTGAATGAAGAAAAGACCTTTGATCTACCTACTCTGATCGAATGTGATGCTATCCCCAACAACAAGCAAGAAATACCGACTCCGGAAGTAGCACAACACCACAGCCACCTGAAGGAAATAGCTGCATTCATTCCCCCGCTCGATGAAGAGGCATCTATCCACCTATTAATTGGACGAGATCTGCCAGAGGTGCACCATGTATTGTCGCAATTAACTGGACCTACAAAATCCCCTATGCACAGAAGCTACCGCTTCGGATGGGTGATAGTTGGCTTAATCTTGCCTTGGGAAGATTCACCCTCCACAGACTGTAAATGTGAACAAACTTTATACGCTGGCTAATGGGGAGACCATCGGTCTGTCAGCCATGCCCCAACAACCTCCGTGTAAAGAAAACACTTGCACCGATGACCATACTGACGCACACGAAATAGGAAGTGATATCTTCTTAACTACCAAGGACGATGATAAACAAGGGAAATCTTCAGAGGATAGGGAATTCATCGATCTGATGGGAAATGAAATGAAAAGGAATTCAAGGGAACTTGGGTAGCCCCTACCCTTCAAAGAATCAAGACCAAGGTTACCAAATAACCGAGCCCAAGCATTTCATCGTGCTAAAACCCTAAGGTCAAGTCTGCTTAGGGATGAGGAAAGAGGAAACATTTCATAGATTTCATGTCAAAGATACTAAACAGTGGCCACGCCGAAATAGCTCCCGCATTGGATGAACAGGAAGAATGTTGGTATCTCCCTATCTTCGATGTATACCACCCCGCAAGCCGTCGCAGATCCGGGCTGTCTTTGATTCTTCAGCAACTTACCAGGGCGTGTCCTTGAACTCAGTCCTACTGCAAGGACCAGACCTTACCAATGAGCTTCTAGGGATTTTACTCCGCTTCAGGCGTGAACCTGTCGCTGTCATGGCTGACATCCAGCAAATGTTTCATTGCTTCGAAGTACAAGAGAACCATAGGAACTTCCTGCGATTCTTCTGGTTTCGTGACAACAACCCAGAACTGGAACAGATAGAATACCGAATGAAAGTCCACGTCTTCGGCAACAGACCGTCTCCAGCGGTTGCAACATTTGGCCTAAGGAAAGCAGCGGCGTGCGGTGATGCAACGTTTGGAAAAGATGTCGCTGACTTTGTTGAGAGAGACTTTTATGTAGATGACGCTGTCGCATCATTTACAGATAAGGAAACAGCAATAGACCTCTTGAAAAGGACAAAGGACTCCCTTGCTACAAATGGCAACATACGTTTACACAAAATAGTGTCTAACAGCAGCAATGTTATGCGCGCATTTCCAGCAGAAGACCTAGCAAAGAATCTGAAAGACTTTGACTTAACGACAGATCAGTTACCTATGCAGAGAGAACACTAGGAATCTCATGGGACATTGAAGCCGACATGTTTAACTTCAGCATCTCAGCAGCAGAGAAACCATTCACCAGACGAGGAGTACTGTCAGCAGTGAATAGCATTTTCGATCCGATAGGGTTCTTAGCTCCAGTGGTGATTGAAGGAAGAATGATCCTCAGGGATCTTATCTCCAGTGGTGTAGGGTTGGATGAAACCCTTCCTCCAGAACATTACGACAGATGGAAAACTTGGAAGAATTCCCTCAAATCTCTCGAAACTCTCCACATTCCTAGAATGTTGGTTCCTGTCTCTTTTGAACTCTCCACAAGCAAAGAATTTCATGTGTTTACCGACGCTTCCGAAGAAGCGGTAGCTGCAGCAGCCTATGTGAAGGCGAAGAACGATGAAACGGAAAACCCAGATTGGGGATTCATCATGGGCAAAAGCTAAGTTAGCTCCTGTGAATGGTCACACCATCCCTCGCCTCGAACTATGTGGAGCAGTTCTTGGTGTGGACATCGCGCTTGAGTATCGAGACACCTTGGTATACCTTTGACTGATATTGTGTACCATACGGATAGCAAGATAGTTCTGGGATACATCTCCAACAACACGAAGAGGTTTTCAATATACGTCACAAACCGTGTAGCCTATGTGAGAAAATACTCCTCACCAGGACAGTGGCACTACATCTCTTCACAAAAAAACCCAGCCGATCAAGCTACAAGGCCTGTAGCTGCCAACCTCATGAAAGACAGTCCGTGGCTCCTTGGACCAATCCAGGACCAATCAGAAGACGATCAGCAAACACCTGATGTGGTCATAGACAAAACACAAGAGGAAAAGACACCTGTTCAAGACAAACCAAAAGCCAATACTAACTGTCTAGGATCCTATAGATTTGAGAAATTTTCTCAATGGAAAAATTTGGTGAGAGCAGTTTTATCTCTAAAGAACTTTGTAAAGTCAAAACTTACAAATGGGAACACTGACGATAACTTCCGGATGGAGCGGGCCCACATGAACTCTCTTGACAGAAACATTCATAATTAAAATTGTTCAAGGGAAGTGTTCAGAGAAGAAATGCAGTGTTTGAAGACAAAGTCTTCGATTGCAAAGAACAGTTCAATAATAGCCTTGAGCCCTTTCATAGACACTCACGGTGTACTACGCGTCGGCGGACGACTAAGAAATTCAGAACTTCCATGTTGTGAGAAGAACCCGGCAATAATCCCAGGAAAGCATCACATTGCTTTACTACTAGTGAGGCACCATCATGAACTTTCACAGCATCAAGGTAGACATTTCACCGAGGGGGCTGTAAGGGCCTCAGGTTTATGGATAGTGGGTGGGAAACGTCTCATAAACTCTGTTTTACACAAGTGTATTGTGCGGTGTAAGATGTTCCGAGGTAAACAGGAATCTCAGAGAATGTCAAATCTACCAGAGGACAGGACCAGACAGTCTCCACCTTTTTTCTTACGTTGGTGTGGATACCTTCGGCCCATGGGAGGTCGTATCTCGTAAGACAAGGGTGGGCTGGCCCACAGCACAAAGATGGGCCTTACTCTTCACATGTCTAGTCACTAGGGCTATTCACATGAAGTCATCGAGGAAATGAGTTAGATCATGCTTTGTCAATGCTCTCACGTCGCTTTGTGGCAATTCGTGGAAATGTGAAGCAGTTCCGTTCTGACAGAGGGACCAACTTTATTGGGGCTACAGAAATGCTCCAAGTGGATACTGTAAATGTTGAAGACACCCTGATCAAGGACTTCTTAGATGGTAAAAGAATCAAATGGATCTTTAATCCACCCCACTCCGCGCACATGGGTGGAGCATGGGAAAGACTGATAGGTGTAGTGAAAAGGATACTTGGCAACATGACAAAGGATGTATCTTCAAGGAAGTTCACGCATGAAGTACTCACTACGTTCATGTGTGAAGTGTGTGCTATTGTGAACGCTCGACCCATCACAGCAGTATCCAGCGACCCAGAGGACCCCGAAATACTGTCCCCGTCAACTCTACTTACACAAAAGACATGTCATGAGGTTGTTCCTCTACAGGGTGTCAAGGCGATATTAAGGATCTATATCGCAAACAGTGGAAACAGGTACAACTACTCGCAGACACTTTCTGGAGCAGATTTCGGAGTCACTACCTCAGCACTCTCCAGACTAGGTCTAAATGGACAGAGGACAGACCCAATATCCAGCGCGGTGACATAGTGCTACTGGAAGAGAGGAACTGTAGTAGAAATGAATGGCCCAAGGCCATTGTGACTGAAGCCATCAAAAGTGATGATGGTAAAGTGAGGAAAGTGGTGGTGAAAACTAACCGCGACGGACAACCTGTGTGCCTAACCAGACCTATCGGTGAACTTGTTGTTCTGCTCAGAGCAGAAAATTGACATTTGTATTAGGACGTTGCAGAATTAGTGCCTTTTTTGCAGTTAAGGTTTTAAATGATTTCTCTTGTAGTCCATCCTGTTTGATGTACTTTGATCAAAGTTGTTTTTTGCCTTTTTTATATCTGTTTACAGTTTATATTAAGGGCATTGTCTGCACCAAATATATTGTGCTAAGCTACGGAATGTCTCATAGAATTGTTCCCAGTTCAAAGGAAGGATAATTTCTGCCTTTATTACATAATGCTTGGTGTATTTTAATGTTCTTAATTTCATGTTATATTTTAAGTGTCCTTTTGTTATTTTCGGTAATATATCTCATGATATATTAGGCGGGGAGTGTTACGTTACATCAGTAACAGTAGTAGATTACTCCTTCTGAACAGGATTTGTCACATTAGGTTGATGAAATTATCTCCCTTTGATTACGTCCGTCAAAGGCGTATTTTTTTTTATAACGGTCTTATTTAACGTCAGGGGTTTAGAGTTATCGCGCTTGGCAAGCAAGAGGCTCCGGCCATGCTTTATGGGCAGTAAAATGGAAAATTAGGAAATAATAAGTCATCCGATTGCATCGGAACATATAGGACAACTAAGATCTTTTTACTATATATAAGCGATCAGTGTAATTTCAATCTAAGGACTGAATAAATACGACACTGACAAGCAGTTTGCGTTGAAGTCAATACACCAGAGCGCAGACAGCACAGTTACACTCATATTTTATAATTTATTCTATTTGATTTGTTGTTACCGATAAATGTGCATAAAATACATTAATAAAGCTTGTTCAATCAAATATATATGTTTGTATTTATATTTTTATCTCCAGAGCAAGACGCGGGGATAAAGCCATCCATTGCCAAGCCTAATAGCAATATATATTTGTTCGATGTTTTGACATTAAAAGTAATTATTTGTTGAACCGGTGCTAAATGGGAAATTTTTAAAATTCATAATAATGGGGAATAATTTATGCATGTTTTTTTTATCTCCTGGAAATAGCATACATTTGCATTAATTTAGTGCAGTTGATTAGATTGTGCACGTGTGACAGTTTATATATACAGCTAGAGGTTGCACTATCAAACCAGGGGTCGGGGAGCTGTTGCTGACAAGACTGTGTTGTGAGTATGGTTTATTTATATGAGTACTTGTACACACCTTGGTATACACAGGCTGGATAATTTCATAAATGCCTTGACAGAAGTCTGGTACAAAGGTGCAAATGGTGTTAGATGGCACTCTGTATAGGTAGGAAAGAGAGAATATAATAACATCAGTAATATTCAGTGTGACTCATCAAATAATTTACATAAACTTACACAACTAGTTTGCCCACATATGGTTTCAAAAGTGAGCATTGAAGAAAATATAATTAACAATCATTACACTGTTATCCTATGATTCCAATATTACCTATATAGGGTAAGTATTCTAATTGTAATTAGTGCTATCTATACTCCAGCTGCAATATGAAACTTGCAAAAAGTTCAAAAATATTATTTATATAGTCCACAATATATGAAATAATTCAAACACTGATCAACTTTAAATTCAAACACTGTGATTTCACAGTCAAGTCCTGTTTGCAATTCTTAAGCCTTACTAGAAATATACATTTGGAAATATAATGTTCATAATCATTTTTTGTTTTTGGAAGCAGCCACTTTCACGTGCTTCTGTAATGCTCACTGCTGTTGGAGTTGTGTGAAGTAGCTTGAATAACACCAGTGGGCCAAGAGTGACTGAACAGTGTGACCACCTGAATGAATAACCCTTTTCGTTTCACAATTTTTTCCAAAAGAAAAAATCGTCAGGTGGACATCGCACCTCTGTCAAATTATGCTTAAGGTCACTTAGACGCAGTATAAAATTATGACAACTAAAAAGGCAAACTTTTACAATTATAACAGCTAAAATTTTATATTTGAGTTCACCGCTTGTGAATTACATGTACCTTACAATGTTTTCAAATTATCTTTCCATTCATTGCAACTCCTCTAGAGGCGCTATGATTTGTGTGCTGAAGTAGTATGTTCCTCAGCCATAATGTGCGTATTACAAACCACGAACATGTCGTGTGGGCAGCTGCGCGTGTAATGGTTTACAGTTGTATTATGTCTTTTGTATAAAACATTTAAGTTTCGAAACGAATAATTATTTCATCTTTGTCTGAACTGAAGTGTGAAGATGTTCACGTTGTCCAACTGAGAACAATTGTCGCTTGACAGATACCAACGAATTTGGCGCATTTTGTAATTTAGATATGCTAACTTGTGCATTTCTGACTTGATTCAACTTATATTCCACCAAGATATGTGCTCCATATTTGAGTTAGAGAACCACACGTGTCAATAAGAGAAACCTGTCGAAACAGATCCAACAATTTTTTTTAATAGTTTTTAAAATCATTCCTTTTGACTGTTCGAAAATTATCAATATTTTTGTTATTATCTGATGATAGAAAAATATGTTGTTATACATTGCTTATTAATTTCCAAATCCAGGCGAACATAATTGACTTGACCGTAACCTTGTTCTAGTTCTGATTTCTGATCGGGTGATAATTGCGTGGGCGCGGTGGAGCTTGAGATTAATGCGCTCAACCATGTTTAACGTGGTAATTTCATTTTGGTTTTAAACATCCTTCCTTTTGTCTGTTCGAAAATCATCAATAATGTCTGTTATTGTCTGGTGATAGACAAATATGTTGTTTTTAATTTCAGTTAATTTCCAATGAAACTATTAAATCCTTACGCGCTAGGTGTTTATTTTATGATTATGAGCTCAACTGGAAAAGGCAGTTAAGATTTTTCTGTGGAAATAGAAGACGGGAACATCATCATGTCAAACACTGTGTGCCTTTAAACTTTCGATCCTTTCTAATCAATCAAGACCAGTTATGCAAACATTAATAGAGGCGTGTCCTCAATTCAATCCTATGTTTCAAGTGGTTTTAATTATGCACTCATTACGGGAGTTTGTCAAAGGTGACGGTCATGAGAACACTGAATGCAGAATGACTAAATGCTGTTTGCAAAGGACAACATCTGTTTCCATCCTGACTACACTAAACGCCAAAGGAAACGTTACCCTCCTACAATTATGAATTCCTTAGAAACTGTCAAAGATATGTTAGAAGGTATGTTAAAGCTTAACAACACAGCTTTATGCAAATCCCGAAAAAAAATTCTCAAATGCATTCATATTTTGGTGAAATGCATCTTTTTGAGGAGAGTTACATTGTCCTGTTTTCGTCCATGCCGAAATATGCCAATAACAGTGATTGAGATGTCCAAAAGAAAGGTTGAAAAAAATTTTGCTTTGAGACAAAGATAAACCAATTAAGGTCACCATTTTTCAACTATTAAAACAAGGAACAACTGTTGTAGAGTGTATAAAATTGTAAAATAATCACTCCTATGATTTCAGTCTTTTAGAACATTTTCTGCTGATTTGCATTAGTGAAAACAAGTAAAACGTGTCTTTGATATTTTGAGTGAAAAAGTAGTTCCGCCACAACGTGACCTAATTGAGAGGTCATCGGTTATCCAATCAAATCGATAGAATCTCAGGTCAAGTCGTTACGACACAGGTCAACGCGATACGACACTCGTGTGACGTACGAGATCAGTATGCACCTATCCATACGTTGACCACGTGGGTAATAAATGTTAGTACTATGTCGATCATTTGTATGTAGGCCTGTAGCATTTCATGCAAATATGAAATGATTTGAATATTCACTTTAGAACATTAAACGTACGTTATCATTTGAAAATGAATGTGACCATTTGTCAACTGCATGTATGAAAGATTGTTCCCAAAGGCGATAGAACGAAAGAAACTAACAAGACAATACGCATAGTTATTACCATATATCAACGGGAATATAGCACATACCATAAAATCAAGCAACAATTGATCCATTGATCCAAAGAAGGATCGTGTTAGTTACTAAAAGTGATAATAGTGAGTGAGTGAGTTAGAGAGTTACATTTAAATTTCAGCCATATCGTGACGAGAATTTGAACATAAATATTCAAATATTCAAAAGCGATGGGCAGTCGAAAACACAAGAATATCACGGGGGTAAGTTAAAGTTGATAGCAAAGAATAAGCTATTAATCAAATATAACGAAAGTGGGCTACAGATCGCCAGTAACTGAAAGTAGATCACCATGTTATGGACCACGGGGACTTAAAAAGACAATACGAAAGGTAAGACAGACAAAACAATTAAGCAACAGAAGTCTGGTCACATTACCTGGAATATACATTCAATGTATACATAAATATCCTCAGCTATAACCTGATAGCTTAAAATGCATGTTGTGAAGTTTGAAAATGATTGAAAACATGTTTATATATAAATATCATGACACAAAATTCAATTCATTTTAACTTCACGGGAAAGGTAGATTAAGTGAGTGATTATGATTTACGCCGCTTTTAGCAATATTCCAGCAATATCACGGCGGGGAACACTAGAAATGGGCTTCACACCTTGATCCCATGTGGGGAATCGAACCCGGGCCTTCGGGTTATCGAACACGATAACCACTAGGTTACCCCACCGCCCCATGTAGTTTAGAACTGTGCGGAGTCAAATTGTGGCGTGATAATTGCATTTAGTCTAGATAAGTGATGGATCTTTAAACACTCTGCTACGCCCCCCAGCTACGATGATAACTACCAATCATGTCATCGAGCCTATACAATGCGACAATTTGTTTTGTTCATATTAGCGTGACGAGTGAACGCACTGTTAGTGAACGCAGTCGTTTAACATCCGTGTCATGTTTACATGGTGATACCAACTGTAAATGTCAGGATAATGACCAGCTAGAAACAAGCCCACTACGTTTGGGACTCAGTACACGTCCTGATGTCAATCGGTGTTCAGTGGGCTTCGCCGGGTAGCTCTCGAGGACGAAACACTTTATGACTGCTCTTCACTGCTTCTGCCGCTTCAATAGGGTACATGTGATTAGATGTCACGAGGCCCGATGTTGGTGTGGATGACATAAATCATTCTTCAATATCACTAGGCTATTGCACATGTCAGAAATATTTTAGGCTCAAAACCTTTTGATAGCCCCTGTTATTATCTAAGCCATATTGTATGTTGATTTTGTATGTTGATAAATGAGGTTCTTACAAACATGAATACTATTGCAAAGTCAAACCCTCGAGTCGATGAAGAGATCATCAAGATGAGAGGAGATCAAGCAGTGTCTGGAATGCCAACGTTCGAGTCCCATCGAATGACACTCTTCACAGCAAGAAGACCCGTCCTGACCAAATTTCCAACAAGCAGGGAAGTTCTTGTCATACCACCAGAATTCCCGACAGCAGAGATTGGAGGTCAGTTTCTGTTAAGAGATGGTGGGTTTGACAACAGACTAATCATCTTTGCCACCGACCCCAACCTGGAGAGTGAGTGAGTGAGTTGAGATTTTAAGTCACATCGGCAGTATTTCCACCATATCGTGACAAAATCATGTTATGGATATATTAATATTTAAAGGTAAATTATAACATTCTGTCAACGATGGACAGTAAAACAAACAAACCAAGAGAAACTATGTGCAGCAGACAATATCTACGGCGATGGTACTCTACTATTTCCTGTTTAATCACACACACGCACGCACGCAAGAACGCACACACACACACATTAACACTACCAAAACGTGCGAAAAGAAAAGAATAACTGTATTGCTTTGAACTTCACAGCTACTCCTTGTTTCCAAACATAATATTTAGCATGTGTTAACGTACCATAGATTCGTGATCTGACTTGTCATGTGCGGAACTAATATACGACCATAAACATAAACACCATCTACAAATACGATCTCTGTAGATAGTCACTGAGCCAGATCAAACGCAGCAATTACCTTCCCAGAGAGACGCACGAAGGTAAGTACAGAGAAAGCAAACAGTCATCATTTCAAATATGATCACTAAATATATTTTACTTTATGGAATATGTCTGGGATATTATGGGATAATTTACTTGAATATTGGAAGTAGCACCAGTGGTGCTTATTAACCCAAATTTGAAATACTAGTAATACATATCGAATCGAGATGCTTTACTTCCCAGTTACAGTTGGATCAGTAGGTAACTACAGAATTGGTAGAACATCTGCCTCATTTGCAATTAACGATGTTTGATGATTGTGTGAGGAAAGATGCATGTATTAATGTATGTATTAATGTATGTATTAATGTATGTATGTATTAATGTATGTATTAATGCATGTATGTATTAACGTATGTATTAATGCATGTATGTATTAATGTATATATGTATTAATGTATGTATGTATTATGTATGTATTAATGTATGTATGTATTAATGTATGTATTAATATATGTATTAATGTATGTATGTATTAATGCATGTATGTATGTATGTGAGTGAATGAGTGAAGGGATGAATGAATGAATGAATACTATATATATGTTAACATTCTATCACTTCAGAGGCTATTGAATGAAAACAATACAAGTCTAAAGTTCAAGATATCACCCTGTATTTATATCCCGATTTCTAGATTGACATTCAGTCAGATATACACTAAGCGCCAAAAGAAACGTTAACCTCCTACCTTTATAAATTACTTCAGAGTAACGTTATCAAATATATGTTAGAAGGTATTAGTTTAGAAGAAAGCTTAACAACACAGCTTTATGCAAGTCACGAAAAAACATTCTCAAATACTTTCCTATTTCGGTGAAATGCATCTTTTTCAGGAGAATTAAATTGTCCTATTTTCGTCCATGCCGAAATACGCCAATAACAGTGATTGAGATGTCCAAAAGAAAGGTTGAAATAAAATTCTGCTTTGAGACAACGATAGACCATTTAAGGTCAATTTTCAACCATCAAAACAATAAACAACTGTTGTAGAGTGTAAAAAATTGTAAAAAGTGCAAAAATGCTCAGGAATATCTAAAATTATTTTTGTTAACATTTCTGCTTGCAAAGTAACATTTCTCCATTTTCTGTTTACACATAACAATATCTTGTTTGAGTGGCATTTTAGAAGTTGAGACGTACAATATGGAACAAGTTTTTATGGATAACAACTTCTTTATTTCGTGAGTGCGACGTTTCGATACAGATTCTTGTACCGTTGTCAAGCAAGAGTGATCACTCTTGCTTGACAACGGTACAAGAATCTGTATCGAAACGTCGCACTCACGAAATAAAGAAGTTGCTTGACAACGGTACAAGAATCTGTATCGAAACGTCGCACTCACGAAATAAAGAAGTTGTTATGCATAAAAACTTGTTCCACATAACAATATCAATCGCCAAAACGCAGCTATATTCAAGCAATATTTGCATCCATTGCCACGATTAACAGTTAAAGAGAGAGACAGAGCCATTTGGATGGTGCAGGTGGGGAATAAAAACATCTTTGAGTGGCATTTTAGAAGTTGGGAAGTATAATATAGAACAAACTTTATGGATAACAACTTCCTTTATATGTGAGTGCGACGTTTCGATACAGATTCTTGTACCGTTGTCAAGCATAATGCGTCGTCAATAATACAATAATTCCACTTTTTATCTTTTTTATAATTGTTACACATATGCATATATATTCTTTTAACTTTTCGAATCATCTTTCTTCACGATAAACACTGGACAAAGGGATGCCTGTTGTACTTGAAATCACTTTAGCTGATCTGATGTTCTTGTTATAATACTCTGAAATCAACTTCCTCTTCTCTAAATCATCCATACTGAGGATCACTGAAAATGTCGTCTGCTAGTAAGTAAACAAAGGGGGATAACTCTTCACAAACTAATGGAAAAGGATTAACGGAGTTGTCTCTCTTGAATGAAACCAAGCACTTGATAGCTGGTCAAGGCTGTTTTTACAAGAACTCCAATTAAACATATTCCTAAAATTCTCAATAATGTCTGGTCATACTATATAACAGTACTAAATAGACCTGTAGATTCTTTCTGGGCGTAGGCAGTAAGACTCCAAGTTCAGCGGTCCGGGGAGAGATGGGTTGGACAACTCCATTTTCTAAAGAAAATGTCGAAATTGTACGGTTGTGGTGTAAGCTCTGCGCTACTGACCAGTCACGAATACCGAGTGCTATATGCAGATGGTCTAATACTTTTTCCTTATCTTGGAATAGAATTGTTGTTAAAGGTCACATGCAATGTAAAACACAACTTTGCAGATTCTGATACCTTTCGGTATGGACATACCGAAACAAATCGTCAAAAATGCAAATTCAACTTATAAAGTTGAAAAATAACGCGATGAAAAAACCCGCGCGAAATCGGAGTTCAAACGTTTCACTAATTTTCCCCAGACTTTTCTGGGGAAAACGGGTTTCAACAGCTGGGCTGCGCTCATAGCACGTGCGCAAGTAAATAGGTTCGCGCAGCTTGGAAGCGGGTTGTCGGGTGAATACTCGGTGAAGGTTTTGGTGTGAGCTATTTTTCCAAATTTTTGTTGATATCTCACAGGCGCGAGCTTTTTATATGTTATGACAGTAAATTAACGGTTTATATAATTTCATTTGTCTATTTCTCCACACGTTCTTCTTACCGAGACACTTTCTCAGTTCGATACTTAAAAGCAATGTCATTATTTAGCGTTGACTGAATTTCTGACTGTGATATAGATATGTCGTTGTCACAGACAAAACTGAATGTCTTTTTTTATTGACACCTGTGTGTCTGCCTGCCTGCCTGTCTGCTAATGACAATATTCAATACACAGCTGCTATCACTGACCACATGCAATTTGAACTTAACACCAATCAGGCTATACACCATAAACAAAATGCATTGATTTATGGCCCGAGTTCGGTCTCTGTCACATTATGTAATTACACAGACAGGCAGGTGTGATACTTGAACACATGACATGTTATGATATCTGTTGATTGCAAAATGTTATACACAAAAAAATGAGCATGTATTTACAAAACCCAACATCTCTATATATATATACACACAATTAGCCGTGAAGGCATCTGCAAATGAACCAGCTGTTACACTTGAGTGCACGCCCACCCGCTCTGACTGGGTTCGGTATCCCTGCTGCTTCGTTTCTTGGGAAGTAAACCGAAGTACACAATATTGCACTTTTGATTTGCGATTGTACGCTTATCATTTTGTTTATATGTTTTTTCATAACCAGCAATGTATATTATATGCCATGAATAAGTGATAATTGTGTTTTAATTATGTTTGATTTTTTGGTTGCATGTGACCTTTAATGTTTTTTACAATTTAGAGCACCCCGTTGCGGACCTGCTTCATATGTCTACAATTTCGTTATGTTTAACAGTGGATACCGTCTTTAGATTGCCTTATTTGGAAACAGAGAACCTTGGAACGACCGAGGGAAGCGTAAACTCCGTACTTTTTTTTTTTTTCAGCATCGCCATTATTGAATGGGTTGTTCCTTTTCAAAAATTAGATCCGACAATCAGTTCATGAATACTATACAAGGTTTCCAGCGGATATGTATTTGTGGACAATTTCATTGGCTCATGATCAAGGCTTTGGTGAAGTTGCTATGTTTTGGTTTTCCTTGGACTATTCAGTCAGATCAGGGCTCAGATTTCATGTCATTTCCAGAAGGGAATGCATCATTTGGGCATAACTCAGGTTGTGTCTACAACGTATCAATGGTGTCCAATCTTTGGGAGCTAGTCGTCTCTAGCCCCTTTTTGTTCTGGTTTGAAAATTGATGGTTTTATGTGTTACATGCTCTCAAATTTGGTTAACAAATATGTGATACTTTCGATGACAGCTTTTTATGAAGAACAAATATATTTATGCATGACGAAGGATTATTAGCAAATTTCGCTGATCGTCTGAAGCGGTCCTCAGCTTTCATCACTACAGATGGACTTTAACAATTCAACATTATTCCATATGGGATCAGCTACACTCCAGGCAATTACCAGCATCTCATCACGTACACTCCAGACAACTACCAGCATCTCATCAGTTACACCCCAGGCAACTACCAGCATCTCATCAGTTACACTCCAGGCAACTACCATCATCTCATCAGTTACACTCCGGTAACTACCAGCATCTCATCAGTTACGCTCCAGGCAACTACTAGCACCTCATCAGTTACACTCCAGGCAACTACCAGCATCTCATCAGTTACACTCCAGGCAAAACTACCAGCATCTCATCAGTAACACTCCGGTAACTACCAGCATCTCATCAGTTACATTCCAGGCAACTACCAGCATTTCATTAGTTACACTCCAGGCAACTACCAGCATCTCATCAGTTACGCTCCAGGCAACTACCAGCATCTCATCAGTTACACTCCAGGCAACTACCAGCATCTCATCAGTTACACTCCAGGCAACTACCAACATCTCATCAGTTACGCTCCAGGCAACTTCCAGCATCTCATCAGTTACTCTCCAGGCAACTACCAGCATCTCATCAGTTACACTCCAGGCAACTACCAGCATCTCATCATTTACACTCCAGGCAACTACCAGCATCTCATCAGTTACACTCCAGGCAACTACCAGCATCTCATCGGTGAAGCGCCAGACAATCTCGAGTATGTCGAAGGCTATCACCGATTCCATGGGGTATCTCGATCACCTGAAGAGGATACGTGCCTTCCTCGAAAGAACCACCACAACTATAGAAACCCGTCTTACTAATGAGAGACAGGTGAAATGTGCTTAGAAAAATATATCGTCAAACTGCATTGAGAAATGTAAAGAAATTCCCATCAACTGTTTTATTGCCCGAGTATCAAATGTCGAAAACATTGAAATATTCGTCTGTTGTTTAACGTCACACACAACAATATGACAGCGGTCTTGGACCAGACATACTGTCCATCGATGACAGGATACTGATTCATACTATATCCAGTACTTATATTCAATTCATCGTCACGATATGGCTGAAATATTGTCTTTGTGACTTTAAACATTTAACTCAATCACTCACTGGACCAGAAAATCCAGTCATCAACTGCAAGACCATCGATCTACGCAATTGCGTCAAGACAAATAACATTTTAAAATGAGATTGGAGCAAGACTTTAGTGACGCTGGAGCTGGAGCTGGATCAGGATCAGGATCAGGAGCTGGAGCAGGAGCTGGAGCAGGAGCAGGAGCTGGAGCAGGAGCTGGAGCAGGAGCAGGAGCTGGAGCAGGAGCTGGAGCTGGAGCAGGAGCTGGGGCAGGAGCTGGAGCTGGAGCAGGAGCAGGAGCTGGAGCTGGAGCAGGAGCTGGAGCTGGAGCTGGAGCTGGAGCTTGGACTGGAGCTGGAGCTGGAGCTGGAGCAGGAGCTGGAGCAGGAGCTGGAGCTGGAGCTGGAGCTGGAGCTGGAGCAGGAGCTGGAGCTGGGGCTGGAGCTTGGACTGGAGCAGGAGCAGGAGCTGGAGCTTGAGCAGGAGCTGGAGCTGGAGCAGAAGCTGGAGCTGGAGCTGGAGCTGGGGCTGGAGCTTGGACTGGAGCAGGAGCTGGAGCTGGAGCAGGAGCTGGAGCTGGAGTTTGAGCAGGAGCTGGAGCTGGGGCTGGAGCTTGGACTGGAGCAGGAGCAGGAGCTGGAGCTGGAGCAGGAGCTGGAGCAGGAGCTGGAGCTGGAGCAGGAGCTGGAGCTGGAGCTGGAGCAGGAGCTGGAGCTGGAGCTGGAGCTGGAGCAGGAGCTGGAGCTTGGACTGGAGCAGGAGCTGGAGCTGGAGCTGGAGCTGGAGCTGGAGCAGGAGCTGGAGCCGGGGCTGGAGCTTGGACTGGAGCAGGAGCAGGAGCTGGAGCTGGAGCAGGAGCTGGAGCTGGAGCAGGAGCAGGAGCTGGAGCTGGAGCAGGAGCTGGAGCTGGAGCTGGAGCTGGAGCAGGAGCAGGAGCATGAGCTGGAGCTGGAGCAGGAGCAGGAGCAGGAGCTGGAGCAGGAGCAGGAGCGGGAGCTGGAGCAGGAGCAGGAGCTGGAGCAGAAGCGGGAGCTGGAGCTGGATGATGCATCATGTTTGGACCACTCTATTTATCTTTTAGCAAGGCAGCATTATAAGCATCATATAAAATATTCCAACATGGAAAAGAAACTCTTGCTCTGTTGTTACCTCTTCAACAATTTGTATTGTAGCTGCGTACTAATGTTTTGCCTAAACAAGTGTACACTGGTCACTATCCACATGATATTTTTCAGGAAATGATGAACAAACGGAAATGACTAATGCATTGGAGCTTTTCGTTGCAAAAATTTCATTTCGACATCAAGCATATTCAAAATAAAGATAGCCTCATGACAATCCATGAGCAATAATTCGGCTTTGACAACAGGTATGCTCATGATATTTTTGGAATTGTCTGCTTTAGCAGAGATTTCTTATGAGTGTGTACTAATGGTTCTCTCGCTTTATGTTAAATTTTACAAGTGTTGCTCACTACTATCATATATAATATATGCTAGTATGTCCTGTGTTTTCCAGTTTGGTACTTTCATTTGCAAAGAAAAGTGTTTTCTGTTGTAAAATATAGTGAATCCCATTTTACGTCAAGACGACCAGTTGTGTGAGGATCACCTTTCAGCTTCCAACACTTTCTCCCTGTTCAGCCAGGCTGAGGTTATTCATTCATTATACGGTGCTGAATTGAATAACTCCAGGGGAATATTGATCACAGGCCCGTTTAATTAGCTGTCTTTCCACCTACAGATTGTCAGTGATGGTTCATCAATTTTCTTAATATAGGCTTGTATGTCGTTGTCTGTGGTATCACCGTGTCTGTCGTGAGTGGGTTCAGCTACTTCAAATTGCCTTATCGTATATAGAATCAGATAATAATCAGATATTAATAGTAATATTATTCTCCGACACCAGATCCCGTAAATGACATTGGCATCAAGATTAATTGGACCACTTCTTGTAAAGGTCATACTTATACATGTTCTTATTCTTAAGGTACTTACTAGATATGGATGACAAATAACTTTCCAATATTATAACTTTCTCCACCTTTAGTTTCAAAATGGCAAGTACAAGAAATGACACATTTGACAACTTCGACAAGAGAGATGGCATGACGCCAGGTCAGGTTGCCGATGTCTTCACAAACGCCGCCGGCACTTACGACAAGGTGAGGTTAATGATCCTTAAAATGTTACTTATCGTATCTTATCTTCAGCAGCACGAAACGTGATGTGCTGGTTGTACGTAGGGGGAATGCCATCGGACACTTGAGCGTCACATTACAGAGTGTTCTACAG
Source organism: Haliotis rubra (assembly GCF_003918875.1). Lineage (NCBI taxonomy): Eukaryota > Metazoa > Mollusca > Gastropoda > Lepetellida > Haliotidae > Haliotis > Haliotis rubra. The sequence continues at coordinate 320,397 of NW_025767210.1, read as the reverse complement.
GTTCTATGCAAGGTGGATGTTTGTGTTGTAGGAGCCCCCATCTTATCACAACACACTCCCTAAACTCTCCTATCATATCTCGCCAAAATACACAGATTAACGAGAGTACAAGCTGACGGTTAAAAGAAACTTCAACGTAGATACAAATCAATCCAGTTTAAAAACAACAAAAAATGCTTGGAGTAAATTGTATTGCACTTACCGAAATTGTAACAAAATCAATATCTAATATATCAGTCCTGCAGCAACCGTTATTGGCATGTCAGTTGCAAGAATTCGGACGAGGTAGCCAAAACAAGCTTTTAAAGTAATGGGCAATGGTCACACACATATAGAATACGTCACATTACTAGTGTATGTGACCTCCAAGACATGGGAAAACCTACCGGGCGCACAGAAAATGTCAGTCGTCTGAATAAGTTACTGTCGGTTGACTTGAGGAGAGCGAAGCCACGACAACATGTTGACCTTGCTCACGGCAAGGATGTCCAGTACAGTTCACGGCTGCACGTGTTTTACGCTTTATATTCTGACATTTCATAAGAAAAAAGTTTTGTTACGTTTTTGCTTTTATATCTTAAACGTTTCTTTTGGCCGTCAGTGTAATATTGCATTGATTATGGCTGCAGCATATCCGCAAGAGAATATTATAATATATGTTCAGAATAAAAATTATGCCATAACTTCGCCCGCAGATCCTATCATTCCATTGTCATATAGCTTGAAATGAGAGTTTGACGTTAAACAACACAACGGACACATCAATATCATAATCATTGTGTATGACAGGTGGTTGTGGCGTACATTTACAGGTGTGGACGATCAGAAATTACAAGGACCACTTATATGTAGCCGAGGGTGTAGCTGACTACTTTCAGGAAGATAGGAGGGCATCTGTGAAGATTCTGGATGTTGCTGCTGGCACAGGGATGTTAGCTGAACAGGTGAGCACACTGTGGAGAAAACTAATGATTCTTATTCGGGACTGGTCATGGGGAATTGAGTCCTGTGATTGAGATTCGTCTGGTTCAGACCAAGCAAGTCATGACTCTTACTAAACAGGGGTGTAAAGTGTAGGATAAGACAAGACAATGACAGCTCTTATGGCAAGGGGTCTGTTGAAGTTTGGCGACTGAGCAATTAAATTGTGGTTGATGGATCTAGTGACATATTCTATGAGTTAGGATATGGTGAATGAGGACTGACCGACACAGTTAAAGTTATTTGTTATGTTTCAGTTGTGGAAAAAAGGATTTAGGCAACTAGACGGTCTTGATCCATCGCCTGGTATGATGGCTGAAGCAATGAAGAAAGGCGTATACACTAATTACTACCTGGAGTTCATGGATGGACACACCATTACCGAACTGGACACAGGTCATATGTTAAAATAAATCTATTTTGAGATGTTTTTATTTAACTTTAATATAAAACACCTGGCAAACCAATCATCTGTAGAATTGACGATTATGCGCAAATTGGAAATAATGTACCATGTGTTAATTCAAGTGTGGCTGAATGGATATCTTTGTTCATTATGTTCGCACTACAGTTGGTTGTAACTGTTGTATTTGATCAATGCATACGTATTTATGAACTTGTCATATAATATCAGTAATTATTTCAACCCATTACAGACACATACGATTGTCTGGTGGTAGCTGCTGGTTTCAACATAGGTTTATTGCCTTCTGCTGCCTTACCGGAGATGGTGCGACTTGTGAAGCCGGGTATTGTGGTTTTATTTTTGATTCGTACGAATTTGTTCCAGGAACCTTTATGATACCCAGTATGGCCATGCATTTTCTGATATGATATGATGAAGTTATATATTTATTACAAGATGTAGATACAGTCACGTCTAAGCTCAGTTTGTCTTAGACGCCAACTTTAGATCCAAGCACAAACGAGCACATGGCCTTCAAGACTTTAAACCTTTCATAACCCGTAAAGACCCGGGTTAGAATTGGTCCTCAGCAACCCAAGCTTGTCGAAAGAGTAGACTAACGGGATGGGGTGATCAGGCTCTCTGACTTGGTTGACACATGTCATCCTCTGCCAATTGCGTAGATCGATGTTCATACCGTTTATCACTTGATTGTCTGGTCCAGACGCGATTATTTACAGACCGACGCCATATAGCTGGAATATTGCTGAGGGTTGAGTAAAACTAAACTCACTCACTCACTCATAAATCAGTGAAAAGTAGAGTGAGTGAGTGACATCAGCAATGTTTCAGCCATATCGATGAAAAGTACAATGTAGAAGAATCACCTTGTTTCGAAAAACAGTTGACGAAGTTTACATTCTGTTGAAATATCATTGATGAGGACAACCTGAAACACTGGATATGAACTAGACTAACGCTTACTCCCTGAATATATAAAATTTTGATAGTAACAAATAAACCGATTTAAATTGAAAAGGAGCCATAGAGAGTTGGGAGATTAAGTAGCCTGGGATATCTAGACTTGCTTCATGAAGGGCTTTAGCACTTCAGAGAGGGCTAAGCATTAGGGAAAATAATTTGGTTCAGGGACTGTGAGACAGACTAGATGTCAACATAATGTCTCTCTTTAGGTAGCTGAAAATTAAAGGTTTCGAAAAATAATAATAAGTGGAATCACGTCTGAAAAACAGGTTAAGTTTCAGCTCTCCTCATAATTGCTGATGGAGTGGGACCTCGTTTCATCATATGACAATTTAAGCAATTACATTACTCAGATATTATGTAAATAGCATTGCCCTATAGCAAATGACTACGGAAAAATATACTGATTTGAAGATCGTTGTTGTCCGTGGCAGGAGGTGTGATGTGTTTTGGCATCCCCGACGCTCGATTCACTGAGGTAAAGGAATACATCAACAGACTGGAACCTCTGATGCAATGGATGGAACAGGATGGGGCGTGGCAACTGTTGGACAAGAAACACTTCGAGGATTTTTATGACGATGCAAATCCAGGACTTGTCTTCAGATATATAGTTCGTGCATCTGATATCGATGGAAAACAATACATAGAAAAGCTTTGTCACACACACTGACGTTCTTTCACTGATGAAACCAGTGCTATTAAGAAATACACTGTTTAAGAATCCTACCAGCTGTGGTAATGGCCCTTGTAATGTTAATCCAATTATTGGTGCAGCAATATGTGTCCAGTCTTTGTTAAATGCTTTGCTGTCACTCTTCAACTACCCCTGCTTCTCGTTGTTAGTTGCTACTTTGTGAGTACCAAGCTAATGCTGGGGACAGATACTGTGCGATTGTCCCTGTTAGGTTCCCTGTATGTAGCCATGGAATGTAAATCACAGTTTGCCAGGCTTCTGTTGCTCATGTGTTTCAGCTTTTCTTATTTAGTAACCATGGTTCCTAGTTTGTTGATCTAACATCGGGTTTGGGGTCCATTTTTATATTGTGGTGTTGATTTAAATACTTTTACAAAAAAAATTAAATGCTATCAATCAGTTTTACGTTATAGCTCTGATAATGCAGTTGTTCTACTGTCCATCGATGACAGGCTTCTTATTCTAAATATATTAAGTATTTGTATTCTAATTCTCGTCACGATATAGTAAAATATTACCGATGTGGCGTTCAATATTACTTCACTCGTTCAGGTTCCCTTGATAGTTAGCTTTGGATCCGGTGTTTTATTATTTTATAGTATATGTTATATTCCCGTTGATATATAGCAATACGCATGTGTATTGTCTTGTTGGTTTTGTCGCTGCATCGCCTATGGGAACATTCTTGCATACATCCAATTTACATTATGCTCACATTCATTCACAAATCTAACATACGTTTAATGTTCTAAAGTGAATATTCTTGTCAAATCATTTCATTATTGCACGAACGGCCACAGGCCCATATCCAAATGAATGACATTGTACTAACATATATACTGAAAACAAAAAGTATGGGAACACCCTGAAGTTTGGTAGTCATTTATAAACTGAAACGTGGTGAGCTCGAGATCAGTTATACTCAAAGGTAAATGCAACTTCGTGCGTTCTTAATGTGCACTTTAAACGACATGTTGGAACATGCAGTGAAGCAATTGATTCAGTATTCGTTGAGTTTGAGTGAAATGAAACAAAAATATCAAAAACAGCGAAAAACAAGGGTGCTGAAACACACCAACACCATGTTTAATTCAATCGCCCAAACACAACAGCTTAGTGCATGTGGAAGACAGACTTCCCTTGCATGACATGACATGACATGAATGTTTATTTAGACCAAAGGTCAATCGCCTTTACGTTCAATAATAATTAACATGTGCACATGTGCATTACATTTCTCACCCCGCCCACTCCCCTCCCCTCATGGTGGCAGACCCGTAAGATACATAGAGATTCAAACAAATTCAGCTGTTGCTTTCTCCTTAAGTATATGATACACAAACTTTGACAAAATAAGTATAACTGCAGTACGTTCGTCTTGCAACAGCTCAACAAATCTAGCCAGACTTGGATATTTGTAAACTGACCTTGATATATATCTTTTTCTATAAAGTTCATCTTTAGGACAAACCATCACAACATGGTATTCATCTTCAATGTCCTTACAGCAAAATGGACATAGTCGTTCATTTAATTGTAATTTGGGAGTAAACCATCTACCTTTTCAACCATTAAATTGTGAGAACTAAGTCTGAATTTACTTAATGCAGTTCTATATTTAACAATATCAATATCTACCAGGTATCTTTCAAAACATAGACTTTGCTTAGTATGCAAGTACAACCTTGCGTAACTTAATGAGGCTAAATTATGTCTCCACATTTGCTCATATATATCCCTAATTTTGAGACTAAATGATCTAAGAAATCCTACTTTGTTGACAACTACTTGGGCATTCCACAGATATCCAAATCCATACTTTTTCAAGGTATCCTTAGGTACAGTCACCCAGCTTACTCTATCAGGATGAGATTTAGACAGCTCTAATAAAGCAGTCCTCGTTGCTATCTTCCACCAGTATTTATTAATATACAGTTCCAGAGACTTCTAGCAAAAGCCACGCCACACCAATAGCATTTAGAAATTACTGAAATCCCAACGTCTTCCAACGAAAACACCGGAACAAAAACAAACAAAGGGAGACAACTCCCCAGTACTGATGTAAAAATACATAGCCTAAGTTCAAGGAGTGAGTCCACATTCAGTGCTTTAACTTTTTGTGACCCATAACAACTAAAAGTTAAGACAGTCCAGTGATCAACATCATGAGCATCTATCTCGCAATTGGGATACGATGACATGTGCCAACCTAGTCAGTGAGCCTGACCACCTGATCCGGTCAGTTGTAATATAACAACAAGCATGGGTTGCTGAGTACCCATTCTAACCCGGATCTTCACGGTTAGTTTCATCATGTAAACACTGATGTCAAACTGTTGACGTGAAACTGAAATTGCGTGCATTCGTCACGCCAGTATGACACGTAACAAAGGCTCGACAGTGATCAAAGTAGCTGGAAGGCGTAACACAGTGCTTATGATATCCATCTGATATCTGGTCCAGATATCATTAATAATACACTATATTACCCATTTGGTGAAACATAGTCAGTGTTATATATATCATATGTGCACATATCACTGTTGCCTAGCAACCATTGTTTCTGCATTTCGTCGTGTGTAACGTCACTAAACAGTTGAACGTGACGTCAATGAAGAGGGCCGTCACAATGGCTTACAGTGTTTTACCGCACAAATGTACATGATTAAAATGGATAATAAAAATCTATTACACTCGAACAAGTGTATTATACGACTTGTACGAAACTCGTTCAAAATTCTGCACTGCCCTCGCCCTCGCTCGGGCAATACAAAATTTCACCCTAGTTTCTAGGGCTGCGCAATATAACCGGTTTACCGGTATTTAGCGGTTCAGACATGAAAACGATACGCATTGCGATACGCTGATCGAAAACCGGTATTTTGACTTGCATTCGGAAAACTTCGTTACACTCGGAAATCTTCGGATATTTCCTTGTTTCATTTGTGCCAAATACTATTTACATTTTTATTTTGTCATGATTAAAAGTTTTTATTATAGCTTAATCAAGCATAGTGATTTTGTTGTGTTCATGCTTTAAAAATCAAGCATTAACTCGATTATAAGTAGTTTTTCTGTTTTTCTTATATTGCTATCTTAGTATTTTCAGTCACCTGATGAAGGCGTATACAATTGTTCCTCAAATAAAGATGTTGCCATCCACATATTCTCGCCTCTAAAGTGCTTGAGTGAGTGAGTTAAGATTTTAAGTCACATCGGCAGTATTTGAGCCATATAGTGACTATATCAAGTTATGCGTTAAAAAACCATTATAGGTAAATTATACAGACACTGTCAACGAAGGACAGTAAAACAACTAGTTTATCACAGATAAAAAATTTAAAACTAGTAATAAAATTTAAAACATCTCGCCTTAAAGAACCAATATCCTTCTCATATAAGTATTTGCACAGATGGATCAAAGGATGGCGCGAAGGTATCAGCTGCGGCTCTTATCAACAACTGTACTATGTCGTTAGTTGCAGAAGGTTAATTTCCGTATCTGTCCAGTCATGTTGGCAGAAGTGCAATCTGCAAAATATGTACAGGGTAAGTCTACTTCAGGCACAAACTTCTCGTATTCCGATGTCCGATCCTCTATTAGAAATTATGTAAACGGCACTGTGTATCCATAAACGATAATTGGCACAAACGTTGGGTTTCCAAGGTCACCAATAAGCTTCATACCTTCAAGCCAATGATTTGGATGTCAGCCAACTTCGGGTCTATCTCACAAAAGGTTCTGAAAATGAAGATCCTCCTTTTTTGCATCCATTGCAATTTTACATTTTGCTTGAGTGTGTTGATTATCAGACAAAGTTTACATGACAAAATTCTTACTTCATATGAAGTTTTTAAAATAGCTTCTAAGCACCTGACTTTTGTATTTCTATAGGAAATCAAATTGTAGATATAGTTTGTATTGCAACAGAGAGATATTTGACTCAGATTTTAACATTTCATACAATTTTCATTGTGTCTGTTAACATGAATTTAAATGTATGACATTTCACACCGGGAATAGCTGCAACATTGCTGATGCTGTGGTAAGCAATACTTACTCACTCACTCATTCACCATGGACCCGAGGGTTTTATAGGGAATGGTGGATTCCTTTGCTAGTTTATGATGTTGGTTAAATTTTCGGTTTTGTTTATCCAAAGGGTTCTTAATTTCGCCGCCCTTTTACCTGGACAGGTAGTTGTGTTACCTGTCAGTTATCCCACACCTGGGAGGGCGTTTCTTTACCGGAACTACGGTATACCCTCGTACTTCGGTCCTGACGATAAGGGATGTGCGAGAGGTACCGTGTCAGTACCGTGTCAGTACCCGAGGGCCCTTTGGACCTTTACCGTAGTTCCTCCAGCAACCACAAGACGATGATCTTCGTTCCACAGTTTTATTAACACTGCGTTGCTGGTCCAACCCACTCTATTTGTCACATAATTAGGAGACTTCAGCTGGAAAGCTTCAGTCTCAGTCGAAATGCTGGTGCTTTGAGTTTGTTTCTTAGTACGAAAGTTAGTGACAATCAGATGAGAGCTGATGCGCCCTAGACCCCAGGCTTGGGGTTCCTAGGAGCACGCTCGTTCTCGGCTTCAGGTCTCGCACCACTCTCTCGTCTCTGAGCTTTGCTCCAGCTTAAAGCCGGGTTCCTACGTCACAGCCAACACCCTTTTCCATTTTTTCTATTGGTCAATAACCCATAACCTGACTATCTATTACTCTCCCCCACCTCTATTTCGTACCCCCACTACCATATTTGTAAGACTGTGAGGTGGATTCCAGGAATCTCAGAGTCTCTCTCCCCTAACCATATATGACTCGTAGAGTACCAAGAACTGGTAGCTAGGTCCCCGGACACGCCGCTCCGTCTTGATAGTGTAGTAGTTTTTCCCCTACCTAAGCTATGAGTCACCTCACCTTGCCCCCATCAGCTCCAACGACCTACTTTCATGTTTATTACCTCCGCTACTGACTTCCTACCTTACAACGTTATTAATCACTTCATATCTTAAATGTGTTATTAAATCCTCTCATAATTTGTATCTTATCACCTCTTAATCACCTGTTATTAATAATGTCAATTGTATATCTATTATTGTAGCAAGTACAATAATCTCATGCCTATAATACGACCCCCTTTCTGACCAAGAGTGTGCCCTCACACTCTAAGTTCTATCTTTATCAATATTATAATTTCATGCCTATAATATTAGAATATATTTTTATCCAGTCGGCTATACCCTGGCCGTTAGAATCTACTTCACCGTTCACACCTCAGGAGGGCGTTAGAATTACATTGAGGATTTAGTGTACTACCTCTTAATGATCAGTTGTTTTTTGTTTACATTTCCAATTGAACATGTAAGAGATACTTGTTGTTTTTCTCTGTTGTTGCTATTGTGTAGTATAGCAGTGCTGATGCCCGGTCGGAGCACTGGTTTTCAATCGAGGTGTGTGTGGTAATTTTGCAGTGTATGCACCAGGGGGTGCTAGGTTTGCGCATTTTTTGGCATTTAGCTATTTGTGATTCACATAGAGTGAGTGAGTGAGTGAGTTTAGTTTTACGCCGCACTCAGCAATACTCTAGCTATATGGCGGCGGTCTGTAAATAATCGAGTCTGGACCAGACAATCCAGTAATCAACAGCATGAGCATCGATCTGCGCAAATGGGAACCGATGACATGTGTCAACCAAGTCAGCGAGCCTGACCACCCGATCCCGTTAGTAGCCTCTTACGACAAGCATGGGTTACTGAAGATTAATATTCTAACCCGGACCTTTACGGGTAGATTCACATAGGGAGGCCGTGTGGTGGTACTTTAGGCATTAAGAAGACAGCTTAACTAGTCTTATGTACGATTTTATTTGAGTGGAGTGGGAAACAGTGGAGACGTAGGAGTAATTTTACGATCCGGTGTCCTTTTGTGAGTTAAGTGAAGTGCTTCTCACAGATAAACCTCCTCTGCATTGAGCAATACATATCGCTTATTCCGTTCTTGTCACGTTGCCCACATCTTTGGTGTTCGTTGACGTCTGACCTGAACACCCGTTCCTCTTAGTCGCCTCTTACGACAAGCATGGGTGGTATAAATCTTGAAGTTCCATTTTGGAAAGTATTGTCCTTCAGGCGCCCACGCTTGTCATAAGAGGCGAGAACAAGGGATCGGGTGGACAAATAAGCTGATTTGGTTGATGTTCGCCATTGTATCCTATTTGCGTAGATCGAGGCTCAGGACGTCAATCACGGGTTTGTCTGATCCTGAAAGGTGGTTTACTGAACGCCGTCATATAGCCTGGACATTGCTGAGTGCAGGGTTAAAAAGTAAACAAGAAATACCACAAACAATCCCCCAATTACACTAATTGTAATTATGTATGCTTACTTCTACTGCATCGAATCAGAAACTGCACAATAAGTGCATCCTCTCCCTCTGTGTCTAGGAGTTCCGCCCCGTCAGCATGACAACGTTCTCTCGCCTTTTGCCATTTAACAGGATCCGTGAAGTATTTGAAGCACAGAGGAAGCCCATTAATTGTACTGTGTAGCAGATATCCGCCGCGGTGGATAGCATCATGAGTATGTCTGATCATGGGTGTCGACCATCTATATATCGAGAGATCTATTCACGCCATATAGCTGGAATATTGCTGAGTGCGGCGTTAAACAACAAACCAACCAACCAACCAAACCTTACGACAAGAGCTTTACGAAACTATAGCGAGATGATTGTTTGTCTTTTCCTCATTTCATTCCAGCAACAGTTCGTAAATTATAATCTGTGACCACGCGACCAGGTCAACCTCTTTACCCCTACCATGTTTGAAACATCGTAAAGTTGTGCCGAAAATTATTCACTTTAGGAGTTCAAAGATAAAATTTCTGGAAGTTAGGTATATTATTCTTAAATAATTACAGGTCATGGTTTTTACAATAAACACCGATAACTAAAATATGTTTTCAGCTTAAAAACAGACATTGAACAAAATAATGAGTTTCTTGTGACCAAAGTTTGTAAAGATGATTTCATGGTTAAAGCAGTTTGCATTTTACGGGCGATAGCAACATTCATTCACTCCTTTTCCATCTCCAACATGGTAGACTTGTTTCTTTGCATAATTTGTGATGACGTGATTTGCTTTGAATGACAACGTTCAGTGACAAGTTGATTGTTCCTGTTCAGGATTAAAGTTGTCCAGAAATTCATACTCGGACATAAACTTACCGCTTCTTACATAGCTTACGACACTTATGTCAGTGACGTCAGGAGCTCTGAACACATGGAATCCTGAGGTGAGGTGAAATTGGGTTTAACCTCGTGCTTGAGAATATTTCGCTTTGACGACGTGCATGCGTATGTGGATGTGCGGCTGCTTGTACTAGCCCAGACTTAAGCTGGTTTTATAGTGCTAGCCCACTGAGATACCATGCCGCAGTGAAGCATGAATACCCCACTCAGACACAGTATACTGACTCCGAGCCGGCCAGTCCTTGTTGTACCCATTAATGCTGAGCGCCAGGCAGAGACCAACAAGTAGAATATTTTAACGTCTTTTGGTATGACGCGGTCGGGGATCGAACCCGAGACCTTCCGCTCTCCGAGCGGACGCTCTAACCACTACACCACGGAGGCGGTCTCACATGGAATCCTGAACACATCCTGGTCAAGAAGGAGAACTGGAAGCTGTTACAATGATCATCTTGACCACACAGCACGCCACATTGAAGAACCCCCCTTGACACGGAAGACACGCCAAAGTCTAGATTCTGAGGGTTGTTTTGAGATTACCAAATCGGGGACCTTTCTCAACGGTTCCTGGGTAATCGACTCCGCCATTAGTGAGGACATAAGGAGGAAGGGCTGGATAAAATGGACAGCCTTACTTGTCATGTCTGCACCAAGTTGATATGTTCGAGCCTGAAATATTACTGATCACTTTATTCCGAATTGTGGCCGAGAGTACAACAGGCAATACAACATTGTCATGGTGTGTAGAGTTTAAATATAATAAATGATAATACAATCACATTAACGAAGGTTTTGCTTCAGGAATATACATATCCTATGGAGAACATTGATATTTTGTATTTTCATAAGGGCTAGAAATTTGACCATTGAAGGTGGGCTGTGGGAATAGGCTGCAATACATTGGGATCTGCATCGGTTATAAAATGAACATGTTAGCAACATGTGATTCATTCATCTTCAAGCAAGTTTAAGTTACATTTGTTGCAAAATAATTCATTATATGGAACCATTATCTTCGAAAAACATTGTTTTTGTATATTCAGGTTATGTGATTGACATCAACATTTGATTAATATTCGCATTAGATCTTTGTTTAATGCGCCACAGGAAATATACAGTTCAGGTTCAATAGTGACTTCAATGTACTGTAATTTACAGGAAATGATGAGCTACTTATGTCACTATTCCAGTGTTGTATTCACATCGCCACAATCTTTGGATAAAAAGACATAAAAAAAATCCTGTATTTATTTAAAGCATTCGAACATGTGAAACCCAGTTTGTGACCCCGTTGTCATTATATTCTTTCTTCATATTATAGCAGACATTTTGTTACCTATTTTGGCCCATACGGATAATTCGGCACCAATATTTCTTACACCTTGAATAATAATGTACACACAAATTATATCTGCACATGATGCAGTTTATTTACTGATTGACAAAGACCTTTAAAATGCTCACTATGAACCTTTTCTATAAGTATAGCCCCAAATTTCACTTCCATAGGTTGCAATTGGTAATATCGTACTGACAAATATATTATCGGAAATAGGTAGAAACATACTTTGATACTTGGTGAACAGTTGAAACAGAGATGAAACATGAACGTTTGACTTGTAAAGATAAAGTTTCACAGGCTTTGGACCTAACTAAACGAGATGAAAATACAACTCCTAAGTATTTATGATAAAGAACCATTTTTCATTCCTCTTAACACGTCCCCCGTTTAAAAACAACAACAACATCCACCTTAGATTTATCCAGATTTACTTCAAAACCCCGCTTCTTACAAAAATCTTCAAGAATGTCTTATTTTCTTAGTAAATGAACAATGCTGCCTCATTGGAGAACAACATCATCCGTGACAACAATAGCTTGATAACTTCCATGTGTTCATTTACGTAAATTCCATGAGTATTGCCTTGATGAAGATCGTCTGCAAGTTTATTGATAAATAGGATGAAATATAGATGTTATTGTGTTCCTAACGGCTTTATTCTGTTTTGGTCTTTGTTTACCTCAGACTGGAACGTGCGTCAGCCATATTGTGTTTGATCAAGTAATACAGTTATACAATAGTATGCTAATTATAAAAACTGTCATGGATGGACACAATAACAACTTCCCATATATTACAGATTTGGTTATAGAACATTAAGACTGTCTGACTATATGGCATCGATACCATATAAAAACGAGTCTAGAGATCGACAGTGACATAAGTCAGGACACATCACAGGGGACCATGGGGAGTTACGGTACCTCTGCTACCTACATTGTGCCCCAGTCAGATTTACACATTTCACTTGTTACAAGCGGTTGTCGTAGGTTTAGTCGGTGATATTTAAAAACAAATAAAAAATTATTCAGTGCTTAAAATTCATTACATTACATTACATTGATATACATTTATATAGCGCTAATATCCAATCTTCAGAAGACCGCTCAAGAGCGCTGCTGAACTCCGTATGCAATGCTGAACAAGTGAGTTTTTAATCTGGATTTGAAAATACTGAATGTCTGTACTGATAGAAGAGAGAGGGGTAATTTGTTCCACAAAGCTGGGCCGGCAACCTGGAAAGACCTTTCACCAAATGTCTTGGTCCGGCTGACTACTGTCTGGCACATGTGTTGTTGTGATGACCTCAGATGGCGTGTTGGTTGATATTCTTGCACAAGGTCTGAGAGATAAACTGGTGCCATGTTGTGCAAGGCTTTGAACATCAGTATCAATATTTTGTAATGGATACGTTGTCGCATGGGTAACCAGTGCAATGTGATCAGAACAGGTGTTATATGCTCTGTCTTCTTTGTGCGTGTCAGAACTCGGGCAGCTGAGTTCTGGAGTCTCTGTAACTTGCTCAGAAGATATTCTGGAATCCCCTGCAGCAGAGTATTGCAATAGTCCAACCGAGATACTACATATGCTTGCAATTCAGGTAGATATACACTGAAAGATGTGGCCTTACAGGCCCTCTGTAGGGAACAATACTTTTACAATGCTTCAACCCCCGTTGAGTATATGAGTGTGTGAGTTAATATCTCAGCCATATCGTGACGAAAACAATTGATACAATAAAAAAGAATACATTTGTGAGAGTAAAACCTGTCGACGAATGACAGTAAAAATACTAGAGTATCACAGATATGAAGATAAAACTAGCATGTAAAACTAAAAGATTTTAATTAAAGAAGACAATACAATATAAAACACGGGCTATAGATCACCAATAACTGAAGGTAGATCAGCACACTAGGAACCATGGGGACTTACATAACTTTTGCTACATGCATGGACCCATTGGTGATGGATTGTATCCAATAATTGTAAATTAACTCTAACAGGCTCTACCATACACGGTGGTGATATAATACAGTTCAAAGCGGAATAGTGATCCCCAATTTAAATTTGAGACAACCTTTAATAAATCCATAGCCTTCAAACAATTGTTCTTTAAATATATAATGTAAGGTAAAAGGTTTAGATGTTGATAAAGAATATATACCTAACAATTTGGCTTCTTTAATATCTTTAATAGGAGTGAAATGTAAACTCAAGGCCGGGTTTCTGTGATGTGTATATGTTCTACAAAACAAAATGGATACAGTTGTTTAATCCATATTCTGGAGACCATAGATGCCTTTCAATATTGTTCATATTTTTACCACGACTAGAAATATATTTAAAAGTTCAAAAAAGGGATCCATTAATTGAATCATTTAAACCTTTGCTAAACTGTATATGTTAAGGCTTAATGCTGCATTGTGAGACTCCCTGATCCTGATTGTAATGATCAGACAGGGTAAAACCCATGCGAACATGTGAAAATATGGAACCTGGAGGATGGCCCTGAGTGGAAACATCAAGTATAACCTGTTTGTCCCTGGCCCTCGAGTTGTTAGAGATTAGGAGGAATTTGCTGCTGTGTATTTCTTTTAACGGAGAAAGATTGAGCTGCAGTAGATGGAACTATTTTTCTTTGCTTTGCTGTGGGAAATTTTGGTATCCTTCATGTGTCTATCGAACTTGTGAGAATTTAAGTCGCTGCACCCGAGCCTGAGGCGCGCATGGATTACTTGACATTGTCTATTACCAATATTGATATCAAAGAACAACTAGGTACCTTTACGGGTAGATATTAAACGTTTGAAATCAGGGTGATTATTAACAGAGCGTGCAGTTGCTATTAGCGTGCAGTTGCCATTTTGTGATTTAGGCGAGATTAAGTTTTGCAAGTAGGTCGAAGTTTCATTATTTACAATTTTGTGCATCAGTTTTAGTTTTTGAATAGATCTTCTTTCGTCTTTAGCTACTGTATAGAAATGCAATATTTACAATCAGTATTGTCAAAACAAACACCGAGAACGCGATATATTCATTTCAGGGAATATGTAAAAAACATTGTTGTGATTTTCAGGAATGTTGTTAAATCCCTAGGAATTCCAGGGATTTTGTGAAACCACCGAGTGAATCAGGAATTTTATTAAATCCACCAGAACCCCGTCCTCCTCCGACACAGGGGCGCAACCCACGGCAAACAGGTGGCCCGGTTCGGTCGCCTCTTACGATCAGCTGACATTCAGTCACCTCTTACGACCAGCAATGGGGTGTTGTGGACCTATTCTGCCCCGCATCCGCACGGGGGAAGATCTATTAGCGTTACTCAGCACTCACCATGAGGTGGCTGCTCTGCTTAAGTGCCAGATGATCCAAGATCCCAGAGACTCATCTGACACCACTAAGTGAGTGAGTGAGGGAGGGAGTTAACATTTTAAGTCACATCGGCAGTATTTCAGCCATATCATGACTATATCAAGTTATATATTTAGAATATTTGTAGGTAGATTATATAACCTGTCAACGAAGGACAGTAAAACAACAAGTTCATCACAGTTATAATTTTAAAACAAGTAATTAAATTTAAAACATTTTAACTATACAAGACGATACAATATATAAGCAGGGTGTAGATCGGCAACAACTGAAGGTAGATCACCATACCAGAGACGACACCACTAAGTACAATATTGATCAAATAAACGATATAATGTATGGACGACGACACGTGAAGGCGCTGTCTGGGCTGTCGTTGATTCCAAATAAATCCTGCACAAAAGATCCGATGCAAAAGAGTTGGCACTGTCGAATTTCAGCCTGGTACCAAAATTGAAGATAGAAACGTCTGTCTTCTTCGCCAGTGGACCAGACTCTCCAATTAGCTGGAAGATAACGTTATAACCCCCCCATCGCAGTAAGTCACGGTTCTTTATCAACTTTCCATCAGTCCCTGGGTATCGATCATACAGTGATTTGCTCATGATTCTGTCCATGTGTCCACTGTATCATGGAATCATTATACAGATGACGTATTATCTCGTATATTACCTGTGTTTCTGAATAATATATCAAGGTGATATCATTATAGGATCCTCACAACTGACGCTGTAGAACCCTTGCTAGGAAGTGAAGCTGTGTATATCTGGAACCACTCTATTTAAATTGATGATAATTTGTTCATGGAGTGTTATCATAGTCAGCAATACGACCTGACACGATAGGAGGTGAAAGGAAAACATCATGAAATATCGGTATATTGTCACGGCATTTCCTACGACAGAACACGAGACAGTGTTGGTCTCGGGTGTTATATAGCATCTATGAAATAATGAAAACTCACTTTTCATATAATGAGCCCTTATATATTATTTGAAACGGCAATTCTTCAGCTATTACCGCATTCAAATTTTACAAATATTTCTCATACTACCACCGATCTCCATGTAATATAACCTGAGATGCACCTATAACCAACGGCTATCCCCTGGAAGGCCTTTATCGCCAGTTTGTGATTATTACTCATCCCTGACAATTGAGAAAATTCCGTGTAGAATGTAACATTTAGTTAAAGATATATAAGTTTCGTTTAGATCAGCAGTTCGTCACACGTCTGATTTCATTTTGCTATTTAAATTCTGACACTAATGTTTTATGTATACTTAAGTACCAAACACCTATTATCCAAGCAGTTAGTCGGTTGCATCAGAAATACCAGTCATCATAGTTTGAAATAAAAGATTTACCCTAATAAAATATGTCCATAAGTCAGTGTTGTGAGTCATTATATATGTTAATTTATTGATTCATTTCTTACAAAAGTTTAACGCCACTTAAAGCTCTTAAAATAAATAGTTATTTACAGAGATTTGTCTCAACAAACAAACACATAATTCTGACCACCCAAGAGGATGTGTATGATAGAATTGCATCACATATGTATCTTTGTGTTTTGGTAACATTATGTTGACAAAATATTTACCATACTATTTCCTTCTATTCAAAATAAAGAAAAACAAAACATTTTAATGTGTATCCTTAATTCAGGATAATTAAAATGCAGTCATTGTAGAAATTTGCAATATATATATACACCATTTATCCATACAGTCATTTTATATTTCATGCACCACAAGCCCCTACAGATATCAAAAAGTAGATTTTTCCTCACTTCTCTATGTACCTGCTAAATATTTGAGTTGTCAAACATCCCATTATGTACTACCTGACGATATTCAGACGTTGCATAACAAGACTTTCACATTTCGCGCTTGATTCCACCGCCTCGCTTCGAACGGCCATTTCGCGATTCATTATTGCATATTAAGCAGTCATGGCTATCCCAGGTGTATCATACGGAATCACCACGGAGTAAATATTTCAGGACATAACACTTGATATATCATCGTAAAAGGGAAAACATATACTGTCCATGCACCAGCTTGAACGTTACCGGTGAAGGTGAAGGCTATACTGGTTAACTGTCTCTAAGTGTAATAGTAGCACGTACAGCTCCCATCGCGCATACGACATGCACTGTCAGTTTAAGATTGGACCGTCCGTTCAGTAAGTCTACTTCAAGCACAAGCTTCCTGTATTCCGATGATTGATCCTTTATATAGAGGATACTAAACGACCTTACGTGTAATACCATTTTTATTAAACGAGTTAATGATTTGATGCTAAATATTTCACGAGTTTAATTAAAATGGTATTTCACGGAAGCGAGTTTAGTATTCTGTTTATTACTCTCCAACATAAATTGATAGAAACTGCCTACGTAGTGTGATGACTCTCAGCTTTCCACGAGTCAAGCTAGGTCTACAACAATTGTGCCAGAGTTATCAGCATTGTAACGTCATAACTGTAACCAGTATGACGTCATACGTCTAGCGGTATTACACTAGTGTAATATTGCCGTAAATATATTACACTGCAGTGCCTTACACGGGCGATTAATAATAGAAAATATGTAAACGGCATTGTGTATTCCCTAACGATCATTGGCATTAAAAATTTGTTTCCAATGTCTCGAATAAGCTTCGTACCATTAAGCCACTGATTAGATCTCGCCAAACTTTAGGTCTTTCTCGCCATGAAGACCTTTTGTTACTGTGGTGTAATAGTTGGACACAGTATTTACACACATTCCTTTTTGTTGAAAGGTGAAGATCTTTTTTTGCATCCCAAGTACTACACAGTGCAAGCACGTTGATTTCGCGCTTATCAGACAAAGTTTTCATGACAATATTTATACTTCATCTAAAGTTTGTAAAACAGTTCCTAACCACCTGACGTTTGCATTATATAAGAAATCAAATTGTAGTTATAGTTCGTATAGCAACAGTTGGATATTTGACTCAGATGTTAATATATTTGACAAAAATAGTTAGGGTTATGTGTAATTTTGAAATAATGAATAATGATGTATTTATTCATTGACACACTGATAAAATTTCAATCATAAAAATACTCATATCCCTAACTTATTTTGTCCAGTATACACCATTTTCATCGTGTTTGTTAACATGCAGTTACATTTAGGACAGTAATAGCTGCAACATTGCTCATGATGTGGTAAGCAATATTTACTCACTCACTCACCACCAGGGGACCCAGGGTTATCTACTTTAGGGATTTAAAAGGGGGTGGATTATTTCGCAATTTTATTATCCATCTGGTTAAATGTTGGCAGTATATTTCCAGACCCTTATATTTCAGTTAGGTTTGCTGTACCTGGTATCATAGGTTTTGGAATTGTGCTCAGTAGGCTTACTGTAGAAAAGAAATTTGTTTTCTTGAGGATCATTTCAGGCTTCCCAATATACATTGCCTTCTGTGATATGTCCAGGGAAGTGATCACTTTCATCGGAATTCCATGGACTTCCCGCTGAATACGTTGGAAAAAATATAAGGTGCAGATTGTAAGATAAATATGTTACGAGAGTGTGTTTTTTTGTAATTTGTAATATCACATTGATTAAGTGATAGTTATTATGGGTCACTCAGTTTTGAGTGTGGGTTGTTGCTAACATCTCGCATCATATATGTTCAATGGCAATAGTATTTTTAACGGTATGCCTTTTGATATAGCGCTTCAGAATTACCTGCCCTCGGCAATCTTTTGTTCTGACTTCCGGCTTCCATCATGTCGTGTGTTCGAGAAAAACCCGTAACGTTCTGCGGGAATAATGATGGAGCCTAGCTTTGCTAGAATGCTCGAGAACTGATTAAGCGCTATATATAGGCTGGTTGTTGAGCTGTGCGGATGGGACTTTCACGTGACTGGATTTATACACATCTATCTGCCATCATCAAGTTGTTCAACATTTCAAGGCTTGTCTATTCAACTGTTGTCATTTTAAACAACCTTCAATCAGTATATATGTTCTCACTGTAAATGTCAAGACTGTGCTGAGCTAATATATTAGATTTGTGACCCAATATTATAGATTTGTGACTCAATTGTATTGTACTAGAAATCTGTATTGTCATTCACTGAAGCTTGCTCATTGTTTGTTCAATATATTATTGAATATTTTAGACTTGTCTGTGTTCTATTTTGCTGGTTCAAAGGGGACTCTTAAACTTTTTGTCACGGCAAATTATTTACCGTAACAAATAGCTGATGCTGACTGTCATGCTAGATGGTTAGATGTTCTTTAGAAGTATCAGTTGGCCGTTAGAGTACTTTGTCATTAACACCCCATGAGCGGTGGTGGGCGTTAAAGTATATAATAATAATAGTGCATATATATGATGCGCACATATCCACGCCGGATAACCAAAGCATGACGTTATCCCACTGGGGACCCATTTCCTACTGGTTCAACAGAGGCAATGTTGAACATATTCACTTGGCTAAGGTGAGACCACATGTT
This sequence comes from Haliotis rubra, assembly GCF_003918875.1. Taxonomy (NCBI): domain Eukaryota; kingdom Metazoa; phylum Mollusca; class Gastropoda; order Lepetellida; family Haliotidae; genus Haliotis; species Haliotis rubra. Next base: position 300,856 of record NW_025767210.1, on the reverse strand, counting down.
TCACATGTGCTCCGTTGTGGGGCAGGATTGAAGTCCTTGAAACTCTCAGTCGTCAATCTGCCAAACACTGTCACCCATCTAAAGACTGATTTGTGACTTGTGCTTTATGCACATGGGCGACACACACTAAGTCCTCAGGTTTTATTGGTTTATTTTTTCACTTGTACATGTTAACAATACTAAGCAGCAAAAGAAACGTCAGTTTGGAATTTCCCTTCGCAGAAACGGATAACTCTGTAAACTCATTTAATGCTTTGATTGTATATTTTTGACAACTTTACCTGAGCAAAGACATTCCTTCCCAAACTCAGAATGGAACCCAGATAATGGTCTCAAAAAGCAACCTGATCTCGGAGATGGTACGGTTTTCTCCATGTGTTTCATGACACTCATGCTGCAATTGCAGTTCAGAAGCATCAGCCCTATAAAATGCACCCCCAAACCTGGTTGAAACATTCACACTAGATACTGAAGTCAAGAGTCTGAATGGACTGCAAACGTTCACGTAATGTCTCGGAATAGTGCTGAGTTATTCATTGATGTGTCAGGATATTGTACACAAAAAATGGTTTTGATCCGATTATTATGTCCATTTCTGTAATAATTTGATTACAGTGCCCATCTAATTTTGAATTCGTACTGACGGTTGTTTTTGTTTCTGAGTATATATATATATTTATTTATTGTCCTATTTTTGTTTGTCATTTAAATAGCATTGTTTTCCCGAACCTATGTAATCTGGCGCTCATGATGTGGATCACTGGATTGTCTGGTCTAGACTCGATTACTTACAGACCGACGCCAAGTAGCTGGAATATTGTTGAGTGGGGCGTGAATCAATCAATCAACCAATCAATCAGTCCATCAATCCAGCCATCAATCTATTCAGGCAACCTTGAAGAGCAACCTCCTCGTGGTGGGTGGTGGGTAACGCTAATGGCTCTTCGCCCCCGTGTGGACACGGGGCCTATAGGTCCACAGCACCCTGCTGCTGGTTGTAAGACCGAATTGGGCAACCTGCAGCTGTTTGCCGTGGGTTGGGCCCTTGTGTCGGTGGAGGACGTGGGTCTGTTGGTGGAGGACACTGGTACCAGGAATTGTGTTCCTTTGCAGAACTGAACTTTTGTTCACTCAGGCTGCAAACTGCAGCAAAAGAGGTACATAAATATATAATATTTACATTTGTACAACATAAAAGTTATATACAAACGGTATGATAGGTGCAATGTACATCGATAAAGTTACATATTAAGTTATCGTAGTTATTTCTTTAATAAAGCCATAATTATTTTACAATGAATTGAAAGTTTTCTTAGTTAAAGTTCCTAGCTTATAGGTGTTAAATAGGGTATTCATTTTGTACATTTTTGGTCTAATGTAATAATACTTCAGAATATATTTGTCGCTTTCTAATTCTAATTTGGGACATATAAATAAATAATGAAATTCGTCACCATTATCATTTAGGTTACACATATACACATAGTACACACCACTTCGGCCCGTACTTCACCTAGACGGGTGATACAATTGGCCCGATTCTATCACTCGGCTACTCTATCAATCGGCTTGTCACGTCAAGCCCTGAGCTGTAATTATGTATTGTTGCACATCAATTTTAGAATTATAAACTGATATTTTTAAGTCTTGGCGGATTTCTTAAACTCAGAATTTCAATGCACAATTTCATTTGTGTTGTTTGCCTGTGCGATGGCTCATGGACGGTGGAATAATTAATCTTTTTTTTTTTCTGCTGGAGTATATCATCCGGGTATCCTTGGTGATGCAAGTCGGAGACCCGCTTGTTTTTAGCATTGTCCTTGTTGTACTACGTGGTGGGTGGGTAGCCCATATGACGAAATCTAAACACTAAGCGTGGTTTATGAACCCCCCACAAACAACAACAAACGTCCTCCGGAAAATAATCCTGTTGATGATGACCTTAGACCGCCCAAATTAATTGAGTTTTGGCTACGCTTTCTTGTAATTGAAACTGTCGACACAACACCTTTAAAATGAACCCTTGTGCAGTTTCTAAGGGTATTCAATGTATCGCGACAGCAATTAGCCAATCACGATTGGGACAAATTGAGCCAACTACTGAACGAACTCGCGTCCTACCATATAAAACGTGGTAAAATATGTACACTCTGAATGGACCGAAATAAGTAGTCAGACAAGTGGTGACAATCAAAACACGATCTTATCTCTATGGAGACGATTTCAATATAATGGTAAGGCGAGAGATTTGCCTCGGACCGATCGTCCACGAGTGACGTCACGTCAGCAAGACAACGACATTCGGCTGACTCATCTAGGATATCGATTCGAGACTGCCAGTTTGACTGCTCTGACTATTGCTGGCTTACTGTCCAGATAGTTAAGGACTAGAGGGAACCGACTGAGGGACCACAACATCCGGCCCCGATGACTTGAAATACGTCAACTTTTGCTCCAATGTCACCGACAGGCACGACAGATTTCCTCAGACAACAGAACAGTACGTTTGTCCCCTGTCAAGCGCGCTTGTGATGAAATGGAGCAACGCTTCATGCCCAGAATCAGCCATTGACGTTAGCTCACTTGAGACAAGGGTTGGTTCAGACATGGCACAACATTACCCAAGCGTTCTTCAATCGCTTAGTGTCGTCCATGCGTCATCGTTGTCACGCCAGCATCAACGCCAATGGTGGACACACACGATTGATTCACTGACTTTTGACACCACATCTGTTCACCATGCCTAGTGTCAAATCATACAGATTTTAGTTTAACAGTCATTAAGGAGTATTTGCATTATATGTTTGCATTAAGGAATTGCATAACACCAAATAATACACAGTTACTTTATTCCAAGAGTATATTTACAAAACATTCAATCAAACGTTTTCAAATAATTTAATTCAGTTTTTAAAATCCATGATTAAATGAGAATTAACTTTAGAAAGATCCATAACTGTATTTGCACCGAAATAGTAATTCCTTGTAAAGGAAACAAGAAGACAAAACCATCAATATCCCCCGCTATGGTAAAACAATCATGAATATGTCAACAAGTTGGTGTGTATACAGCAAAGTGGAAGGAGAGTATTGAAATGTTTTCAAGTTTCAGTCGCAAATAAGAAAAAAAATATATTATATTCAGAAATCCAACACTACCATAATGCACCAGTTCATCACCAGACCTATGTACATGTAGCTGTGTACCAAGTTTGGTGAAGAAATATATATTGGTTCTAAAGTTCTGCTCTGGGAAAAGAGCACTACCACCAATTTCAGTCGAAATCAAAATTGTTGCCATAGAAACGCTAAAAAGAAACTTATTCAGAAATCCAAAACTATCAAAGGGCACCAGTTCACCACCAGTCCTATCTATGTGCCAATTTTGGTGAAGAAATATTGAACGGCTTTGAAGTTCTGCTCCGGAAAAGACGAATGAGCACGGACAGACGGACGGACGCACTGAAGGTTGGAGTAAAAAATAATACGATTCCGTTAGAACATGCTTTACCGTGATTCTTTAACCACAAGGGATACATTTGTATCTCAAACAGCTCTGAAAGCTAAACTAACTATAGGCAGAAAAAAGCATGCTGCTGTCCCTCACTGAATAACGTCATATACAACATTGTTACACAATGAATACTATACACAACACTAACCATTATAGATGGAAATGAGCTTACAATTTGTGTAATGTACATCTATATAATGTGATCCATTTTAGTCCGAATGACAAGAAAACAAATTTAGAGTTATCTCCCTTCAATCGATTTGCATTCGCAAAGCATCGGTAATTTCCGTACATCATTACGTGATTCAATGTTATTCGAGATAAAGAATTACTACTACGAAGCACCAAATGAGTTCGGCATTCCCAGCGGGGTACATTGAACATGTTACTCGATTGTAAGCAGGGTACATTCAAAGTAATAGAAGAGCGTTCAGCCATTCAGAAAACGACATTTATGTGTGAGGCAAGATAATGAATCACATATGATGTACAGAAATTACCGATGGTTTGCGAATGCAGATAGATGGAAGGGAGATAACTCTAAATTTGATTTTTTCCCCTTTGGGCCCTCGAGACCAGTGAACAACCTGTAATATACATGCCGTGACGTGTACTGTCGAGATGTTATAGAAGCACTTCGGCCTTTTAAGGAATATATATTACATATTATTGAAAGAGTCCATGGGCGAATATAACATTTCTACATCTCGGCATATACAACAGTGGCGACTGAACTATTGATTGGTAGAATATTCAATTTCATCTTGCATAACTGCAGATTATGATTGTGAAAATGGATATAACCTTCACATGCAAGCAACATCTAATCACACGTTTACAACTTAATGATACAATAGGGAGGTTCACAAGATTTACATACATCTAAAAAAACTATACCCTGTAGAATACATCAGGTGGTCCAAGTAGTTTTCACCGATATTCAGTTGCACCGCCTGCAGAAAGAGCTGAGTTCGGGGGTATCTCTCACAGTGTATTTTGCAGCTTGATGTTATTTACAATAAGCAACGACATTTCCAACAGCCACGTAAGCTGTCATTCCACTACAGACGGTACCCAAGGCTATCCAGAGTGTTACACCTTTAATATTATGTCAATGAATCGTAACACAAGTAACATGAATATCATTACATGTGCAATACTAGTGCTTTAAGGAGACGTCTCTAGTACAACAAAGGCCCATATTATAATGCATGTGTAGAGTCCCTAATATCCACGTCAGAAATGTTTGTCAGTGGTGTATTTCCCAACTTCTAATATGACACTCAAACACTTACTTCCTATTGTTATCCTAGTATTGTCGTTGTTGTTTCACGTGTATGTCTATAGACTCCTGCTAAATGTTTCATTCACCTGATGAAGAATGTATTCCGAAATGTCATGTTACTGACATAAAATCCATATATTTCCCACGTTACATCGATACGCATTTCTGTTTAATGCTCTTAATTGCACGTTTCGTGCAAAGATTTTCAACTCTAAGTTGTGATCTCTAGTGAGAAACTTTCACAGCTCTGGTTTTAAGACGTTCTAAGCTTCCTGACCAAGTCCATTTCTGGTGTCCCCCGCCGTGATGTTGCTGGAATATTGCTAAAAGCGGCGTAAAACCAAACTCAGTCAGTCAGTCAGTCCTGACCAAGTGAAACTGTATCTCGAAAAGCTATCAGCTACAGTCGTTTTACCAATCAATTAGATGTCATGAATCCTCAAGAACATCGCATTACTCCCATGCTGTTTAGTCTCAAGAATCAATATAGATGTCTCTGTCCAGATAGGTACTACATAGTTCTTCCATTTATGTTGTGCATAAACTATCACTTTCTCTTTATTATCAAAATACCTGATTAAATAAATCTCTATCGGAGAGACGGCAACGGCGAAAGAGCCCTCCTTGTCGTACTTAATATTCATAGCCCACCTTAGTCCTGTTATCTTCTCAGACTCAACGAACGTAAATCCACCTTTCTCGACCTGAACGCCGTACTTAGTTTTCCCGAATGGTCCACCAAGATAGAGACTTATTCCAAACTTCCAATTGATGTAAAAATACACCAAAGAAAATGATGAGGTGAAAGGTCTGTAAATAGAAGAAAATATCAATACATCCATCTGCCGTTCTTATTTCAAACCCGCGTGGGTTCCACCTTGTCTGATCATTATAACCAGGGTCAGGGTGTCCCACAGGATGTTGTCTGTCATACTATTTAGTGTTAATATCAACAGTTTATCGAAGGTTTTAAATGATTCAATTGATGGATCACTTTTTGTGGATGATTTTAATATTTCTTGTCGCGGTAAAACTATGCATACTATTGAACGGCAACTGCAGATGTGTTTAAATAAAATAAATAAATGGTGTCTTAATCTTTCTAAAACGAAAACTAATTGTATACATTTCTGCTGTAAATACAAACCGCATAAAGACCCTGAACTTTTTCTAAATGGCACACCCATCAAAGTTGTAAAGGGGGGGGGCAAGTTCTTGGGTCTAATTTTTGACTCACATTTAACCTTTCTGCCACATATTAAATCCATCAAAGCTAAACGCCTGAAGGCACCCTATTTTTGAAAGGTTGTTTCCAATTCTACGTGGGGAGGAGTTCAAACTACCCTCCTTCACTTATACAGATCATTGGTGCGATCCAAACTTGATTACGGTTCCATCATATATGGTGGGGTCTGTAAAAAAGCGATCCACCATCAAGGTCTAAGACCTTGTCTTGGATCTTTCAGAACCTTTTCTATTGACAGTCTGTACGTCGAGGCCGATGAGCCATCCCTTAACCAACGCCATATACAATTATCCTTACGGTATATAACAAAACAATATTCTAACGAGTCTAACCCTGCATTTAACTGTGCTTTTAATCCTCTTTGAAAGGATCTGTACAGCAAAAAGTCTTCTATTGGTCCGCCTCTGGGACTAAGAGTGAATCCTTTCCTTTCTGCAGCTAGCATTGAGCTTTCTTTCTTCTCCTCCTTGGCAGTTTTTGAGGCCACACGTTGACCTCACACTGACAACATTTTAAAAAATCAGAAACTAACGAATTACAATATAAGCAAGAATTTAATCAATTAAAAAGTAAATATAATACATATAAACCCTTATTTACAGATTGATCCAAGGATGGTGGCGCAGTAGCTTGTGCCACTGTCATTGGGTCTAAAACAATATCTTCCAGATTACCCGATGACAGTTCAATTTTCACAGCAGAAGCAAACGTAATACCAACGCCTCTTAAATATATTGATAGACACCCTAAATATAACCAATATATAGTCTGTTCAGACTCTCTTTCTTGCCTTCATGCTATAACAAATCTCTCTTGTAAATATCTACTTTTATTCGAAATAATTGACTTGTATAACGAGCTTGCTACTGGCCAAAACATCTACCACTGTACGTTACCCAGCCTCGTTGGCATGTCTGGCAACACAATGGCTGATCTTGCTGCTAAGGCAGCACTCAACAAATCTGTGACACCACCTCTTATGTCCTGCTTGACTGTGTTGATATTTCCATCACAAGGGATAAGTATTTCAATGTGCATGTTCATTTAATCATTGTTTTTTTTCAAGAAACTGATACATTTTGATATGTATTGTAATTAGTATATGAATATCCATTTGTGAGAATGAATAAATATATTTGACTGTTAGTGATATTACCTTCAAAGGGGATTGAAGTAACGAAAAATGATTGTCCCCCTGAGAGGGTATATAAGTACCATTTCATTTAAAGTTTTTTTCATACTGCGTGTGTTTAATCGTAGAATATGTGTTGATTTAGTATTTAGCTAAACTGTATTACAATGGCCAGCAACTGAAGGGATGGTGTAAATCCAGCTAGGGCCCACGCAGGTAGCAAAAGAAATGTAAGTCCCCATGGTCCCTAGTATGTTGATCTACTTTCAGTTCTTGGCGATCTACAGCCTGTTTTATGTTGTATTGCATTAATAGTAAGTAAGTTTTAAATTTACAAACTCGTTTTATATTCATAGGTGATCTTCTAGTGGTTTTATTGTCCTTCGTTGACAGGTTTCTATAATTCAACTCTTTATTTATCATGTATTTAAGTCAAAAGTCTGTTTTAAATATATCGTAACAACTGGGTACTGTGTGGCTTTCGATGAGAGTCGTGATAAACGTAGTAAGTCGTTTTTCTTATTTGACGTAAACTACCAGATTAGGCACATGCTCAAAGAAATAAGCGCACCGAGTAAACATGACTTGGAATTAATACGAATACTGATTGGCGCTTGCCGGGAGGTAATCATGGTTTGGGTATTCTATACAGTGGAGCACACTCTGTTAAAGAAGTCAGCGATGATTTACTGAAAAGAGGTATATTTCGACAGGACTTTGCTCTTTCGAGTGGAGAGAATGGAGAGGATCGTATTAACTTGAAATGTTGCGTTGCTTTCACTGTCCAAAAGGTTGAGCAACCAAAAGGCTTTGAATATGATTGGAAAAAAAACATCGAAAGGGTTTTCTCGAGCGGGTATCATCCGCTTCAACGATTCGGTTCAAACGTGTGGGCTATTCTCGGTGCACAGGCACAAACTCGTTCGAGTATTATATGTCAGAGGACGGCTGTCGATGCGCAGAAACAATTCGAGGTGAATGTCAAAGTTCCACCGCGAGACCCGTCGGAAGATCAAACACTCTCAAGATGAGCTAGAGAAAGTCCGTTCGAAAGTCGACTATGTTTTCGGTATAGGTTTGATGAAACATAGAGTCAATCACATGGAAGATTAGAATAACGAAATTGTCATCGCTACGAGCGACCACAAAATAGGCGTGAACCCAGGCATGAACGTACCGGTACTGACACCATCAACGACCTCTGCAAAATCAAAGATTCAACATCTGATAATCCGTGTATCTAGACATGTGTCAACTCTGCACGCCTGGTAGGTTATAACCGAATGACTGCTAGCTAGTAGTTGAACGGTACTGAGCCTCATGAAATAGTTGAGCAATCTCCAGTTTCACCAAGCTTTTACTTGATTCAGAGAGTTGTTTAAGTGAGTGAGTGAGTTATTATTTAACGTCACATCGGCAATATTTCAGCCATATCGTGACGAGAACACTTGACATTGAAATAGAATATATAGAGAGATTATAAAACCTGCCGACAAAGGACAGTAAAGCAACTAGAATATCACAGATATGTACGTAAAACTAGTAATTGAATCTAAAACGTTTTAACTAAAGGGAACAACACAATATAAAAATGGGCTGTAGATCGCCACAACTGAAGGTAGATCACCATACCAGGAGCCATGGGAACTTACATTACTTTAGTTGTTTAAGGTGTGCTGCATACGATAACATAAACAGGTCATCACTATCACGCTCCTGGGTCAAACCAGTCAAAAGCTTATCACGTTGGGGGCGGTGGGGTAGCCTCGTGGGTAAAGCGTTCACTCGTCACGCCGAAGACACGGGTTTGATTCCCCACATGGGTACAATGTGTGAAACCCACTTCTGGTGTCCCCCGTCGTGATATTGCTGGAATATTGCTAAAACCGGCGGGAAACCAAACTCACTCACTCACTTATCACGCTGCTCCTCCCTTCCTTGTTTCTTTCTTTAGTCTCCTCTAGTAAGGACAGGAGTTTGGAACTTTCTTCTGGTCTACGTTTGCAGCGTGATTTCTTCACACTCATGATGTATGAAAACATAACACTATCAACTATATATCTATTCACTAAGTGTATCAAATAATAATATCACCTTCATTTGAACGCCAAAATAGAGAAGAGAGCACATACCTGTTTGCAGACACGAGGTGGAGAATCACCCTTGAGCACGTGTAATTATATTACGACATCAAAGGAATTCACAAGCGTTTTCCAATACGATGCGTCAAAAATAGGTGCATGACCTATTTTCATCGCATCGCATCGCAACGCATTTACAATTCGGACGTAATGTGAATGACATGGTAAAATAACTAAATGCATTTTTTTGGGACGCAACGCATGACGCAACGCAAGAAAATCGGATGTAATGTAAAGCCTCTCTGAGCTATATTATGATTTGGTTTATTTATATTATTAACAAGCGTTCCTCGCATTTCCTCGTCTAGGCCTCACAGTTCCCGAACGTAATTATTTAGCTGTGGTGTTTCTAATTTAGTCTCGTTTATAGTGGACAATATTTCGTCTATTTCATTGGAAGCTTTATAAGCGCGTTGTGGTACGTCTCTCAATTTTATCTCGATCTAGCGCACCCGCAGTTGTAACGAGCTCGGTCCACACTGTTCGCAAAGCCTTAGTGGTCTTCGCGTAAAATTTTGACCGTGACCGATAGTCAACTAAACCTAGATCGTCGCGGATACACTGGACGCCATAACTGACTGACTGGGATTGGTTTTACGCCGCTTTTAGCAATATTCCAGCAACATCACGGCGGGGGACACCAGAAATGGGCTTCACACATTGTACCCATGTGGGGATTCGAACCCGGGTCTTCGGCGTGCCGAGCCAACGCTTTAACCATTAGGCTACCCCACCTCCCCGGACGCCATAACGACTGGCCAGTGTAGACTATGCAAGGGGTTTTCTAGTACAGGAATGACTAAGATCGATATCTGGAGCCGTTTTTTTTATACTCATCCCCTTTTGTATCTTTTTCCAACTTAGTATAGTCCCTGCCGATTTAGGAGCGACGCAGGTTTCATCTTCCTTTCAGGCGTGGTCACAACCATTAGTGAGTGAGTGAGTGAGTGAGTGAGTGAGTGAGTTAGAACTTAACGTCAACTCGGCAATATTTCAGCCATATAGTGACAAGAAATCTTTTACATACAATAAAAAGGCTGTAAAAGGTCATCGGTTAAGCTTTCACTGACGAGTGGGGTTTCATCGTCCAAGTTGGTTTCATCTGGGTAATCTGGGTAACGTCCGACAAATCATCCATGGGAATGTCCATTTTATATATCAAACTTATAAAACAAAATTTCAATACTACAGGTTGTCACAATACGGACAAAAAATTAAAACCTTTCAGAAGTGAGTGAGTGAGTGAGCAAACGCTTTAACAACTAGTGTATCCCACCGCCCCCATTTCTGAAGACTTCGTGAACTACTGGGAGTCAACCATTGAGAGTCAACTATAACTAATAACCTGAGTACGATTGATCAAAACCAAAAGCTGTTGGTTCGCTTTCCTAATCTAGACATTAACGACTGCGCGCCTGGCTTTTAATATTAGCGTGACTACCGAGGATGATAAAAACGAAATCGTTTCGAACCTCGGCCGGGCGATCGATAATAAAACGACTGCTCCAAGAGCGAGGATGATTACGGTAAGTTGGTCACGTGAGCAGGTGGTGTTGCGTGCTGCATAGGGTGCACAGGCGTCCTTATAAGAGAGCAGCATAGGGTGCACAGGCGTCCATATAAGGGAGCAGCATAGGGTGCACAGGCGTTCTTATAAGGGAGCAGCTTAGGGTGCCCACGCGTCCTTATAACGGAGCAGCATAGGGTGCATAGGATTCGATTCGTTAGAATATAGTTTTGTAAGATATCGTAAAGATAATTTTATACGTCGTTGGGCAAGAGAAGGTTCGTCTGCTTCGACGTAGAGACTGTCAACAGGACAAAGTCTTAGACCTTGGTGGTGGACAGAATCAAGTAGTTTTAGATTGCTTTTGCAGGCTCCATCATATACGATGGAGCCATAATCAAGTTTCGAGCGGACCAATGATCGATATAGGTGGAGGAGGGAAGCCTGATCCCCTCCCCACTTTGAGATGGAAACAACTTTCAACAAGTCAAGTGCCTTCAGGCATTTAGTTTTAAGGGATTTAATATGTGGCAAAAACGTTAAGTGCGAGTCGAAAATTAAACCCAAGAACTTGGCCTCCTTAACAACTTTGATAGGTGTGCCATTTAGGGATAGTTCAGGGTCTTTATGCGGTTTGTATTTACAGCAGAAATGTATACAATTAGTTTTGGATTAGAAAATTTAAAGCCGTTTTCAAAACACCATTTATTTATTTTGTTTAAACACAGCTGCAGTTGTCGTTCAATAGTATGCATATTTTTACCGCGACAAGAAATATTAAAATCATCCACAAAAAGTGATCCATCGATTGAATCATTTAAAACCTTCGATAAACTGTTGATCTTGATACTAAACAATGTGACAGACAAAATACTGCCTTGTGGAACTCCCTGATCCTGATTTTAATGATCAGATAGTGTAGATCCCACGCGGACTTGAAATTGTCTGTCATGTAAAATGTTAGCTATAAATTGAGGCAAACGGCCTCGCAATCCGAAGCCATGTAAATCTTTTAAAATGTCATATTTCCACGTAGTGTCAAATGCTTTTTCAAGATTAAAAAAGATAGACACAGCGTGTTGTTTATTAATTAAAGCATTTTTAACAAATGATTCAAAACGCACTAGGTGATCGACTGTACTTCTGTTTTTACGGAAACCACATTGTATATCTGTTATAAGGTTATTTGTTTTCCAAATACCAAACAAGTCGATTATTTATCATGCGTTCCATGGTCTTGCAAACGCAGCTAGTTAGTGAAATTGGCCTATAATTGGAAGGATCAGTATGATCACGTCCAGGTTTAGGGATGGGCACAATTATAGCATCGCGCCACGATGAAGGAAATCATCAAAAATGGATAAGAGCGCCACTAAACATGATTCTGGTAAGTGCTTCAGGAGTTGATAATGTATGTTATCAGCTCCGGAAGCAGTATCATGAGCCTGGTCAAGAGCAGTATGAAGCTCGTGGATTGAAAAGGTTTCGTTGTAATCTTCCCTATTATCTGAATTGAAATTAATAGCTTTGTTTTCTTGCTGTTTTTGATATTTTTGGAATTCGGGTACATAGTTAGATGAGGAGGAATGTTTGGCCAAGGTCTTACCAAGTTTATTTGCAATATCTGATTTATCAGTCAATAGCTGATTCCCATCTTTGAGATGGTGAATGCTAGATTTAGAGCCCTTACCCTTGATTTTCTGGATCATATTCCACACCTTTGATATCGGTGTGCACGAATTGATTATTGAGACATACTTTCGCCAAGAGTGGCGTGTATTTTGCTTGAAAGTACGTCGTTCTTTAGCGTTTAAAATTCTAAATTGGTCTAAATTGTGGACCATAGGATGGCGACGGAAATGATGCTCAGCTTTCTTCCGTGCCTTCCTAGCCTGTTTGCATTCGTCGTTAAACCATGGTTTTCGTACGTGGGGAATTGCAGAGGACTCGTCAGCTATGTTATTTAGTTCATCTGAAAAACATTGTATGGCATCAGGAATATCATTAAAAAGTTCAGGGTTTAGTTTGTCAGCACAGATAATTTTATACAGAGGCCAGTTAGCCTGTTTAAAATTCCATCTTGATGATGGGGGAACATCAGATGGATTCACAGGTTTCAGTATTGTTGGGAAATGGTCACTTCCACAGAGGTCGTCGTGGACTGACCATTCAAATTCACTCAATAGGTTAGAATCAGTTATAGACAAATCAAATACGTAGTTGAACCGTCATTGTAAATGCATAAGTCATTATTTGAAATGAAATCCCAGTAATTTACCTTTGGTGTTTGTATTAGTACTGCCCCAGAGCGGATTGTGCCCATTTAAATCACCCATGATTATTCAAGGTTTAGGGAGTTCATCATACAGAGCCTGAAGATCAACCTGCTGAACAGATGATGAAGGCGAAATGTACAGAGAGCACAGAGTAACTGCAACATGCAAAGTAAGTCTTACTGCAACGTTTTACGTACAACCGGGCTGTGCATTACATCATTCCGAACAATGATTGAAGATCCTCCAGTGGCTCTATCGCCCAGAGGAGAAAAACAATGATATGCATTATACTGACGTAAGTCAAAATGATCAGTCTGCTTTAGATATGTCTCTTGTAAGCAGAATACTGACGGTTTAAAATCTTCGTCTAAAAGATGTAAATCATTCAAATTTGTCCTGAGTCCTCTACAGTTGCACTGTATTAGAGGTGAAGAAACTATCTCTTCGGGGGATTAACAGGAGATCGACCCCTTACTTTCCTCGAAGGTGACAAGCTATGTGTCCTAGCAATGTTGTGGTCAGACATATCCATGTCCTCGAGTGATCCAAACTTGTTAAATAGTTGGACCGGATTATTAGCCCCTTTCGGGGTTCTACTACTTTGATCCTTTTTAATTGTTTCAGCTCTAGATCTGGATTTGATTTTTTAAGTTTGTTTCTCATTTTGTCTGATTTTGATTTTGGAGATGATGTTTTTGTGTGAGATGAGGATAAATCCTTATCGCTAGATGCCGTAGACTGATTTAATGTTTGTGAACTGGATGTTTGTGTAGGTTTCACTTGTATTGCGGCAGATATCAAAGTTGGAGCAGAAAACTTTGCCCAAGTGTATTCGGTCTGGCAAGCTACCGATTTACATGGAATAGATCTGGGAGTTGAAGTTGAAGCAGAAGTAGAAGCAGTTGCGGCGGCATAAGACGGGCCAGGAGTTTCCTGAGCCATGACATATTTCTTAGCCTCGAAAAAGGTGATATTTCGGTCATGTTTGACACGTGAAATTTTTGACTGCAGTTTCCATGTCGGGCATTCTCTGGAAGACGAGGGGTGACTTCCAGAACAGTTTACACAAGCAGACGGGTTATTGCAGAGGTTACTGTCTTCACATTTGCCTCCACATCGGTGGCAGGCAGCTGGATTATGGCATGATTTGGAGCCATGGCCATACTTCTGGCAATTGTAACACCTCAGGGGATTCGGAATGTAGGCATCGACCCTTAGGTGACAATAACCAGCTTTAAGTGAGTTAGGGCGTGATGGAAGACAGAAAGTAAACAAGTATGTATTGCTTTTTAGAATTTCAGTGACTCCTTGAGAGTGCACCTCTGAAACAATGTCTGCTTCAGTCATGTCAGATAGGCAACGTCCTACATCACGGACGATGCCTTTGCTATTGTTGAGTGTCCTGTGAGATGAAACCTTTACAGGAACATTGGCCAGAAAATTAGTTGAAAGCAGAATTGGTGATTGTATTTGTTTCTTGCATTCAATAAGGAGAGATCCAGATCATAATTTTTTAACTTTTTGACTTCGCCAGCCAAACCTTCCTTGCCTTTCGCAATAGCAAAAGGATTCAATTTAAGGGGACCATCATTTGGATCAGACATTACAAGAAAGCGAGACCAATTTGCAGGATTTGTGAGAGCTGTAGCAGCCTCGTCCTCCGACGAGAATGACTCATCTGATTCATGCGAACGTTTTTTAAGTGGTGGTGCCATGATTGTATTGAATATGATTCGCTCTCCTAGTTCCCCACCCACCATGGAGTGTCAACGAGGACGATGCCTTATGTCTGTGGATCTACTACAGACGGCACCAAGGATACTAGGAGAGTGTACTCAAGCAGGAAAATACCTTGAAAAGATAGATCCTACCAGATTGGCCCATGAGCCATCGCCTTCTGGCATAGGACTCTAGGCAAATTGCAAAAGTAATAACTTGTGCTTTTAGCAAATAGGAAATAGCCAAGACCAAACAACAAATTTTCGAAAAGTCAAAAGTGTGCAAAAATACTTACCATGTACAGGGCTTGGCGTGACCAGCCGATTGATAGAACCGGGCCAGTTCTACCACCCGTATAGGTGAAGTCAGGGCCGAAGTGGTGTGTTGGGCAAAGGAACACTGTTCCTGGAACCAGTGCCCTCAACCACCAGACTCCCGTCCTCCACCGACACAGGGGCGCAACCCACGGCAAACGGGTTGGTGGACCAAATATACCCCCGGGTCCACAACGGGGGGTTGAAGAGTGCTTAGCGTTACCCAGCACCCACCACGAGGAGGTGGCTCTTCACGGGTGCCTTAGTCCCAGAAACTTAGCTTCCTTCACAACGTTAATTGGAGAACCATCCAAAAACAGTTCGGGATCTATATGAGGCTTCTATTTCCGACAGAAATGTATACATTTGATCTTTACCTTTGAAAATTGAAAGCCATTCTCAAGTGACCACTTATGAATTATATTTAAACACATCTGTAATTGTCTCTCGATGGTATGCATATTTTTACCACGACATGAAACGTGAAAATCATTCACAAACAATGACCCTTCTATTGAGTCATTTAATACTTTTGTGAGACTATTCATTTTTATGCTTAACAAAGTAACAGACAGAATACTGCCTTGTGGAACCCCCTGATCCTGATTATAATGGTCAGACAGGGTTGATCCAACACCAACTTGAAATTGTCTGTCTGCTAAAAACTGGGCTATTAAATGAGGCAAACGGCCTCTCAAACCCAAGTCATGTAAATCGTTTAAAATACCATGTTTCCATGTTGTATCATAAGCTTTTTCCAGGTCGAAAAATACAGCATGCTGGTTATTTACAATGGATTTTTTAGCGAATGATTTTAGTCGAACCGAATGATCAATAGTACTTCTATTTTTGCGAAAACCACATTGAATGTTTGCAATAAGGTTATTGGATTCTAGAAACCATACTAATCTATTATTGACCATGCGTTCCATGGTCTTGCAAACGCAGCTAGTGAGTGAAATAGGTCTGTAGTTTGATGGATTGGTACAACAATGGCATGACGCCACGAAGGAGGAATCTGCCCTGTTGTCCAAATATACTGAGTCAAAAAAGAAACTTCACATTCTTTCTTCAGGGCACTATAAAAGAACAAGAGATGGTAAGATGGTTAAATTGTTATTATTTCATTGCTGAGATCTGTGTGATGTACTCGATACACTGACAGTGCCATAATCAGTTCCATTAGGCTACACCGCCGTTCCAAAACATTGGTATACAGAATGTATACAAAATGCGACATTTCTCAGTTCAATATCGTGTATGGCCGCCCCGTGCATTCACCACTGCCAAACACCGTCTACTCATCGACTGCCTGATGCTTGTGAACAGGTGGTTGGGGATTCTGCGCCATTGCTCTTGCAAGGCAGCGCGAACTTCCTGCAAATTCTGAGGTTGGTTCCTAAGACCACGAAGCCTTCTCCCAAGTACATCCCAAACGTGCTCTATTGGATTAAGGTCAGGGGACCTCGATGGCCAGTCCATGACTTTGATTCCAGCGTTTTGAAGGAAATTTCGTGTCAAAATCGCGGTATGCGGCCGAGCATTATCATGCTGGAACTGTAGACCTGGGCCATGAAAGGAACGAGTTCAGGGGTGAGCACCTGGTCGCGGTAAGCAGCAGCTGTGAGGTTTCCACGGATGACCAGAAGTCGGGAAGGGTCGTTCCCACAGAAAGCACCCCACACCATGCAACTTCCGCCCCCGAATCTGTCGACTTCCTGTATTGGGCGTAATGTTCACGACGTCGTCTCCAGAATCTATGCCTGCCGTCCGCGAATCTGAGGGGAAACCTGGATTCATCGCTAAAGACGACTCGATTCCTGTCTCTGGGTCCATCGGAAGTGACGTTGGGCCCGCAGCAGACGTTGACGTTGATGAAACGGCGTCAATATTGGCCCACGATATGGACGTCGAGAATAGAGATTGGCAGCCCGCAACCGATTTCGAATGGTCTGTGAGGACAGTCGACCTCTAAACATCTCAGCCCTGGTTCGTGTAGCTGGCAGAAATCTGTCATGTAGGTGAGGTAGGACGATTTGACGGTCTTCTGCTCGTGACGTCACACGTGGACGACCCGACAGAAGTGGTGCCAGTTTGTTGTAGAAGACCTCGCAAGTCATACACAGTTCGTCGGCTGCATCCCATTGCTCTTGTGACGTCAATAACTGATATTCCCGCTTGCAACATGCCAACGGCACGTTCACGTTGCACATTTGACAATCGTGGCATTCCGAGTACCGTTAGAACTGTGGTTTAAAAGTGTTTTTTCGATTCTTGACGCCAATGCAAACACGTGCATATGAAGAAAACTTCGATGCGAAGATCACGTGATCGACTGCACGTCCAAAGCCTGATTTGGCACTAACGTCATTTGCACGACGAATGGATGGGTTTGAGTGGGGTTTGCTAACGTTTTTCTAGAGTCGAAAGATAGGGATCCCATTTCGGATACATAGATGTATCATCAGAGAAAAAAGTATTCATTATTTTTCAAATTACATTTTGTGAAGTTTCCTTTTTGACTCAGTATATTATCTAAAAAGTTCAGAAGTGTTTCAAGACATGCATTGGGTGAACGTTTCAGCAGCTGGTAGTTGATATTATCAGCGCCTTTTGCGTTATCATGAGCTCGCGCTAAGGCAGTATTCAGCTCATGTAGTGAAAATACTTCATTATAGTCTTTACCATTA
The DNA here is from genome assembly GCF_003918875.1 of Haliotis rubra. Lineage (NCBI taxonomy): Eukaryota > Metazoa > Mollusca > Gastropoda > Lepetellida > Haliotidae > Haliotis > Haliotis rubra. The sequence goes on along the minus strand of NW_025767210.1, from coordinate 283,032 downwards.
TCAGAATGAAAGTCAATCTTTTGCTTTTCGTGATAATTTTGATATTTCTGAAATTTTAAATTGTAATTGGATGAAGACGAATGTGTGGCTAAAGTTTCACCAAACTTGTTTGCAATGTCAATTAATATATTTTGCCCATCATTTAGATGATGAACACTAGAATTTCTACCATTGCCCTTGGTTCTCTGTATCATGTTCCACACCTTTGTCATTGGTGTACGTGAATTAATGTTTGATACAAAGTTCTTCCAAGACTGAGGTTTATTTTGTTTAAAAGTACGTCGATCCTTGGCATTACTTATTTTAAACTGATTTAAATTGTGAACAGTATGATGTTGGCGAAAATATTTCTCTGACGTCTTCCTACACTTGCTAGCTTGTTTACAATCATTAGTAAACCATGGTTTACAAATATGTGGTTTAGTAGAAGCCTTAGGAATAGTTTCATCGGCAATATTCTTCAGTTTATCAGGGAACAACTGAACCGGATCTGGAGTATTGACAAAAGGGTCAGGTTTCAAGGTGTCAGCACACAGAGTCTGAAATAACGGCCAGTTAGCCTTACTAAAATTCCACCTTGTTGCAGGGGGATCATCATTCGGGTTTACGGCTGAAAGTATTGTGGGAAAGTGGTCACTTCCACAAAGGTCATCGTGGACTGACCATTCGAATTCGTTATATATATTTGGATCTGTGAGCCACAGATCGAGTGCAGAATAGGTTCCAAAACCAGGGTGTAAATATGTGACAGATCCATCATTTAATATGCATAAATTATTGTTTTCAATTAAGTCTTCAAGAATTTTTCCTTTATTGTTAGTATAGGCACTTCCCCACGAAGGGTTATGGCCGTTAAGATCACCCATGATTATGAATGGTTTAGGAAGCTGGTCGAATAGTTCCTGAAGATCGGACTGATGAAGAACTGAAGAAGGAAAATATACAGAGAACAAAGCGTAAAGTTTATCTGTAAAGTAAGACGACTGCAACAGCCTGAAGATTGATTTTAAGAGGTACCGGGCTAAGGATTGCACCGTGCCTCTCGAGAATAGAAGCACTGCCAGTGGCTTTATCGCCTGGAGGTGAATGGAATGAATTGTACTGGCGCAACTCATATTCATGAGTACTTTTCAGATATGTCTCTTGTAAACTAAAGGCCGATGGTGTAAAATCTTGTGATAATAATTGTAGATTGTTATAATTGTTCCTGAGGCCACTGCAATTCCATTGTAATAATTTCATAAACATGTTTAGGGAGCTTCAACTGGAGATCATGAGCGCATGGAACTCCTACAACCTGTGTGTGAGTGAGTGATCTCCGTAGCAAGTAGCTCAAATGAATTTTGAACCGTCACAGGAGCTGTCGATGAAGGAGACTCTCCCATATAATGAAGACTTTTTTCTTTTCTTTATTTGAAAGGTGGGCAACACTCCTGTGTTTCCTGAGTCGAATTGATATCGTCTGGTTGCGTTTCCTCAGTCTGAGAGGCTGATGTGCATTGACGATCTTTTGATATTTTATCATTGTCATCCAAGGTTATTGGATCAGCATTCAACCAAGCTATAACAGTTTGGCATTCAGTTGAAACTGATTGAGATTTTGGAACAGGTGTCGGAGCAGAGGAAGAAACTGCGGCTGAGTATGTTGGACCGGTAAAAGATTTGGAATGAGCATTAACTATTTTCTTCGCTTCAAAGTATGAGATGTTGTTAGTACATTTGATTTTGAGAATTTTGGCCTCATATTCAAACCTTGGGCAAGATTTTGATGATGCCAGGTGGTCACCACTGCAGTTTGAGCATTTTATGGTATTATTGCAGTCAGTACTCTCATGACTTTTACTGCAGCGAGAGCATACAGATTTACCAATCCAAGACCTTGCACCATGGCCACACTTTTGGAACTTATAACACCGGAGTGGATTTGGTACATATACCTCCACTCCGGAGTGGATTCGGTACATATACCTCCACTCCGGTGTTACATTATCCAGCTTTAATAGATTTGGGAAGCGTAGTCATACCCAACGTGAAAAGCCAAAATCTCTTCTTCGGTCATATCTGATTGACAACGGGATCTGTCTCTTACAATACCTCTGCAAGTGTTCAGAGTCTTATGCACTGAGACAACAACCTGTTTGTTTACAAACTGCTGTAAGCCCAACAGATTAACAGATTGCTGCCGCCTTACACATTCAACCAAGAGTGACATTCTTTTCCTCCCCGCAGACACCTTGGATGCCCTTGAAGACGGCAAAGGGATTGATATTCAAGGGACTTCCATCGTCAGTTGCAATAACCAAGAACCTTGGCCAGGAATCGTTCAGTAAAGGGGATACCTCTTCATCAGATGACGAAGAAAGGTGTCTCTGCTTATTTGTTTTGGACGAACCAGAGTGTGTGTTGTGAGCCATGGTATAATGTTCGACAACCCTGCTCCCCACCCGCCATCCAGTGTCAACAATGACGATGTTGCAGTGGAAACTTGATTGCAACACCAGGGCTACAGGGATGTTATACTCCAGAAATACAGACATAAATAGCTAAGAATTCTAAAAGATCACATGTCAGGCTGGTTCGGCCCATGACATTAGTCTCAAGAAACTCAGTATTCAGAGATCCATATCACCAGATTGGCCCATGAGCCACCGCCTACTGGTATAGGACTCTAGGCAATTTGACATATTAATAATTTGCAATTTGAAATCGAAAAGGCCAATACCCTCAAAATGAGAAAATGTGCGAATATATTCACCATGAACAGGGCTCGGCGTGACCATTTGATTGATAGAACCGGGCAAGGTCTACCACCCATCTGGGTGAAGTAAGGACCAAAGTGGTGTGTTGGGCAAAAGGAACACGGTTCCAGGCTCCCAGTGCCCTCAACCACCGGACTCCCGTCCTCCACCGACACAGGGGCGCAACTCACGGCAGACAGGTTGGTGGACCAAATATATCCCCGGCTACACACAGGGGGTTGTAGAGCGCTTAGCGTTACCCAGCACCCACCACGAGGAGGTGGCTCTTGAAGAGACAATGGGAAACCTCACCAGATGAAGGGACAATAGGATACCTCGCCTAAAGAGGGATAATAGGATACCTCACCAGACGAGGTGACAATGGGATACATCACAAGATGAAGGGACAATAGGATGCCTTATCAGATGAAGGGACAATAGGATACCTCACCAGATGGAGGGACAATAGGATGCCTCACCAGATGAAGGGACAATAGGATACCTCGCCTAAAGAGGGATAATAGGATACCTCACCAGACGAGGTGACAATTGGATACCTCACAAGATGAAGGGACAATAGGATGCCTCATCAGATGGAGGGACAATAGGATACCTCACCAGATGGAGGGACAATAGGATGCCTCACCAGATGAAGGGACAATAGGATGCCTCACCAGATGAAGGGACAATAGGATACCTCACCAGATCGAGGGACAATAGGATGCCTCATCAGATGAAGGGACAATAGGATACCGCGACAGATGGAGGGACAATAGGATGCCTCATCAGATGAAGGGACAATAGGATACCTCGACAGATGGAGGGACAATAGGATGCCTCACCAGATGGAGGGACAATAGGATGCCTCATCAGATGAAGGGACAATAGGATACCTCGACAGATGGAGGGACAATAGGATGCCTCATCAGATTAAGGGACAATAGGATGCCTCACCAGATGGAGGGACAATAGGATGCCTCACCAGATGGAGGGACAATAGGATGCCTCACCAGATGAATGTACAATGGGATACCTTATCCGATGAAGGAACAATAGGATAGCTCACCAGATGAGTGAGTGAGTTTAGTTTTACGCCGCACTCAGCAATATTCCAGCTATATGGCGGCGGTCTGTAAATAATCGAGTGGGTGAGTGAGTGAGTTAAGATTTTAAGTCACATCGGCAATATTTCAGCCATATCGTGACTAAAGCAAGTCTAAATATATCAACAATTTAAGTGAAATTATAAAATTCTGCCGACGAAGGACAGTAAAATAACTAGATTATCACAGATATAGATATAAAACTAGTAACTAAATCTAAAACATTTGAACTATACAAGACGATACAATATAAAAAACAGGCTATTGATCGCCAACAACTGAAGGTAGATCACCATACTAGGGACCATGGGGACTTACAGTACATTTGCTTCCTGCATGGAGCCTAGCTGGATTTACATCATCCCTTCAGCCGTTAGCAATTTAGCAAAACTAGCCATACATTAAAAGAACAGGTATTCTACGATTAAAAAGTGGATCATTTTAATTTACTTTGAATGTTGTGGGACTTACATACCCTCTCAGGAGGACAATAGTTTTACAGTACTTTAACCCCCCTCGAGGATACAGCCACTAACAATCTTAATTACTAATTCAAACTTCCAATCTTAAAATATTTATGTATTTACAAATCATTTAACAAATCTAATTCTTTTAAAAATGCAATAATTAAATGAGAACTGATACTATTAAAAAGATCCTTCATAGTTCGTGATTTAAAATATTTATCCCTTGTGATGGAATACTCAACACAGTCAAGTAAGACATGCTTGACCGTGATTCTTTCATCACAAGGGATACAAAATGGAGGATCCTCACCTTTCAATAGGTATTCGTGAGTATATCTTGAGTGGCCAATACGACATCGTCGTATGATGACCTCTTCAAATCTGGACTGACAACCCAAGTAAGTGTAACCGATGTAGGGTTTTAATTCATGTAATTTATTGATACCTACTTGGGTGTCCCACTTGTTTTGCATCAGATCACGGACATAAGATCTTAAAGCAGCTTTGTAATCAGAGTATGGGATCAGAAGTGGTGTCACAGATTTGTTGAGTGCTGCCTTAGCAGCAATATCAGCCATTGTGTTCCCAGAAATGCCAACGTGACTGGGTAACCAACAAAAGACGATGTCGCATTGGCCAGTAGCAAGTTCATTGTACAATTCAATAATTTCTATGAAAAGTGGATGTGTGCAAGAAAGATTTTTAATAGCCTTAAGACACGAACGAGAATCTGAAAAGATGATATATTGTTTATAATTACGGTGTTTAGTAATATATTTAAGAGCTGTTAGTATTGCGTTTGCTTCTGCTGTGAAAATTGAACTGTCATTGGGTAGTCTGGAAGATATTGTTTTGGACCCAATGACAGTGGCACAAGCAACCGCGCCACCATCCTTGGACCCATCTGTGTATAAGGATTTATATGTATTATAGTTATTTCTTAATTGACTAAATTCTAGTTTATACTGTAAATCATTAGTTTCGGAATTTTTTAAATGTGGTTAATGTTAAGTCAACGTCTGGCCTCACCAATTGCCAAGGAGGAGAAGAAAGAAGACGGGACGGAGATATATTCTCCAGCTCAATGCCAGCAGCAAAAAGGAATGGTTTAATTCTGAGCCCAAGAGGCGGAACAAGAGAAGGCCTTTTGTTATACAAATCCTCATAAAGAGGAGTGAAGACACAGTTAAATGCAGGGTTAGACTCGTTAGAATATAGTTTGGTAAGATATTGTAAAGATAATTTAATACGGCGTTGGGAAAGAGAAGGCTCATCTGCCTCAACATAGAGACTATCAACTGGAGAAGTTCTACGTGATCCAAGACAGAGTCGTAGACCTTGGTGGTGAACAGAATCAAGTAGTTTAAGGTTGCTTTTGCAGGCTCCGCCATGTACGATCGAACCATAATCAAGTTTAGATCGTACCAATGATCGGTATAAGTGAAGGAGGGTAGTTTGATCCCCTCCCCACTTTGAATTGGAGACAACCTTTAACAAATCGAGTGCCTTCAGGCATTTAGCTTTAAGGGATTTAATATGTGGCAGGAATGTTAAATGGGAATCGAAAATTAGGCCCAAAAAATTTGGCCTCCTTTACAACTTTGATTGGAGTGCCATTTAAAGATAGTTCTGGGTCCTTATGAGGCTTATATTTACGGCAGAAATGTATACAATTAGTTGTAAATAATCGAGTCTGGACCAGACAATCCAGTGATCAACAACATGAGCATCCACCTGCGCAACTGGGAACCGATGACATGTGTCAACCAAGCCAGCGAGCCTGACCACCCGATCCTGACCACCCATTAGTTGCCTTTTACGACAAGCATGGGTTACTGAAGGTTCATTCTAACCCGGACCTTCACGTGTTCTCATCAGAAGCAGGGACAATATGATACCTCACCTGATAAAGGAACAACGGGATACCTCACCCGATGAAGGGACAATAGGATGCCTCATCTGATAAATGGACACCTAATGAAGGCACAATAGGTAATATCACCTGATGGAGGGACAACAGGTAACATCAGCTGATGTGGGACAATAAGTAACATCACGCCATGAAGGGACACTAGGATACCTCGCCTAATGAGTGAGTGAGTGAGTGAGTGAATTAAGATCAAAAGTCACATCTGCAATATTTTAGCCATATCGTGACTAAAAACAAGTAATAAATCAGGAATACATTTTTTGTGAAAAAACTGTCAACAAAGGGCAGTAAAAACAACAAAAATATCACAGATATGAATATAAAACTATTATGTAACTCTAAAACTGATGAATTATTGAAGACAATACAATATAAAGATGGGCTTCATGTTGCGAACAACTGAAGGTAGATCACCATACTAGGGATCCTCAACTGATGAAGGGACAATAGGGAATATCATCTGATGCAGGGACAATAATGTACGTCACCCGATGAAGGGACAATAGGATACGTCAACCGATGAAGTGACAATACATACGTCATCCGATGAAGAGACAAAATGGCACGTCAACCGGTGAAGGGACCAAATGATACGTCACCCGATGAAGGGACAATAATATACGTCACCCGATGAAGGGACAAAATGATACGTCACTTGATGCAGGGACAATAACATACGTCACCCGATGAAGGGACAATAACATACGTCACCCGATGGAGAGACAAAATGATACGTCAACCGATGAAGGGACAAAATGATACGTCACCTGATGAAGGAACAATAGGTAACATCACGTGATGAAGAGACAATATTATACTTCGCCCGATGAAGGGAAAATAGGATACGTCACCCGATGAAGGGACAATAGGTAACATCACGTGATGAAGTGACAATAATATACTTCACCCGATGAAGGGACAAAATGATACCTCACCTGATGAAGGGACAATAGGTAACATCACGTGATGAAGGGGCGGAAGGTTATATCACCTGAACGCAGAGCAGAAAGTGGAATCACGTCATCCGATGAAGGGACAAAATGATACGTCACCCGATGAAGTGACAATACATACGTCATCCGATGAAGAGACAAAATGACACGTCAACCGATGAAGGGACCAAATGATACGTCACCCGATGAAGGGACAATAGGTAACATCACGTGATGAAGAGACAATATTATACTTCACCTGATGAAGGGACACAATGATACGTCACCCGATGAAGGGACAATAGGTAACATCACGTGATGAAGAGACAATATTATACTTCACCTGATGAAGGGACACAATGATACGTCACCCGATGAAGGGACAATAATATACGTCACCCGATGAAGGGACAAAATGATACGTCACTTGATGCAGGGACAATAACATACGTCACCCGATGAAGGGACAATAGGATACGTCACCCGATGAAGTGACAAAAACATACGTCACCCGATGGAGAGACAAAATGATACGTCAACCGATGAAGGGACCAAATGATACGTCACCTGATGAAGGGACAATAGGTAACATCACGTGATGAAGAGACAATATTATACTTCGCCCGATGAAGGGAAAATAGGATACGTCACCCGATGGAGGGACAATAGGTAACATCACGTGATGAAGTGACAATAATATACTTCACCTGATGAAGAGACCAAATGATACGTCACCTGATAAAGGGTCAAAATGATACGTCATCCGATGAAGGGACAAAATGATACGTCACCCGATGAAGGGACAATAAGATACGTCACCCGATGAAGAGTCAAAATGATACGTCAACCGATGAAGGGACCAAATGATGCGTCACCCGATGAAGAGTCAAAATGATACGTCAACCGATGAAGGGACCAAATGATGCGTCACCTGATGAAGGGACATTAGGTAACATCACGTGATGAAGAGACAATATTATACTTCATCTGACGAAGAGACCAAATGATACGTCACCTGATAAAGGGTCAAAATGATACGTCATCCGATGAAGGGACAAAATGATACGTCACCCGATGAAGGGACAATAATATACGTCACCCGATGAAGGGACAAAATGATACCTCACCTGATGAAGGGACAAAAGGTAACATCACGTGATGAAGGGGCGGAAGGTTATATCACCTGAACGCAGAGCAGAAAGTGGAATCACCATCACCATACACTAAATTCACAGGGAGAGGGGTGTGTTGGGGTGTGGGGGTGCCTGGAAGTATGGTTAGTGCGTTACAATTGTTTGAAGTCGTTTTGTGTATGTACTGACAACAACAAGAATAAACAAGCACCTAGTTATACATACCCTCCTGCTATGTCACCTTCCCTTTCCAGCACAAGGCGACGTGGACTGTTGACTTCCCGGTATATACGCATATGCATCGTAAAGATACGGTGTCTATCCATCACTTTCAATGCATATATGCAGGCCATTTCATCATTTGTCAGGCAACGCCCAGTGTCAATATCTTGCCATTTATCAGGTTTGTAGGTCGCTTGAAGAGGAACTTTATCCCATGGGACTTGTTTTTCTAGTGAATTTCCGTTGAACTTGAAAAGTTTAATATCATAATTAGACCCGTTTTTACACAGAATGTACAAATCATTAGCACATATTGAGCTCCAAGTCAGTGATATCAGTATATCTGGACCTTGCACCTTACTTCTTCTCCAGTTGTCTTTCAAATCTGTAATTAAACAAATACATGGTTGTAATGTTTGGGAAGAAAGTTATTTGTAGGTTGTGGGTGGGATAAGGATGAGTGAATATGTGAATATTGCTTTATGCCGCATTTTGCAGTTTTATGCGACGTGTGTTGTGCTTAATTTTGTTCAAAATGCTTGCATACACACACATACTTTTATACATGTGCCTGGGAAAAGGTTAAGGACCCTTGGGAATATTCGCAATGTTTCGCCTTACATCCGTGGTGTGTAGGCACAGCACGTTTGTAAAGCTGCAAGCTTGTCTGTAAGATCCTGACTTGATTACAACAAAGCACAAAAAGGACCTTTTCCTATAATGAACATGGCACAGTGCACAAATCACCTGACTGTACTCAAAATAATGCCTGTTACAAGTATGAAGCTAAATAGACGATCACGTAACAGGGCGTGCATGTGACATGTTGCAGCTTGTATATCTCCTAATATTATAATTAATGATCAGCTTCAAACGCCATGTATTATCATGGGCGATCTCAAGGGACACAACCTGCTTTGGGGATGTGCATATACTAATAATCAAGAAAAACTCCGAGAAAATCATTTCAGAGAATAACATATTTTTTTATCCATATTTAATGATGATTCAACCACGTATTAACGAAACCACATTCACACTGTCACCTAATCGCAAGCATTTAAAGTCAGCCGTCTAACCAACTCAGCCATCGCGGCTTCCACATAATGTGGTGGCGGTGTGGATTAGACGGCTGATTTTGTGTGTTGGCGCTTAGGTGAGAGTGTGGGGTTGAATCCCAGATTCAACCCGACAAAAGTACTAGAATCTATACTTTACTGTGAAAGTGTAATCCCAAACATAACATGTTACATTTGACCACTTTCTAAATAACATTGTGTATGTACACGCATTTACATCCAGGCACTGGACCAAATATTTGCCTCGATATTCTGCCTCACAGATTTCACTTTGTATACTGATGTTGAATGGATGGTCCATGATGAACTTGCTGTCCAAACAATACCAAAGTAATCTGCAAGTGCGCATTTTCGTTAACTATGGTTTAATAAATTCTCAATACACATGACACAAAGGATTAGAGTGAGTTTAAATTAAAAGTCACTTTGGCAATATTTCAGCCATATCGTGACTAAAGCAAGTGATAGATTAATATATATTATAGGTAAATCATAAAAACCTGTCAACGAAGGACAGTAAAACAACTAGATTATGACAGGTAGAAATTTAAAACTAGGAACCAAATCTAACACATTCAACTATACACGACAATACAATAAAAAAACAGGCTATAGATTGCTAACAACTGAAGGTAGATCACCATACTAGGGACCATGGGGACTTACAGCACAGTGGCTTCCTGCATGGAGCCTAGTTGGATTTACATCATCCCTTCCGCTGTTGGCGATTTAGATTGAACTAGCCATACATTAAAAATACACATATGCTACGATTAAAAAGGTGGAGAGTTTAAATTGACTTTGAATGTTGCAGGACTTACATGCCCTCTCCGGAGGACAATACTTTTACAGTACTTTAATCCCCTTTGAGGGTACAGCCACTAACAATCTAAGTCACTAATCTAAACTACCAATCATTAAAATACATCTATCTACAGAACATATTATTCAAAATTCATCTATTAAATCAACTTCTTTTAAAAACCAATAATTAAATGAAAATTTACAGTGTTAAAACGATCCTTAACTGTTTTCACATTGAAGTACTTATCCCTTATGATGGAGAATTCATCACAGTCAAGCAGGATATGCTTGACGGTGACTCTCTCATCACAATGGATACAAAACGGAGGATCTTCACCTTTTAACAAGTATTTATGAGTATAACGTGTATGGCCAATGCGACATCGTCGCATAATGACCTCTTCAAATCTGGACTGACAACCCAAGTAGGTGTAACCAATATAGGGTTTTATTTCATGTAACTTATCGATGCCTACTTGAGTGTCCCACTTCTTCTGCAACAGATCCCGGATGTAAGATCTAATGCTAGGTTTGATATCGGAGTGTGGAATAAGAAGTGATGTAACAGATTTGTTGAGTGCTGCCTTAGCAGCAAGATCAGCCATTTTGTTTCCAGAAATGCCAACATGCCTGGGTAACCAACAATAAACGATGTCGCATTGGCCATTATACAATTTCTATTAAAAGTGGATGTTTACAAGAAATATTTTTAAGAGCCTGAATACACAAAACAGAATCAGAAAAAAGTATGTATTGTTTATATTTACGGTGTTTATTAAGATAGTTAAGAGCTGTTAATATGGCGTTAGATTCTGCTGTGAAAATAGAGCTATTATTTGGTAGTGGAGAAGATATTGTTCTGGATCCAATGACAGTGGCACATGCCACCGCGCCACCATCCTTGCACCAATCTGTAAATAAGGATTTGTATGTATCATATCTAATTTTTAATTGATTATATTCCTGTTTATATTGTAATTCATTAGTTTCTAATTTCTTATACTTTGTCAGTGTTAGATCAACTTCAGGCCTCACCAGTTGCCAAGGAGGATAAGAAAGAAGACGGGAAGGAGCTATATTCTCCAGCTCAATGCCAGCAGCAGAAATAAATGGTTTAATTCTGTGCCCAAGAGGCGGAACAAGAGAAGATTCTTTTTGTGTACAAATCCTCATAGAGAGGATTAAAGACACAGTTAAATGCAGGGTTAGACTCGTTATAATAGGGTTTTGTTATATACTGTAATGATAATTATATACGACGTTGGTTAAGGGATGGCTCATCTGCCTCAATAGAGAGACTGTCAACAGGAGAAGTTCTAAAAGACCCAAGACAAAGTCTTAGGCCTTGGTGGTGAACAGAGTCAAGTAGTTTTAGGTTATTTTTGCAGGCACCACCATATACGATGGAGCCATAATCAAGTTTGGAACGGACCAGTGATCGATATAGGTGTATGAGGGTAGCTTGATTCCCTCCCCACTTAGAATTTGAAACAAATTTCAACAAGTCAAGAGCCTTCAGGCATTTAGATTAAAGGGAATTAATATGCGGCAAAAATGTTACATGGGAGTCGAAAATTAGACCCAAGAACTTGGCTTCCTTGACAACTTTGATGGGAGTGCCATTTAAAGATAGTTCTGGGTCTTTATGCAGCTTATAGTTTCTACAAAAGTGTTGACAATTAGTTTTTGAGTTAGAAAATTTAAGGCCGTTTTCAAGACACCATTTATTTATTTTATTTAAGCACAACTGCAATTGCCGTTCAATAGTATGCATATTTTTACCACGACAAGACATATTAAAATCATCCACAAAAAGTGATCCATCGATTCAATCGTTTGAAACCTTGGATACACTATTGATCTTGATACTAATTAAGTGAAAGACAAAATACTGCCTTGAGGGACGTACTGATCCTGATTGTAAATGATCAGACAGGGTTGAATCCACTCGGACTTGAAATTGCCTGTTTCTTACAAACTGTGATATGAAAAGAGGTAAACGAAACCAAACCAAAGTCATGTAAATCCTTCAAAATGTCATGCTTCCAGGTCGTATCATAAGCTTTCTCAAGATCAAAGAAAACTGATACAGTATGTTGTTTATTTACTATAGCATTTATAACAAAGGATTCTAAACGTACTAAATGATCAATGGGTACTACGATTTTTCCTGAAACCACATTGAATTTTTGTTATAAGGTTATTGGTTTCAAGATACCAAGTTCATCTATTATTCACCATACGTTCCATGGTTTTATAGACACAGCTAGTTAGAGATAACGGTCTGTATTTCGACGAATCTGTATGATCCCTGCCAGGTTTTGGTGTTGGGACTACAATGGCATTACGCCATGAAGGGGAAATTCTCCAGGCGTCCATATTTGGTCAAATATATCTGAAAGTGTCATCAGACATGGTTCAGGTAAGTGTTTCAGTAGCTGGTAATGGATATTATCAACACCCGCTGCAGTGTCATGAGATTGCTCAAGAGCTGTATGTAGCTCATGTCATGAAAACAATTCATTATAATCTTCACCGTTATGCGAGTCAAAATTAAGTTTTGTCTTTTCCTGTTGTTTCTGATATCTCTGAAACTCAAGGACATAATTTGCCGATGATGAATTTTTGGCAAGAGTTTCGCCACTTTTATTTGCAATTTTTGAACTGTCAGTAATTAAATTATCACCATCTTTAAGATGGTGAACAGCCGATTTTGAACCTTTAACTTTAATTCTTTGAACCATGTTCCATACTCTGGACATTGGCGTACGTGAATTAATTTTTGAGACATAATTTCTACAAGTTTGTCGTTTGTTTTGTTTAAAGGTTCGACGCGCCTTTGCATTGAGTATTTTAAATTTATTCAAGTTATGGAGAGTCGGATGATGGCGGAAATAACGCTCTACATTTTTCCTCGCTTTTCTGGCTTTTCTACAATCTGTATTAAACCATGGTTTTCGTACCCTCTGGAGTCGTAGAGGACTTTGGTACACACTCATCAGCTATTTCAGTTAAAACTTGAGCGAAAGTTTGAATGGGATCAGTTATATCACTGAAACATTTAGGTCGAAGTTTCGATTTACAAATAGTTTGATATAAAGACCAGTTAGCCTTCGAAAAGTTCCATCTTGTATACGATGGAGAATCAGATGGAGTTATTTCTGAAAGGATAGTTGGGAAGTGGTTACTTCCACAAAGGTCATTATGAACAGATCAATCAAATTCATTCAGGAGGTGTGAATCTGCAAGGGACAAATCCAGAGAAGAATAAATGCCAGTTGCAGGATGCAGATAGGTGCTTGAATCATCATTAACTACGCACAGGTCATATTGCCTTTAGTATTAGTACTGCCCCAGAGTGGGTTGAGACCATTTAGGTCACCCATAATAACACATTTTTCCGGGAGTTGATCATAGAGTGATTGAAGATCAGTCTAATGAAGTGCCGATGAAGGCGGAATATACAGACTGCATAATGTAAGTGCTACACCCAGAGTAATTCGCACTGCAACAGCATGGAGATTAGTGTTAAGCGTAACAGCACTGTGAGTAACATCATGTCGTATAAGGATAGGAGAACCTCCAGCGGCTCTATCACCTGGAGGGGAAAAATAGTGACTTCAAACTGACGTAAGCTAAAATTATCTGTCTGTTTCAGATACGTCTCTTGCAGACAGAACGCTGATGATGTTAAATCCTGGATTAATAGCTGTAGTTCATTCAAATTTGTCCGCAGTCCTCTACAGTTCCACTGCACAATATGATTACATAGACCTATATTTAAGGTGGATTAGTTAGGGATCTACCCCGCACCTTTTTTCGAGGGCGAAAAGCTATGTACCCTAGAATGGACGTTTTCGGACACATCCATGTTCTCAATTGATCCGTATTTGTTAAATAATTTGATTTTAACATCTGACCCTTTTGGGGCTCTGCCACTTCTTATTTTTGGAAGAATCTGGCTTCTGTTTGCTTTTGCTTTTGACGTTTCTGTTAGATTGAGTAATTAGTGAGTGAGTGAGTTAATATTTAACGTCACATCGACAATATTGCAGCCATATCGTGACGAAAGCGAGCCATACAATAAAAAGTAGAAACATTTTGAAAAGATTGAGTAATTAGAGATGCCTGAGAAGATGTATCACGATGATAAGATGGTCTGATTTGGTTGGGGGCGTAGACATTGCGTAGACATTGCAGGTGATAAAATCTTAGGAGACTCGGTTTTGAGCCAAGTCAAATTCGTCTGATAGCTTGCAGATGACTTGGTTACTGAAGGGGTTATATCAGACGATGTTTTTGCTATGGACGCATAAGTTTCCTTGATCTCAGATCTTAAGACAAGCTTTTTTGCATCAGAGAAACTAATGTTTTGAGTAAATTTGATCTTACTGAGTGAGTGCCTGCCCAGTTGATACATTTCTTAAAGGTACTCTCAAAACGTTCTGATGTATGTGTCTTCTCACCACAGACAATGTGCAAGTATTAAAACCATGCCCAAACTTCTGGCATTTAAAACACCTCAGAGGATTTGGTATGTGGGTGTCAACAGTAATGTTACAGTTTCCTGCCTTAATTGATCTGGGAGCGTTGGGAGAAGAAAATGAAAACAGGTAAGTGTTCGTCTGAATGGTTTCCTGGTGTTTGCGTGTTGTAAAAGGCTTAAAGTAAGTGACCCCTTGATCCTTCATTTCCGAAACAATATTAAGTTCGGACATGTCAGTGAACAATCGATCTCAGTCTCTAACGATTCCTTTGCTGGTGCTAAGCGATCTATGAGGAGAGACTGATACCGGAATGCCGACGAACGTTTCAGTAGTCATCAGGTTAGTTGCCTGTTGCCTTTTGCTGCACTCAATGGGCAATGACCCTGAACGCAAAAGTTTAATGTTTTTCACATCACCGGCTATGCCTTATATGCCTTTTGTACCGCAAAAGGATTCAACTTCAGTCTTGTATTACCTTGAGTCTCCATCACTAAGAATCGTGGCCAGTAATCAATTGATTGGTCTTCATCATCAGGATCAGTGTCAAGAGGACGTTTTGGTTTTTTTATGGGGAGTTTCGTAAGCCATGGATAGTGTTTAAAGATTCATCCTCCGAGCTCCCCACCCACCATGGAGTGTCATGAAGACAATGCTACAACTTGCAGCACCAAGGATACTCGGATGATATACTCCAGCCAATGAAATTAAAATATTAATTATTCCACCAGATTGGCCAATGAGCCACCGCGTTCTGGGCATAAGACTCTAGGCAAACTTCATGCAAACATACTTCAAATGATGTTCTATGAATAAAGGGCGCCAAGACCAAAAATTTAAACAATTCCAAATAGAATTTTGTGCAAATACATAAAATCCATGCACAGGGCCTGGCATGACCAGCCGATTGATTGAACCGGGCCCATTCAGCCACCCGTCTAGGTGAGGTAAGAGGCGAAGTGGTGTGTTGGGCAAAGGGACGCTGTTCCTGGAACCAGTGCCCTCAAGCACCAGACTCCCGTCCTCCACTGACACAGGGGCGCAACCCACGGCAAACAGGTTGCCCAATTCGCCCTAACGCCAGCAATGGGGTGCTGTGGACCAAATATACCCCCGGGTCCATACGGGGGGTGGGGTGGGGTTGAAGAGCGCTTAGTGTTACCCAGCACCCACCAGCACCATCCTATTGCGTAGGTCGATGCTCATCACTGTATTGTCCGGTCCAGACTCGATTATTTACAGACCACCACCATAAAGCTGGAGTATTGCTGAGTGTGACGTAAAACAACAAACCAAACCAACCACTCCTTCTGCATCAGATCACGGATACATGATCTAATAATAGCATTATAATCAGAGTATGGAATAAGAAGGGGTGTCACAGATTTGTTGAGTGCTGCTTTAGCGGCAGCATCAGCAATCGTGTTACCAACAATTCCAACATGGCTGGGTAACCAACAGAAGACGATGTCGATTGGCTAGTAGCAAGGCTGTTATATAATTCTATGATTTTAAGTAAATGTTGATGTTTACAAGAAATATTCTTCACGGCCTGAATACAGGAAAGGATATAAGAAAATATAATGATCTGCTTGTATTTAGTTTCAGTATTTAGAGCTGTTAATGTTGCTTTTGATTCTGCTGTAAAAATGCACTGGCATTTGATAGACTTGAGGATATGATTTTGGAACCAATGACAGTGACACTAGCAAGTGTGTCATCATCCTTTGACCCATCCGTAAAATAGATTTGTAAGAAATGAATGTGTAATCCCATATATAACATACAGTGCGTCCTGGTTGTAATCCTCTGGTTATAATGCCCCTGGTTATATATTATGACCAGAAGTCATTGAGAATTGGTTTCTAGTATAAACAACCTTGACCAGCTATCAAGTGCTTGGTTTCATTCGAGAAAGAAAACTCCGTTAATCCTTTTTCATTAGTTTGTGAAGAGTTATCCCCCGTTGTTTACTTACTAGCAGACGTGATCCTCAGTATGGATGATTTAGAGAAGAGGAAGTTGATTTTAGAGTAGTATAACAAGGGCATCAGATCAGCCAAAGTGATTTCAAGTAGAACAGGCATCCCTTTGTCCACTGTTTATCGTGTTTTGAAAAATATTGCAAATGGATATGGCACTGAGTGCCAGGGAGGCGCAGGTAGGCCCGGAAAATTGACTGTCGGTGACAGGGGGCGGCTTGGTATTCTAGTTTCTAAAAACAAACGAAGGAGTTTAGAAAACGTAAGGCTGGATATGATTGATAGAGGAACTGTGGCTGTCTGTAAGGAGACAATTAGAACTGAGCTGCATGCAGTGGGTTGGCAGAAAAATCGAGGAATTCCATCAACGATCATGAAACCTGAACAAAAGGAGCGAAGGTTGAAGTGGTGCTTACAGCATAGATATTTTAACTGGGATAATATGATTTTCTCCGATGAAAGTTCTGTGTGGCTGTTTCCTAATACACTGACATTCTGGACCAAACAAACTGAAAACCCTTTGTATCAGCGGCCAAAGTACAGTCCGAAATTTAACGTGTGGGGTGGCATATCTGTGTTAGGGGCAACGCCCCTCTGTGTATTTGAAGGGAATATGAACATTGAGCGATACACAGATATTATCGAGGGACATTTACTTCCATCTACTCACGCATTCTATTGACATTTTTGGATTTTCCAGCAGGACAGCGACCCAAAACATCGTCCAAAGCATTCACAGGCCTGGTGTCGGACCCAAAATATGACATTATTAGATTGGCCAAGCCATAGCCCTGACCTAAATCCAATAGAAAATATTTGGGGACTTATTAAGGAAAGTGTCAATAAGAAAAATCTGACAAATATTGCTGAAATGAAAGAAGATGTGGTCCGATATTGGGACAGCATGGACCACAACTTTCTAACTTCTTTTATCAGTAGTAAGCCCCGCCGCATTGAAGCCTGCATTGCTGCCGATGGTGACTTGACAAAATACTAACTGTTCACCTGTTTTTGAATCTGGAGTTACGTCCTGCTAATATTCACATTTAATACGTGTGTAATGAGCGAAAAAAACCATTACAATCTTAAATTCCCAATAATTTCTTGCTGTAATGCTGTGTTTTTGCCAGAACCGATTTCCCGCCCTTATAATACCCTGGTTATTTTGCCAAACTGGATATAATGCCATTTGCCAATGGTTTTTGGAACAAAAGTCATTTTCCCTTTGGTTATAATGCCAATTACCCTGGTTGCATGTACAGTCCGTTTGGCTCAAAAGCGGACCGATGAATTGCAATCTAACTCGACAACTAATAAACATAACATACTCAATGAAACGCTGACCATAATCAAAACAGCATACCCACACTGTGAGTTTTTTTGCAGAATATTTGTCCTAAAAATAAAAAAGATGTTTAAAAATCTATCATAAAAATATTGACACAGTTCACTATTTGTTACGAGGGACGAGTGCAGAGAAAGGGACAGCCAGGTGTTCAAGAAAGGATGGAGACGGCATAGCACAGGTTAATGAATCAATAACTTTGTCGGCACTTGTGTACGTGCTTCTCTAACACCTGGCTGTCCTTGGTGTCCTTACCAGGTTTAGCTAACCAAGCACCTACTCGTGCACAAGTGCAAACAATTACCTTGTTTTGTCATGTTGAGTAATCGAGTATTTCTCCCTGACTGCACAGACATGTCACTAATCCGTTGTGGTTGTTGTTGTAGATCTAGAAAGAAAATACCATCTCTCAGTCGCAAGTAGACTTGTTTTTTTTTAAATGCATAAGAATACTTTTGGGGGGATATTGAAAACACTACGAGTAACTGACATGGGATTTCGTTGTTCAAAGTCATATTCTGCGACACTCCAGCCAATTAACTACCTGAAAGTAAATACTTATTAAAGCCCAGAACGACCCGAAAGGTCAGGCATGATAAGAGGCAAGCCACTAGGATTGGTAGTTTGACAACACCATCTATTTGGTTGAATTTCAGAACCACCATAGGTTATTGGCGATCCTTAATTCCTGGATTCCGAACAGGGTGACATCGAGGTATTTGTTTATACAAACATTACGACGTGAAATCATTCAATGAAAGTTCAGAATAGAGTATGTACATGAGTTGAAATTAAATGACATCTCGGCAATATTTCGTCCTTATTGGGACGAGGACAATTGGGTAGATTACGTGCTGTGATGACAAAGTGAGTGAGTTATAAATTCATAATAAACGCAGTTAAAATGAAAAACCTGTCGACGAAGGGCAATAAAATAACGTGATTATCACAGATAGAGATCTAAAACGGGCATGTAACATTAAAATCAAACCAATAATATAGACAATACAATATGAAAACGGGCGGGAGATCACTAGCAACTGAAGGCATGTCAGCATACTAGTGACCATGGGGTCTTACAGTACATTTGCGACCTGTATCGACCCTAGCTGGATTTCAGAGCTAATATAATGGAAGCTAACCACATATAATATCAAATCATCCACGAATCAATGGAATATGAACAATATACCACCAACAGTCCATGCTAGATCACATTACGTGGAACCATTGTGATTTAATGTACCTTTGCTTTTGTAGAATACGAGCAACACTGCTAAACCAGCATTCTCTTCCAACATAGGTTACTTGTCATATCTTCCAACGAACCTCTACTCTAATACGGCCATATTTGCCGGTTCTCGTAAAATCCCCTAGCGGCAAAAAATCGCAACACGAATTATCTCCCTTCTTTCTATCCAATCAGAACACGTGTTACATCGACTTAGATCCGACTTAGATACAACTTGACTAATACAAGCAAATCTGGGGCCACAAATATGCTTCTTCTGCCGGGGACTTGTGTTGATGTGACACACAAGACATTTACGTTCGCTCGTCCCGCCGAAAACACGCATTCGATTCCCCACATGAGTACAATGTGTAAAGCCCAATTCTGGTGTCCCCATCGCGCAGGGGAAGAGGTTCTAGTTTTCCCGAAGCATACGGAAATTACCGAGGCCTTGCGAATGATCTCTTTGGAAACAACGTCGCTGATTACACAACTAAATCTGATTGCAACCAATCACTAATCCTGAACACTCGCACCGTGAAAGGGCCGTATTGGAACAGAGGTTCGGAGGAAGATATGACAAATAGTGAGTGAGTGAGTTTAGGTTTACGCCGCATTCAGCAATATTCTAGCTATATGGCGCCGATCTGTAAATAATCGAGTCTGGACCAGGCAATCCAGTGATCAAAAGCATGAGTATCGATCTACGCAATTGGGAACCGATGACATGTGCCAACCAAGTCGGCGAGCCTGACCAGCCGATCCTGTAAGTCGCCTCTTACGACAAGCATGGGTTACTGAAGATCAATATTCTAACCCGGATCTCTACGGGTGATATGACAAGTAACCTCTGTGGGAAGAGAATGCTAAACCAGAGTCCAGTGCACGATTTTGAAGATATCATTATGACACAGTGATTGGGCAAGGTTTCCCGCCACCAGTGGCAAACACTGCAAACAGATGCAAAGACGCGTCAAGGGTTCATTTGACAATGCGATGATATAGATTTATTTACGCGCAGTTAGATGTCTGATTTTCGCCCATAATACGCGTTAATGAACTATTTACATATAAAACACACAGTTCTACACGTTATCGCAATATTAACATGTCAGCGATGTTGTAACCAAATAAAATAAACAGGGACATTTTGTTTAATAAATATTCAAATGTGATCACCTATAAGGGATTTATTTGGAGTCGATTAGATTGATGTATCGGCTGAAGATCGGTGGCTGATGTTGCCAGAATGTTTACATTGCGATTTCCTGAGATGTCTGTCTCCTTTCCAATTATTATTAATTATAATAATAATAATATACAAAATAATAACAAAAGAAAAGGCTTTTCTCCAAATTGTCGATTCCCTTAAGGCCAAAATAAAGGTTTGGACTGAAAGAAAGAAAAAATGCGAAAAGAAAAATAAATTCATCAAACAAAATAAACTTTTTAGAAACAATGAAAAGCACTTCGGCAGGCAACTGAAAACAAAGGGTGATGGTGAGCAGGATAAACGGCCTCCCATGGATGCCAATGAAAGGTTCTGGAAACAGTTGTGGTCTGCACCCGGTAGCTGTAACCTTGAGGCACCATGGGTCCGTGATTTTGACCATGCAATGCATGAGAAGGTAACTAGGTCGTTTGTCCGTTACATCTCACCAGATTGCCTGAAAAGTGTTATAAATAAGTCCAAATCTAATACAGCTCCAGGGCCTGATGGCATTCGAAACCGGTATTGGAAACTGTTCCCCTGTGTCAAAACACCATTACTACACTGTTTCAATACTCTCGTGGACACAGGTGATGCTCCTCCATGGTTCTGCAAAGGTCGCACAAAAGTTTTCCCCAAGAAAGGAGACTTGACTGATCCCCAAAACTTCCGCCCTATCACATGTTTGAATACACAATACAAAATATTCACAGGGTGTTTGACACACCTCGTGTCATCTTACTGCTCTTCCAATGATATAATTTACAGAGAGCAGAAGGGAGCAAGAAAGGGATGTTAGGGGTGCAAGGATGAACTTCTTGTACAGAAAAGGATTTTGGAAGAGGCTAAAACATATCACCGCAACCTCTCCATGTGCTGGATTGACTACAAAAAAGCATACGACTCTGTCCCTCACGAATGGATTCTGAAGTCTCTTCATTGTATTGACCTCCCTGAGCGACTACTTGATTTACTCAAGTCTTTAATGAGTTGCTGGTCGACTCAACTTGAGGGCAGGTGCACACTTCGGAATCTATTCCTATCAGAAGGGGAATAATTCAGGGGGTTCCTTTAATCCTTTGCTTTTTTTGTCTGTCTTTAAATCCTTTGAGCTTTCTGCTCAATAAAGAGGAGGGTTACCATCCCGGACCTCCTCAGCACAGATCCCCAACACCTCTTACTCATCTCCTTTACATGGATGACATCTAGCTCCTTGCCAAAGGAGATTCCAATTTGAAAGAGCAGGTTCTCCTTGTCGAGTCCTTTTCTAATGATATTGGCATGACATTTGGACTCCACAAATGTAATACTCTTCATTTGAAACGTGGCAAGGTAACTAATGATAGATCGGTCAAGTAACAAGGGGGAGGAGTTATTGATCACCTTGTGGAGGATCAGGCGTACACCTTTATTGGAATGCAAGTTCGAGAGAAGCTCCAGAATGCCCAGATTCAAAACAAACTTCGGGCCGAGTACAAATCTCGTTTAATGAACGTCTGGAGCTCAGAGCTAAATGCTCGAAACAAGGTCAAAGCCACCAATACTTTTGATGTGCCTGTCCTCTCCTATTCCTTTGGAGTAGTTGATTGGACGGTACAAGACATCCAGAGTCTTGACCGTCTGACCAGAAGAATCATGTCTGATAACAGAGCCTACCACCCTCGTTCCTCTCTTAACCGTTTATACATGCCAATCAATTCTGGAGGTCGGGGTTTGATTAATGTGGAGGCACTTCATAATAGAATTTTATCGTGTACTTTTGCACAGATTTATTTATCGGATGATCCTCTGGTGATGCCAGTGAAGACTCATGATGAAAGCAAGGAATTCCACAGCTATTTTAAGCGTGCCAAGGTTGTTGGACAGAATCTGAGATTTCAGGTTGATTTTGTTAATGGCGATGTACTGCTTGACGGTACAGTGATGGGAGTAAACCAGGTGAAGTACTTCAGCAAGTCTGCCCAGAGTCGGTCTTTTGTGGAGAAGCTTTCTGAGAAACCATTGCATCGTGTGTACATGCAGTGTGTTTAACGGAATAGCAATCCCACCGACTCCTTCGCCTGGATGAAGTCGGCTGGTCTTAAATGTGAAACTGAGGGCTTACTTTTTGCTGCTCAGGACCAGTCACTTCCCACTCGTAATCGTCTAAATGTGATTCTTAAACAAAATATCAATATGAAATGTCGACTTTGCAATGAATTCACAGAGACTGTCCAACACCTTGTCAGTGGATGCCCTTCCTTGGCACAGACAGCATATCTTAAAGGACATGATGGCATGGCTCGTTGCTTTTACTACCGTCTCCCACATGCCTGTGGTTTTGACACCGAGGTCCATCCATTGTACGACCCTGAGCATGTCCAGGGCGTCACGGAAAATGATGCTTTCAAACTTCTCTGGAATAGGCCCAAATGCAGCCTCAGAAGAATTCCAGCCAACAAACCTGATCTTGTCCTTATTCATGAAGCCAATGAATTTATTAACATCATTGAATTTGCTGTCCCTTTTGACAGCAATGTGATTGGCATGATTCAGGAAAAGCATGATAAATATGCGGACCTCGCCTTTGAAATGTCTCGCTTGCATCCAAAGTAAACTGTCGTCAGGCTCCCCATTGTTCTCGGTGCCCTTGGTTTGGTACCTCCTGATCTCTTGGCGCAGATCAGGAGTGTGCCCGGGTTTTCCACCGGGAGCACAACCCTTCTGACACTCTGGGTAATACAGAAGGCTGCAGTGTTGGGGAGCCTTCATATTCTCCGGAAAGTTCTTGGTGGGTTCGACTAGGCAGCGCTTCCTGGGAGAAGTCCCATTCGCTGTCTGCGCTGCGTGTAGAGGGGGCAAGGACCCTGAGCTGATGATGAGCCTTACCAGCCTGACTGTGCCAGGATCACCCGAACCCTCTCTGCTGCATTTTCATCTTTAATCTGTAAAACATAATAATAATAATAAATGGATACTTCTTGTGCGCCATAGTCCTTCTAGAGCATGCTCAAAGCGCTACATGTAAAAAGAGTCACTAGAGTTGATGAGGAAGATATGACAGTTCGTCAAAATGAACATGAGAGGTTGCAGACATTTTTGAAGAGGAAGGTTTTGAGTCCCGATTTGAATGCTTCAAAGGATGAAGCATTTTTTACTGGAGTAGGAAGACTTGGCTGAAAACCTTTCAGTTCTCCATAAAACAAAGGTGGATCACTCAAATATTGATTTCATACGCAGGTAATAATTACTATGATTACTGCATTGAGTACATATTTAGCATACTTAACAGCAGGGGTATTATCCTCGAATACTATCGTATGTTCCATAAAACCTGTATAACAAAGTGTCTATTCCAAACATATAATGTTTTCCATTCAGGAACAGAAATATCATATGGAATGAACCAATTACATGAATTATGTTCTCCAAAACGCGGATGTCAAACTGTCTATTCCACGCATTGTACGTTTTCCATTCAGAAGTAAACATGGGACTTATCTTTATCAATGTGACGTGATCTGACTTAAGATACATTTAGACTATGCACTCACCGTCATGGACGCACTTTGTTTCACCACTCCGAGGCGTTATGCATCTGCTTCCTGGCTGACACTCTGAACAGGAATCCTGTAAAATCAAGGAATGTGTTTGACTTAACGCCCACCTGCAACAACGTGGTTATTATGTCAAATGTACATAAAGGAGAAATGACAAAATATATGCAGTTGGGAGGTTTCTACTTCATACGAAATATAGAAGACAGATCCAATCCAAACTGTCCGGATAACGAAGTGGGGACAATGGGCAAAATAGCGGTGATTAAAAGTCAGTTGTGACACCAGATCCTGGCCAAACAAAGAAGGGACAATAGGCGTGTAGCAGTGACAATTATATGAATGGATATTTAAAGTCAGTTATGACATCAGGTGTCCGGGAGAATGGTAAACATGTCCTGGATCGAATATCTATCAGACTGATATATACTCTTAACAAAAACCCAAGAAACTTGACATAGGAACAATTTGAATTTTAGGAAAATATTTGATACAAACCAATCCATGCTGAATCCCAATATGTGGAGGAATGGTTGCCGACGACAAAACGTTTGAAAAAAGAACCGTTGAACAAAAACGTAACATTACACTCACGTTTGTAGTTAATCGTTAAAACACACCAAACATGTAATGCACGCGCATCATGGAATTGTGTATCACCCCGAGCGGAAGCCTATGACTGTAGGCTTTAAAACGGCACATCAACGGTACTCTACATGCATTGCTGTGAGCCACTATAGACGACAAAAGAAATGACAAAACTGACAGAAGCTTAACGCCATCGGCCGTTTACAACGTGAGGCATCGCAGCATGAGGTATGGGTGAGTGATTGAGTTAATATTTAACGTCACATCGGCAATATCTCAGCCATATCGTGACGAAAACAATTTATACAATAAAAAGTGAAATGACAACATTTGACATTGAAATGGAATATATGTACGCTATAAAAACCTGTCGACGAAAGACAGTAAAACAACTAGAATATCACAATTACAACTAAAACTAGTGTGGAAAAATAAAAGTAATAGCACTATTTGGACAATACAATATAAAAACGGGCTATAGATCGCCAACACCAGAAGGTAGATCACCATACCAGGGACCACGGGGACTTACAGTACCTTTGCTACGTGCATGGACCCTAGTTTGATTTACACAATCCCTTCGGCTGCTGGCGATTGTAAGAAATGTTAGCCAAAATTAAAATGACACGAATGCTCCGTTTAAAAATCCTGGCAAGTTTAAATTGACTTTGAAAATGTTGGGACTTACGTACCCTCTCAGGAGGACAATAATTTTACAATACTTCAAACCCCCTTGAGGATACAGCCGCTAACAATCTAAGATATTATTTAAACTTCCAACCATAAAATATTTATCTATTTACAAATTAATTAACAAATCTAATTCTTTAAAAAATGCAATGATTAAATGAGAACTGATATTAGTAAAATGATCCTTCATAGTTCGTGCTTTGATATAGTTATCCCTTGTGATGGAATATTCAATGCAGTCAAGCAAGACATGCTTGACCGTGATTATTTCATCACAAGGGATACAAAACGGAAGATACTCACCTTTAAGTACGTATTCATCTGTATATCTTGTGTGGCCAATACGACATCGCCGTATGATGACCTCTTCAAATCTGGATTGACAAACCCAAGTAGGTTTGACAAACCCAAGTACGTGTAACCAATGTAAGGTTTTATTTCATGTAATTATTAATACCCACTTGGGTGTCCCACTTCTTCTGCATCAGATTACGAATGTAAGATCTAATGCTAGCTTTGTAATCAGAGTATAGAATAAGAAGCGGTGTCACAGATTTGTTGAGGGCTGCCTTGGCAGCAAGATCGGCCATTGTATTTCCAGAAATGCCAACGTGGCTGGGTAACCAACAAAAGACGATGTCGCATTGGCCAGTAGCAAATGCATTGAACAATTCACTAATTTCTAATAAAAGTGGATGTTTACAATGAAGATTTTTAATAGCCTGAAGACACGAAAGAGAATCGGAAAAGATAATGTATTGTGTATATTTACGGTGTTTATTAATATATTTAAGAGCTTCTGGCGTTAGCTTCTGCTGTGAAAATAGAGCTGTTATTTGGTAATCGAGAAGATATTGTTCTGGATCCAATGACAGTGGCACATGTCACCGCGCCACTATCCTTGGACCCATCTGTAAATGAGGATTTATATGTATAATATCTAGTTTTTAGGTTGTAATATTCATTAGTTTTAGATTTCTTTGTCAGAGTTAGGTCAACTTCAGACCTCACCAGTTGCCAAGGAGGAGAAGAAAGAAGACGGGAAGGAGCTATATATTCCAGCTGAATGCCGGCAGCAGAAATGAAGGGCTTAATTCTGTGCCCAAGAGGCGGAACAAGAGAAGGTTTTTTGTTGTATAAATCCTCATTGAGGGGATTAGAGACCCGGTTGAATGCAGGGTTAGACTCGCTAGAATATAGTTTAGTAATGTATTGTAAAGATAATTTTATTCGGCGTTGTGTAAGAGAAGGCTCATCTGCTTCAACATAGATACTATCAATAGGAGAAGATCTAAAGGACCCAAGACAAAGTCTTAGGCCTTATGGTGGACAGAATCAAGTAGTTTTAGGTTGCTTTTGCAGGCTCCCCCATATATGATGGAGCCATAATCAAGTTTCGAGCGGACCAATGATCGATATAGGTGGAGGAGGTTAGCTTGATCCCCTCGCCCACTTTGAGTTGGAAAAAACTTCAACAAATCGAGTGCCTTCAGGTATTTAGCTTTAAGGTATTTAATATGCGGCAAAAAAGTTAAATGGGAGTCGAAATGTAGACCCAAGCACTTGGCCTCGTTGGCAACTTTGATGGGCGATCCATTTAAAGATAGTTCTGGGTCTTTATGCGGCTTATATCTTTTACAAAAGTGTAGACAATTAGTTTTGGACTTTGAAAATTTAAAGCCGTTTTCAAGACGCCATTTATTTATTTAATTTAAACACAACAGCAATTGCCGTTCAATAGTATGCATACTTTTACCACGACAAGAAATATTAAAATCATCCACAAAAAGTGATCCATCAATTGAATCGTTTAAAACCTTGGATAAACTGTTGATCTTACTTACTAAACAATGTGACAAACAAAATACTGCCTTGTGGGACACCCTGATCCTGATTATATATGATAAGACAGGGTTGAACCCGCTCGGACTTGAGATTGCCTGTTTCTTAAAAACTGTTATATAAAAAGAGGTAAACGACCCCTCAAACCAAAATCATGTAAATCCTTAGAAATGCCATGCTTCCATTTCGTATCATAAGCTTTCTCAAGATCAAAGAAAATTGATACAGTATGTTGTTTATTTACTATAGCATTTTTAACAAAGAGTTCTAAACGTACCAAATGATCAATGGTACTACGATTTTTCCTGAAACCACATTGAAAATTTATTATTAGGTTATTGGTTTCAAGATACCAAGTACATCTATTATTCACCATACGTTCCATGATTTTACAGACACAGCTAGTTAGAGATATCGGTCTGTAATTCGACGGATCTGCATGATCCCTGCCCGGTTTTGGTATTTGGACTACAATGGCATTAAGCAGTGAATGAAGATCAGTCTGTTGAAGCGTGGATGAAGGCGGAATATACAGAGAGCATAATGTAAATGCTACACCCAGAGAAAGTCGCACTGCAACAGCTTGGAGACTATTGTTAAGTGTAACAGCACTGTGAATAACATCCTGTCGTATAGGGATAGAAGAACCTCCAGTGGCCCTATCACCCAGAGGGGAAACATAATGATAGTCTTCAAACTGACGTAAGCTAAAATTATCTGTCCGTTTCAGATACGTCTCTTGCAGACAGAACGCTGATGGCGTTAAATCCTGGATCAGTAACTGTAGTTCATTAAAATTTGTCCGTATTCCTCTACAGTTCCACTGTTTAGATAGACCTATGTTTTAGGTGGATTAATAGAGGATCTACCCCACACCTTTTTCGATTTTATCATCTGACCCTTTTGGGGCTCTGCCACTTTGTTTCTTCAAAGAATCTGGCTTCGGTTTGCCTTTGCTTTTAACGATTTGTTGAACGTTTGACGTTGATTGGGAAGATGTGTCGCGGTCATAAGATGGTTCTGATTGGATTTGGGGGGGGTGTCAGGAAGTGGTTCTGCAGTTTGTGTAGATATCGCAGTTGACAAAATCTTCGGAGAATCTGATTTTATCCAAGTCAAGTTCGTCTGACAGCTGGCAGATGATTTAGTTACTGTTGGAGTTGTGTCTGAAGATGATTTAGTTACTGTTGGGTTTGTGTCTGAAGATATTTTGAGTAAACTTTATCTTATTTATCTCCATCTGCTGTTTCCAAATGGGACATACTTTTGATAACGATGAGTGATCACCTGCACAGTTGGTACACTTCTTAAAGGTGCATACACAATCTTCTGTTGTATGTGTCTTGTCACCACAGTGAGCTCACACAACAGACAAGTATTAACGGCGTTTCCGTATTTCTGACATTTGAAACATCGCAGAGGATTTGGGATGTACACGTCAACTTTTACATTGCAGTAACCTGCCTTGACTGATGATGGAGGATTAGGGGCAGAGAAAGAAAAGAGATATGTTTTGGTTAGCACAGTATCATTATTTTTACGGGTTGTAAACCTTTTCACGTAAAGGACACCTCTTTCAACTCCGTAACAATGTAAATTTCCGTCATATCTGCAAAGAGACGATCTCGGTCTCGTACAATACCCTTACTTGTGTTCAATGTTCTGTGTGCAGAGACCATAACCGGAACTCCTACAAACAGCTCTGTCGACAGCAGGTTAGTTGCTTGCTTTTTTCTGTGACACTCGAGTAATAGAGCTCCTGTACGCAAGCGTTTAATGTTTGTCATATCACCTCCTATGCTGTGGAAACCTTTTGATATTGCCAACGGAAATTAGCTTCAATGGAGTTTTATCAAGAGTCTCAATAACGAGAAAACGTGGTCAGTAATCAATGGATTTTGAGGGTTGCTGTTCGTCGTCATCAGTATCGAGTGGACGCTTCGTTTTTTTGTTTGGGGTTTCGTAAGCCATGATTCGTCATCCGAGCTCCCCACCCATCACGGAGTATCATAAAGACAATGCTGATCGCAAGTGGATTTCCAACTTGCAGCACCAAGGATACCCGGATGATATACTCAAGCAGAACAATCAACAAGTAATTATTCCGCCAGATTGGCCCATGGGCTACTGCCTTCTGGACATAGGACTCTAGGCAAAATACTAAATTGGTGTTGTACAATCAAAATATAAATATATCATCATAAAGCCGAGACAACTGACAAAATGTTGCCCCCCCAAAATTTTAATTTGTACAGCAAAATTTACATGTACAGGGCTTAGCATGACCAGCCGATTGATAGAACCGGGCCAGTTCTACCACCCGTCTAGGTGAAGTGTGCAAAGGAACGCTGTTCCTGGAACCAGTGCCCTCAACCACCAGACTCCCGTCCTCCACCAGACTCCCGTCCTCCACCGACACAGGGGCGCAACCCACGGCAAACGGGTTGGTGGACCAAATATACCCCAGGGTCCACAAGGAGGGGTTGAAGAGCACTTAGCGTTACCCAGCACCCATCACGAGGAGGTGGCTCTTCACGGGTGCCTCATGAGGTATGAACCCAATACAAGAATACTGGAAGTGTTAATGACAGACCCAGGTCAGAACGACCTGGAGTTACCATCGCCGCCAAGGATCACTACATCCGGTTGAGACATCTTCGTTCATGCACCACGACTGCAACATCCAGAGTTGAGTTGAGTTGAGTTGGGTTTTTTCATCACATCGGCATTATTCAAGCCATATAGTGACGAGAACAAGTTTGCATTAATAAACATTGTAAGTACATACTCGGAATGAGTTTTATTTCAAAAACATATATTCATTACATTGTCATGTAAAAGCAGAAAAAGTCATAGCATCAAATTTAAAGGCAGGCAATTTGTTTGTCACATTTCACAGTTACAATTTATGATAGTTACATTTCACAGTTACAATTTATGATACAGATCAACTTCCCTTAGGTAGTTCACTATCAGATGAGCGCTCTTACGGGAGAACAGATCTTTTAGGTTTGTTGCATCATAATGTGAGTCCCTTGCAGACGACAAGTCCACGCATTCAAGCAGAATATGCTTGATGGTGAAAACCTCATCGCAAGAGACACACATGGGGGGTCCATCCCCATCCGTTTTCAGCAGATAGTCATGAGTAAATCGACTGTGGCCAATACGGGACATCGTCGTAGAATTACCTCATCACGTCTTGACTGACAACCCAAGTAGGAATAACCAATTGTTGGTTTCAATTCATACAGTTTATTTCTTCCTACTTGAGTGTCCCATCGTGTTTGCATGAGGTCCTGAGTATAGCTTTTGGTAGTGGGTTTGTACGGGATCAGCAGTGGAGATAAGGGCTTGTCAAGAGCTGCTTTTGCTGCAGCATCGGCTTTTGTGTTACCTGCTATGCCGACGTGACCCAGCAACCAGCAGAGGACGATGTCACATTGGCCAGTAGAAAGGTCGTTGAAAAGTTCCAAAATGTCCAGAATGATTGGGTGACTTGAAGTACCATTTTAAAGTGCTTGAAGGCAAGATAATGAATCTGTGAAAACGATGAAGTTTTTGGAATGATTCTGCTGTTTAATATAGGTCAAAGCTGAACAGATAGCTTTGGCCTCGGCAGTGAAAATGGAACTGTTGTCGGGAATCCTAGAGGAGACAGTCTTAGATCCAATGACTGTAGCACTGGCGACTTGGCCCTCATCCTTGGATCCGTCTGTGAAAATGGATCTATGGGTGTCATACTTGGAACGTAACTGGATGTATTCCTGCTGGAACATCAAGGGGTTTGTTTCAGACCTTTTGAATTTAGTGAGGGTAAGATCGACCTGTGGTTTCACCATCTGCCAGGGTGGTGAAGACAGGAGTCGGTAAGGTGCTATGCTATTTTGATCAATTTTAGCTGCAGATATGTGTGGTTGAATTCTGATTCCAAGTGGTGGAACCAGGCTTGGCAGTTTAGGAAACAAGTTTTCATAGAGAGGGTTGAAAACACAATTGTATGCTGGATTGGACTGATTTGAACGTAGTTTAGTGATATACTGCAGTGAAAGTGTAATGCGGCGTTGTTCAATGGAAGGTTCGTTAGCCTCTGCATATAGACTGTCTATCGGAGAGGTCCTAAAAGCTCCCAGGCAGAGCCTCAGGCCTTGGTGGTGGATAGAATCAAATTTTTCTAAATTGCTTTTGCAGGCTCCACCATAAACAATTGAGCCGTAGTCTAGTTTTGAGCGAACCAAAGATCTGTACAAGTGAAGGAGGGTCATCTGATCCCCTCCCCACTCTGTATTTGAAACGACTTTTAGTAAGTCCAGAGCCATCAAGCACTTGGTTTTCAAATATTTTATGTGTGGCAAGAATGTCAGGTGGCGGTTGAATATGAGTCCCAGGAATTTGGCCTCTTCTACTACCCTGATTGGAGTACCATCTAAAGATAGGTCTGGATCCTTGTGTGGATTGTATTTACGACAAAAGTGAATACAATTTGTTTTGGATTTTGAAAACATTTTTTGGCCCATTTTTGGATTTTGTTAAGGCAGAGTTGTAGCTGCCTTTCTATTGTGTGCATGTTCTTACCACGACATGAAATATTGAAATCGTCCACGAAAAGAGACCCATCAACACAACTGTTCAGGACGTTAGTGAGGCTGTTAATTTCGATGCTAAAATGGGTAACAGACGCCCTGATCTTGGTGGAAATAATCAGACAATGTGGCACCTACCCATACTTGAAATTGTCTGTTGTTTAAAAACTGAGATATGAACTGAGGTAATCTGCCCCTCAATCCAAATTCATGTAAATCTTTAAAGATACCATGTTTCCACGTTGTATCGTATGCTTTTTCTAAATCGAAGAAGATAGATACAGTATGTTGTTTGTTGACGATGGAATTTCTATGAAAGATTCCAGACGCACCAGATGGTCAATGGTACTTCGGTTTTTTCGGAAACCACATTGGAGGTCACTAAGGAGGTTATTGGTCTCCAGGTACCAGATTAATCGATTGTTGACCATGTGCTCAATGGTTTTACAAACACAGCTAGTTAGTGATATAGGACGGTTGTTTGAGGGATCGGTATGATCCCGGCCAGGTTTTGGTATAGGGATGATAATGGCATTGTGCCACGAAGGAGGAAAGTTGCCGGTTGTCCAAATGTCATCAAATATATTGAGTAGAGTTTCCAAACTTGAATCAGGAAGGTGTTTCAGAAGCTGATAATGAATATCATCAGCTCCTGCTGTAGTGTCGTGAGCCTGCCCCAGGGCAGTACGTAGTTCATGGAGAGAAAACGTTTCATTGTAATCCTCACCATTATCAGAGTTAAAATTGACTGATTTCTTTTCTTGTTGGATTTGGTATTTCTGGAACTTGGGGTTATAGTTTGACGAGATGGAGTGGTTTGCCAAAGTTTCGCCAAGTTTGTTTGCTATTTCAACTTTATTGGTTAAAAGGGAGTCACCATCTTTGAGATGGCGAACACCAGATTTGGATCCTTTGTCCTTAATCTTTTGAATCATGTTCCACACCTTGGACATCAGTTATGCACAGTAGGATGTTGACGGAAGTATTTTTCCGCCTTCTTCCTATTTTTCCTAGCTTGTTTGCAGTTTGTATCAAACCATGGTTTGCGTATGTGCGGGTTTGCAAAGGAATTAGGAATGGTTTCGTCTCCAATAGTATTTAAGATATCAGAAAATAGTTCCATGGGATCAGGAACATTCCTGAAGTTGTCCGGTATAAGCTTTTCAGAGCAGAGAGTTTGGAATAATGGGCAATTGGCCTTAGTAAAATTCCATCTTGTTGAAGGTGGTTCATCCGTGGGAGTGATAGGAGTAAGAATAGTTGGGAAGTGGTCACTTCCACAAAGGTCATCGTGGACCGACCATTCAAACTCGTTTAAGAGATTAGAATCCGTAAGTGATAGATCAAGTGCAGAGTATGTTCCAGGATGGAGGATGGAGATAGGTGTCTGATCCATCGTTGAAGATGCATAGATCATTATTGGAGAGAAAATCTTCAAGGACCTTTCCCTTATTATTGGTATCAGTACTCCCCCATAGAGGGTTATGGCCGTTCAGGTCGCCCATGATTATGCAGGGCTTTGGGAGTTGATTATACAAGTTCTGAATATCTGATAGGTGGACAGTTGAGGAGGGAGGAAGATAGAGTGAGCATAGTGTAAACTCTATGTTCAGAGTCATGCGGAAAGCAACAGTTTGTAGGTTGGTGTTAAGTGGAACAGGGCTATGGAGGATGCCCTGCCTCACCAGGATAGAAGTGCCTCCTGTAGCTTTTACACCGGGAGGAGAAAAGGAGTGGTAGGAACTGTACCGACGGATGTCAAATTTATCAGTCCTTTTTAGGTAGGTTTCTTGGAGACAAAACGCGGATGGTTTGAAGTCTTGAATCAATAACTGTAATTCATTATAATTATTCTTAAGTCCTCTGCAATTCCATTGGATCATGTTTTGTGGATTCATGGTGCTTCCACTGGTGACATGTCACGTGAACGTGAGAAAGCGTTTGATGAACTCCTATTGGTGTCAGGTGGAGATGGAGTTATGGACCTCGACGGGGACCTCTGAAGGATAGGTGGCCTTTGGTTTTGTGTTTGGCAGTTGCTCAAGTTGCTTTAGTCTCTCTAGCCTCTTTTTTCCCCTCTTTTTTTGCGCGCAGTTTCTGTTTCTGGTTTTGGCATTTGTTTCTGGTGTTTGTGATTCAGAAGTTCTGACTTTTGGCGTTGGAGATGGAGTGGCTGAGATGGGCTGAGTTGTGTTGAGTTCAGTTGGCTGAGAAGACATGATCCATGTCAGGTCGGTCTGACATGAGATAGTTGCAGTAGTGATAGAAGGACGAGAGACAGCAGAAGAGTAGGTGATGGTTGAAGGGGTTTCAGTTAAACTTGCAACCCTCTTCTTAGCTTCATGAAAGGAGATATTTTCTTTGTGCTTGATCTTTAGGATCTTGGATTTGCGTTGCCACACTGGACAAAACTTGGAAGAGGCCATATGGTTACCACCGCAGTTTGTGCACTTCACTTCCTTAGTACAGTCGTTGCCCTCATGCTTGTCACCACAGTGGTAACAAACAGCAGAGGAACGACAGGACTTGGATCCATGTCCAAACTTTGGCAGTTGTAGCACCGGAGTGGATTGGGGACATACACCTCCACACCAATGTTACAATAACAAGCTCTAATCGAGTCAGGGATCTTTGCTCGCGCGAACGTAAAGAGATAGGTGTTCGTTGGTTGAACAACACCGTCCTTTTTGAAGGTGAATCGTTTTATGGCTGTGACGGACTGCTGAGAGAGTTCCTCGATAATTTGTTCTTCAGTCATGTCAGACAGGCAACGAGCTCTGTCCCGTACAATGCCTCTACACGAGTTAAGTGTTTTGTGCGCTGAGACAGCGACCTTGATGTTGACAAATTCTTGTATTTTGAGGAGATTCAAGGATTGTTGTTTCCGGGTACATTCTATCAGGAGAGAGCCAGATTGGAGCTTTGTAACGTTGGCAACCTCTCCGCAGATACCAGCGATACCTTTGGAGATTGCAAATGGGTTCAATTGCAAAGGTTGCTTGTCACAAGCTTCAATGATCAGGAAACGTGGCCAGTAGTCAGGTCGGAAGGGCGTACTCTCGTCAGACGAGGAGTTGTCAGTATCCATGTGTCTTCGTTTTGAACCGGGGTATTGGGAAGCCATGTCGTAAGTAATGTGGTTCGGCATCCCCTTTCCCCACCCACCGTGGAGTGTCAACAAGGACGATCTTATATTGCAGCGGATCTCCAAGCTGCAAAGACCGGGGATAAGGGGGTGTTATACTCCAGCGAATTTGACATGAAATGCTGTAGCTGTATACCAGATTAAAGGTCAGGATGGTTCTGTCCTTGACAATCAATTGGAGACGTACAGAAATCGGAGGTCAGCATCACCAGATTGGCCCATGAGCCGCTGCCTTCTGTGCATGGGTCTGCGAGGCTAATTTGTTTTGGTAGAATATAAGTTAACATTTTGAACATGGCCAAAAGTGTTATGTAATACCAAATTTTATAGGGACATTCCATGCACAGGGCAAGGCTTGACCAGCCGATTGGTAGAATCGGGCCTATTCTACCACCCGTCTAGGCAAAGTTAGGGTCGAAGTGGTGTGTTGGATTATTGAACACTATTGCCGGTTCCATCATCCTGAACCACCAGACTCCCTTCCTCTGCCGACACAGGGATGCAACCGCCGCCAAAGGGGTTGCCCAATTTGGTCGCCTCTTACAACCAGCAATGGGTTGCTGTGGACCTATTCGACCCGGGTCCACACGGGGGCGAAGAGCCATTGGCGTTACCCAGCACCCACCACGAGGAGGTTGCTCTTAAAGGGTGTCTCAACATCCATGGACGGCGGCGAATCTCTGACAGTGCGCAATCGGCTACAGGAAGCCGGACTTTTTGCATGAAGACCAGTTCGACGTAACGTCTTGACACAACGTCACTGGGCTGGACGTCTACAATGTTGCAGACAACGAGTGAGATGGCCGCAGGAAAGATCGAGGACAATTTTGTCCTCAGATGAGGACGTGCTGCTGGACGTTCACGTGTATACAGACGTCGGAACGAACGTTACGCCGATAACTGTGTACAGCAGGTCGATAGATTTGTTTGTGGAAGTGTCATGGACAGCTCTTGTGCACGTGGCAGGTGCATTGAATGGGGTTCGCTATAGAAACAAGATTTTGCAAAGTCACGTTGTTCTCTTCATCAACGTAAACGGTGGATCTTTCCAGCATGACAATGCTCGACCTCACGTTGTACGTGTCTACCAGGACTTCCTCCAGCAAAATAAAGTTCAGGTTTTACCATGGCCTTATCGATCTCCTGATTTGTCCCCAATTCAACATCTATGGGATACTCTTGATCGACGCTTGCACCAGCGTAATCCGCCACCTCAGACACTACAAGAACTACAAGAACTCCATGCAGTACTTCAGCAAGAGCATCAAAAGATTCCTCAAGACGGCATTTGGCATCTCCGTTCCTCTATGGACCGCCGCTGCCGTGCTGTTGCTTATGGTGGTCGCACCATACTGACATTTTACTCTGACCAAGTGGCTTTAATAGACCTCTGTGGTTTTATTAAACACCTTCTGGGTAATCATGTTAGGGATATTTGTAAAGTGATGATTTTACTGTAATTGAGCAATGATGTCATGTTTGAATCAGTTATATGCACTCAGTAAATACGCTCCGAAACAGCATGTCAATTTTCTATTTTTAAAGAGTAGAGTAGCATGTTTCAAGAAACCAACATTTGTTATAATCTGTCGATCAAACAGTAAGTTTCATACTGCTTTGTTTTTGGAAACAGCGTGAGACAGTGTGTGTATCGATTGTTTTCATTTAGTTACTGACATTAACTATATAAAAATAATGAATACATAAAAATATAAATAATACAACACCCAAAAGGCACCGCAATACTACAAAACAAATATCTCCAGGAGATAAGATATAAACTGACGGAATGACAGATGCACATGCTGATCGCCATATCCCCCGGTTTGAGAGGCGGGAGAATAGAAATGATATCGCACCAATGCTTTGGAATAAGAATATTCAACACACACAAGCTCGCAATTACATATAGTTGGAGACTGGTTACCAACGCCCTTGCTACACTGAAGGCCCCGTTTGTATTCACAACCTGGTGGAAAGCCAATTAGCATTAACCAGTGGAACACTTCTGTTGCTAACACAGCAGTAATATATAAAGGACATTATATGGAGACGACAAATCTTAGAAGCATAAACAGAAGGATTATCATCAGCAATGACACTGCAGAAAATAACACCTCAGACAAGTAAATTCCTTTGAATATACGATGATAAAAATAGATATCTAAGTATTATACGGTTTCTCTCAGTTATAATTGTCAAACACATATGTCCTTACCCAACTTGCTTTACGCCGACAATACCATGCTTCATTACTGTCTGAATCCTTTGGTTTAACAGATGACCCATTATTTGAAGTGAGGCACATGCTCCCAATTAGCGCCGTGGGATTGAATCTTACATAGCTACAACTAGAAAGCTGCAGACACTTGGTGAAGCTCTGTATCCACCCGCATGGTGCACATTCAGCCAGAGGTGCGTCACATGTTTCTTCTTGTGTACATTTTGTGAATGGAGTCATGGCCCTGATTCCACCTGTTCTGTCCATTGTGACCAGCAGCAAGGTAACACAAAGCCAATACACCTGAAGTATCATTCTTAACAGTTTGCTCTGTTTTGTACCAACACAGTTACTAGTGGAATAAACAACGGTGCTCTAACTTAAAGACACACATCCGTTGACTGAACTTCCTGACTACTATCGCTGAGCCTAATGATGTTGTGACATCACGTGACTTTACGTCAAGCCTTAACTGAATGGAAACGGACTATTCCCTTCTAACAGAACGCTCACTATCGGTTTGTTTGCCACGAGTCAGCATCTTCCTCATCATGAAAAATGTAAATTGAACCACCTGACAAGTAGTTTTACATTTGAACAAAACTATTCATGTGCTATTGAGATAGTTATGGTGCTATCTACAAACTATAAAAACATTCGCCATGGCTGTTGTTATCAGTTCAGTTCCGTCCCAGTCTATATTTCATCAAGTGGACCATGTAATTGACTATAACAATAGCAAAATTGTTTTGGTGAATTATTAAGGGGATCTTCTTCATGTAAATATCTCATTATTGTTGAAAGGATATTTACTGAAATATCAGTTGTATATGTCTGGTGTCATTTAACATCTACTCACAATTAGGATGGATGAATCATGCAGAAAGATATCCTCAGTATTTTCATTCGTGTTTACAGAAGTAAACGGATGATTAACATTTAAAATATCCTCATTATAACACCGGTGTATTTAATGTTGAAGAAAATATCACAAAATATCGAAGCAGAATAATCACAGGATACTGAATTCTCCATTATCCAGGCTATTATTTTATCTTCAGATTGTTCTGACAAATGCCCTTGGTCCATTACATGTAGTTTCGTCCCCGTGGGAACACAGGGGTAGAATGTTTCCCAGCATTTCATTGAGTTGTGAAAGGGCAAAATGTACTGGGCAAACTGTTTTACATGGGTTGCGACCCTGTATCGGCACATGGAGTGGGTGACTGTAACACGGTACCTTTGACCCTAGCTTCATCCAGATTGGTGGCAGTATGGATCTGGTTCAATCAGTCCACAGATCGCAGATCATGCCCTATGCATAAATGTGATTTGTCTCTGAATACTTTATACATTGATGTATGCACATGGTTAAAGTTTTATGCCAGAACACGGCGGCTCTGGTCATGTTAATCACTGAATTCCAAATGTACCCGGCACTGGTGAAGAGCAATTTTCTTGTTGTGTGTGCTGGGTAACGCTAATGGCTCTTCTCCAGTGTGGACCTGGAGCAGAATGTGTCCACAGCCCCGCATTGCTATTCGTAAGAGGCGACCTAATTGGGCAACCTGTTTGCCGTGGGTTGTGTCTGTCGGTGAAGGATTCTGGTGGTTGAGGACACTGGTTCCTTGAATAGCGTTCCTTTGCCCAACACACCACTTCGACCCTTACTTCACCCACAGTCCGTTTGTTACAAAATGATACCGACTTGGGTTGAGTTGGGTTTTACGTCACATCGGCATTATTCCAGCCATATAATGACGAGAACAAGTTTGCTAGAAATGATTGTCACAAAAATAAGAAAAGTTCTTTAAGAAACTGTAATCATGTATTTGTGCGTTTTCCCAGGTTGTTACAAGGGAACAGTGGCAACTAAAGGAACAGCGCGAAAAGCGAGATGCACGGGCAAGAAACTTTTGAGCTGGCGAGATGACACCCCAACTCCACAGGAAGTGCGCTGTATGTACTTAGTAATTGCATACTTCGGTCTCCCCCTGTCATTTTCAACCTTGAAGAAATCATAGACTTTGTAAATTATAGACTTTACGTCGGGAGCAAATTTCATTTTCTCTCACTTTGTCAATCAGCAGTAATCACATGTCCCTGACGTCACTAATGCACGTGCATCTCGCTTTTCGAGCTGTTCCTTTAGTTGCCACTGCTCCCTTGTCACAAACTGGGAAAACGCACAAATAAATGAGGACAGATTCTTAAACAACTTTTCTAACAAAAAGTCTAGAGGTTGTCTGTTCTTTTTATTGCACTCGGCGTTAGTTGTTCCCTTTATGTCTATTTGTGTTTGTGTTATATGGCAATTCATCGGTATCATTTTGTCTCAAACGGACTGTAGACGGGTGATAAAATAGGTCCTATCAATCGGCTGGTCATGCCGAGACCTAAGCATTATTTTGTTGCTCAAGGTGTTATGATGATGTGTCTTTGTTAATTATAAAATCACATTGATTAACTTTTAGTCTCAAAAGTTTTAATTTGAACTCACACCTTGAACTTAGTCTATGTATTTTCAGCTGAGTAACTGAGAAGTTACCTCCTTCCCATTGTTTTCTTTGTGCTTCCGATGTTTTCGGTGGGGTTCTGGAAGCTCTGATACGATGTTGGTGTGGCATAGCTTTTGTCAGAACACTCTAGAACAATATAATAGGTATATAAGGGAAAGTTGCTGAGATGTATAAGGGACGACTTTGGATTTACACTCATCTGTCTGCCAACATTGACGTTTCAAGACCGACCATTCAAGAGGCCTCGTCTACATTGAACCTTTAACAGCTGTCAACAAACTTCAAGCAGTATATCTAGAAGGATGAAGCCTCTTGTAAGCATAGATATTTAGTTGATTAGATTGTATAAGATATCATTCATTCATTCATTATTACCTTCTATATTCAATATATAATTGAATATTATAGAATTGTTTGTGTATTATTTTGGCGGTTTAAAGAGCGTTTTACCAAGGTAATTTCTAAAACGAAACAAATATGTTAAACTGCTTAAATAGTTTGTCAATGATCTTGGCCGAATAGTATTTCACTTGAAATTTGAAATCTACCATTTATATTTGGTAGTTTGCCTGGAGTCCTATGCCCAGACGGCGGTGGGTCATGGGCCAATATGGTGGAATGATTATTTTTTTAATTTTACTGCTGGAGTATGTCATTAGGGTAAGTCGGAGATCCACATGTTATTAGCACTGTCTTTATGATTTTGGATAAGACAACATTGAAATTGAATCCTTTTGCCTTTTCTAAGGAAATACAAGGAGTTGCAGGCGAAGTTAAAACATGAAATCCTTGCGTTCAGGTGCTCTACTTGTTCAGTGTAGTAAAAGGCAGCAGGCAATGTTAACATTCCTGTGTCGCACGCAGCACACAGAACCCTAAACACCAGTAGAAAAATAGTGCGAGACCATGGTCACTTGTTTGCTGACATGACAGAAATCGATATTGTGTCAGAGATGAAGGATCAAGGTGTCACTTATGTTAAGCTATTCACAACTCGTAGAAATAATGAAACCCTTCAAACACATGCGTACCTGTTTTCATTTCCATGTCCTTCAGATCCAAAATCAATAAGGCTGGACACACACTGAAACATTAATGTGGATACTTATATTCCAAATCCCTTAAGATACTTTAAATGCCAAAGGTACAGAAATGTTGTCAATACATGTAAATTATCTGTTACGTGTGCTCACTGTGGTGGTAAAACTCACACGATGGATGATTGTGACATCAATTTAAATAAATGCACCAACTGAGAAGGAAGTCATCCGTCTTTCTCAAAGGAATATCCATTTGGAAACAGGAAATGGAAATGTCCAGATGTCATGGCTTGTCGCCCTTATTCGTTCGTGAGTGAGTGAGTTTATATTTGCGCCACTTTTTTTCAGACAAATGTCAGCGCAGAAAGAGTGTGTGTGTGTTCGTTCGTGAGTGAGTGAGTTTATATTTGCGCCACTTTTAGCGCAGAAAGAGTGTGTGTGTGTGAGTGCGTGTCGCGACCACAAGCGCAAAATTCTTGAGGATTTTATTTCAAATAATAATTTATGTGTATATAATGATGGTACAAATACATATTTACATCCTGGTACAAGAGCGTATTGATTTGTCAAAAACTGACTCCAATGTAATAAATGAATTTGAATGGTCAGTCCACA
Organism: Haliotis rubra; assembly: GCF_003918875.1. Classification (NCBI taxonomy): domain Eukaryota; kingdom Metazoa; phylum Mollusca; class Gastropoda; order Lepetellida; family Haliotidae; genus Haliotis; species Haliotis rubra. Next base: position 241,593 of record NW_025767210.1, on the reverse strand, counting down.
ATGGCCTCTGTGGAGGTAACCATTTTGGTAAATGGTAACTGAGTATATTTATTCGTATTAAAGGCCATGCGACACATTGTACATATTCATTAAACTTTAAAGCAATTTAACAGTACGTTTGAGTTTACAGTTGTTTAAACATTTGGAAAATATCTTTAGCTAAATTATAAATGGTTTCGCAGTTTCGAGAATTAAAGAGTGAATAAATAGATATGAAATGTCCATCGTTTTTCTTTGGAATTAGTTTTTCCTTATGCCCGTAAATATGGTGCAGTCGTACAGTATATGACTCTCATCTTCGAGGAATAAACAGGTCGTACACAATATATCGATGTCATGTAAGGCGCTCTGTCCTCTTTGTAATGTTACCACAGATAAATAATGTTCACACTCTAATAGAGATTTAAAAGTAAAATGTAAGAAAATCGCTGTCAAGATGTTCATACCACATTTGAGCTGAGGTTTCTAATAAACGTTGTTTCAAAATGTTCATTACCACTTTCTTGACAAAGCCATATATGCCCGAATCCGTATCTAAATAGAAGATTCCGTATGTTGTTTGTCCAATTGAATTTTCTTTGAACAAAATCAATATCATCACGTTGATTGAAACCTCATATTTCCGCTCCATATGTACGAATATGCGCACAATTTTCATGTCAAAAGTGACCATTTTCTTATCATACTAAAACCTGTAACCCCATCTGACGTTCCTCCATCATCAAGATGGAATCTGCAAAAGGCTAACTGGCCTTTATATGAAACGCTGTGTGCTGCCAAACTTAAACCTGAATCTTTTATTGATGTTCCTATGTTATCAAATGTTTTTTGCTGGTTTTTTTCTGAGCTGAATACTATAGCTGACGAGTGTGTGCCAACGTCCTCTGCACTTCTACATATTCGAAAACCATGGTTCAACGATGAGTGCATACAGGCTAGGAAGGCAAGGGAAAAGGCAGAACATGGGACGCATGATCAATAATCGACTAGTTTGGTACTTAGACACCAATAAACTAACAACTGACATTCAATGTGGCTTTCGTAAAAACAGAAGTACCATTGGTCACTTAGTGCGTAAAGAATCATAAACAACATCCAGTGTCTATATTTTTAGATCGAGAAAAAGCATACGACGCTGCTTTTAAATACAGCATTTTAAAAGATTTGCATAACTTTGAATTGAGAGGCCGTTTGCCTCAATCTATATGGAAGTTTTTAAATGACAGACAATTTCAAATCCGCATGGATTCTACCCTGTCTGATCATTACAATCAGGATCAGGAGTGTTCCACAAGGCAATATTTGGTTTGCCACATTATTCAGTATTAAGATTAACAGTTGATCAAAGGTTTTAAACGATTCATTTGATGGATCGTTATTTGTGTATGATTTTAATATCTTCAGCCGTGACAAGAACATGAATACTATTGAAAGGCAACTACAATTATGTCTATATGGAATTAATAAGTAATTGTATCCACTTCGAAAATGTAAACCCACAGAAACCCGGGGTTTCTTTTAGACGATACATCTATCAAAATTGTTAACGAGGCCAAGTTCCTTGGAATAAATTTCGATCAAACTTCGATCATGTCAAATATTTGAAAAATATATGCCTAACGGCACTAGATATATTGAAAGTTGTATCAAACTCGAAGTTGGGAGGGGGTGAGAAGACCCTCCTCCAACTGTACAGAGCACTCATCCGTTCAAAACTTGACTATGGCTCTATAAATATATGGTGGAGCCTGCAAAAATCCTTAAATCTCTTCATTCTATCCACCATCAAGATATATGACTTTGTCTTGGATCTTTCACAATCTCTCCCATTGACAGTCTCTACGTCTACGGCCCATTAGCCATCTTTAAAACTTCGCTGTATCAAACCATCATTACAGTATGTCACAAAGCTATATTCTAATGAATCCAATCCTGTACATAACTGTGTTTTTTATCCTCTTAATGATGATCTGTATGATACAAATCTTCACTTTGCGGATAAGAATCAAATCAGTCATTTCTGCTGCCGGCATTGTTACGAAATATATCTCCTTCCTTCCTGCTTGCTTTCTTCTCCTCCTTGGCAATAAGTGATAAGGTAGGATATGTCATAGAAATAATCTGAATCATTTAGAGTTATTAACTAAAGTTTGATACCAGCAACTGGATTGCGTAAGAGAGAGTATCTGTGGAGATTGACTATGTAGTTAAGTTCAGGGGTAACGGTATTTGCTTCAAATTTTGAGACTTTATCTTTGGACGTCCCGATCCCGTTAGTCGCTTCCAACGACAAGCATGGGTCACTGAAGACCGATTCTAACCCGGATCTTCAAGGGTTCCCATGTTTAAGTCTGTATGTAATGCAACAGACGACGTTGCCACAGAGCGAGTGACTGCTGCAGAATATGTATTCGATGGTCGTAAGACCGAACTGGGCAACCTGTTTGCCGTGTGCTGCGCCCCTGTGTCGGTGGAGGAAGGGATTCTGGTGTTTGAGGGCACTGGTTCCAGGAATAGCATTCCTTTGCCGAACACACCACTTCGGCCCTATCTTCACCTGGACGGGTGGTAGAATGTGCCCGGTTGTATTAATCGGCTGGTGACGCCAAACCCTGTGCTACAACCATGTGATGCTCAAACTTGATCAAAATGATAACCTTATTTCTCATGCTAGGCCACATTATTTTTAACTAATACTTTCAAGTGCATAATTTTATGTCTGTTTTTGCCTGGAGTCGTATGCCAAGAAGGCGATGGCTCACGGGCCAATCTGGTGGATAAATAAATCTTATAGTTTTTCTGCTTGAGTATATCATACGAGTATCCTTGGTGCTACAAGTCGGAGCCCCACTTGTTTTTAGCATTGTCCTTGTGATACTCCGGGGTGGGTGGGGAGCTAGGGTGATGAACCATGCTACACTAACCATGGCTTATTAACGTCCACCGACCGCCCAAATTGATTGAGTATTGGCCACGTTTCCTTGTGATTGAGGTTCTTGACAAGACACCATAAAAGTAGAACCCTTTTGCGGTATCTAAGGGTATTCAAGGTATTACTGGGGATGACAAAAACATTAAGCGCCAACGTTCGGGTGCGCTGCTGGCTGAGTGCGAAAAACACCAACAATCAACCAACCTGGTGAGTACCGAATCGTTCGTCGGCATTGCGCTCACGGCCTCTGCTCACAAAACATGAAACACAAGCAAAGGTATCGCAGAGACAGTGATCGATTGTTCGCTGACATGTCAGAACTTGATATCTTGTCAGAGATGAAAAATCAAGTTGTACTCTATGTAAAACGCTTTTCAACCTGAAAAAAACAATGAAACTTTCAAAACCAATACTCATCTGTTTTCCTTTTCGTCTCCAAATGCTCCCAAATCACTGAACATCCAAGTTGGCACCTACATCCCTAACCTGCTCAGGTGCTTTAAATGCCAGAAATATGGACACGGTGTAAATACATTGTCTGTTGTGAGTGCTCACTGTGGTGAGAAGACACACAACAGAAGATTGTAACAGTGAATTTAAAAAGAATGAACCAACTGATCAGGCGACCAGTCATCTTGTTCTAAAGAGTGTCCAATTGGAAAGAGCAAACGGAGATTAACACAATCAAAACAACACTTTTTCTGATGCCAAAAAAAGTTGTCAAGAGATCCGAACTTACAGAAAGTTATGCTGTAGTAACCTAAATACCATCTGAGTTAAGCCCTAAAATATCAAAAGCAATATATACTGAGTCAAAAAGGAAACTTCACATTCTTTCTTCAGGGCACTATAAAAGAACAAGAGATGGTAAGATGGTTAAATTGTTATTATTTCATTGCTGAGATCTGTGTGATGTACTCGATACACTGACAGTGCCATAATCAGTTCCATTAGGCTACACCGCCGTTCCAAAACATGGGTATACAGAATGTCAAGTCACAAGAAGAAAAATGCGAAATTTCTCAGTTCAATATCGTGTATGGCCGCCCCGCGCATTCACCACTGCCAAACACCTTCTACTCATCGACTGCCTGATGCTCGTGAACACGTGGTTGGGGATTCTGCGCCATTGCTCTTACAAGGCAGCGCCAAGTTCCTGCAAATTCAGAGGCTGGTTCCTAAGACCACGAAGCCTTCTCCTAAGTGCATCCCAAACGTGCTCTATTGGATTAAGGTCTGGGGACCTCGATGGCCAGTCCATGACGTTGATTCCAGCGTTTTGAAGGAAATTTCGTGTCAACATCGCGGTATGCGGCTGAGCATTATCATGCTGGAACTGTAGACCTGGGCCGCCATGAAACGAACGAGGAACGAGTTCATGGGTGAGCACCTGGTAAGCAGTAGCTGTGAAGTTTCCACGGATGACCAGAAGTCGGGAACGGTTGTTCCCACAGAAAGAACCCAAAACCATGCAACTTCCGCCCCCGAATCTGTCGACTTCCTGTACACAACATTGGGCATACTGTTCACGACGTCGTCTCCAGACTCTATGCCTGCCGTCCGCGAATCTGAGGGTAAACCTGGATTCATCGCTAAAGACGACTCGATTCCAGTCTCTCTGGGTCCATCGGAGGTGACATTTGGCCCACAGCAGACGTTGACGTTGATGAAACGGCGTCAATATTGGCCCACGATATGGACGTCGAGAATGGAGATTGGCAGCCCGCAACCGATTTCGAATGGTCTGTGAGGACAGTCGACCTCTAAACATCTCAGCCCTGGTTCGTGTAGCCGGCAGAAATCTGTCACGTAGGTGACGTAGATCAATTTGACGGTCTCCTGCTCGTGACGTCACACGTGGACGACCCGACCTTGGGCGATCAGAAAGGGTGCCAGTTTGTTGTAGACGACCTCGCAAGTCATACACAGTACGACGGCTGCATCCCATTGCTCTTGCGACGTCAATAACTGATCTTCCCGCTTGCAACATGCCAACGGCACGTTCACGTTGCACATTTGACAATCGTGGCATTTCAAGTACCATTAGAACTGTGGTTTAAAAGTGTTTTTTCAATTCTTGAGGCCAATGCAAACACGTGCATATGAAGAAAACTTCGATGCGAAGATCACGTGATCGACTGCACGTGCAAAACCTGAATTGGCACTAACGTCATTTGCACGACGAATGGATGGGTTTGAGTGGGGTTTTGCTAACGTTTTTCTAGAGTCGAAAGATAGGGATCCCATTTCGGATACATACATGTATCATCAGAGAAAAATTATTCATTATTTTTAAAAATTACATTTTGTGAAGTTTCTTTTTTGACTCAGTATAATATTCTAACGAGTCAAAGCCTGCATTTAACTGTGTTTTCAATCCTCTTTGTGAGGATCTGTATAACAAAAAGTCTTCTCTTGTTCCACCTCTGAGACTAAGAGTGAAACCTTTCCTTTCTGCAGCTGCCATTAAACTAGAAAATACTTCTCCTTCCCGTGTTCTTTCTTCTCCTCCTTGGCAATTGGTGTCTCATGCACCACCGTTGGTGGGTTTCTAGAATTAAGATAAGGTGAGATGGTGAGGACACAAGTTGACCTAACACTGACAACATTTAAAACAATCAGAAACTGACGAACTAACAATATAAACAAGAATATAATAATCAATTTATAAAGTAAATATAACTGACAAATCTATATTTACAGATGGGTCCAAGGACGATGGTGCAGAACAATCTCTTCTAGATTACCAGGCGATAGTTATAATTTCACAGCCGAAGCAAAGGCCACATTAACAGCGCTTAAATATGTTTAAAAACACCCTAAATATAAACAATATATAATATTTTCAGACTGTCTCTTGTGGCTTCATACTATGAAAAATTCTTTCTTGCAAACATCCACTTTTAATTGAAATGGGTGAATTATATAATGATCTTGCTACCGGCCAATACGACATCGTCCTCTGTTGGTTACCAAGTCACGTTGGAATTTCTGGTAACCCAATGGCCGAATTTGCTGCTAAGGCAGCACTCAAGAAATATGTGACACCACTTCTTATTCCATGCTCTGATTACAAAGCTCTGAATAGATCGTACAACCGTGATCTGGTGCAAGAGAAGTGGGACACTCAACTAGGTATCAATAAATAACATCACATTAAACCAACTATCAGTTACACCTACTTGGGAATTGTCAGTCCAGATTTGACGATGTCGCATTGGCCATACGCGATATACACATTAAATAATAACGCGATAATACTTATTAAAAGCTGAGGATCCTCCGTTTTGCATCCCTTGTGATGAGAGAACCACGGTCAAGCATGTCCTGCTTGACTGTAAATGTTTTATAATTGGTAGTTAAGATTATCAACTGATATTGTTAATGGCTGTATCCTCGAAGGGGGTTAAAATACTGTAAAATTATTGTCCTCCTGAGAAGGTACGTAAGTCCCGACACAACTCTAGTAAATTTAAACATACTACTATTTTAACTGCAGCATACATGTTATTTCAATTTATGGCTAGATTGTCAAAAATTGCTAATATCGGTTGGATGGTGTAAACCCAGCTAGGGTCCGTGCAGGAAGCGAATGTACTGAAAGTCCCCATGGTCCCTAGTATGGTGTTGGCAATCTATAACCTGTTTTTATATTGTAATATCATTTATAGTTAACATATTTTAGATTATAAATTTATATCTATGATAATCTAGTTGTTTTACTGTCCTTCGTTGACATGTTTATAAAATTTACTTTCAATTTCTATATGTGTATAATTTGATTTATTCACGATATGGCTGAAATATTGCCGATGTGACGTTAAATATTAACTCACTCACTCACTTAAAATGTTAACTTACTCACTCACTCACTCACTCATTGAGGTCGGATATGTTGTTATATTTTTCACATTTTGATCTCATCCTTTTGCCATACGGGCCATGATAATTAGCAAACTACTTAAAGCTCTCACCGCATCGATGACATATCACAGAACCACCAATAATAACAATGCCCACGTGACTTAAAATGTTAACTCACTTACTCCAAAATACAACCCTGTCAACAGTATTCATGTCTAAAGAGATATGTCATGATACTCAAGACTAATGACTTAATAGAGCCTTCTTCAATGGAAAGTGAACATTCCTTTCTCACAGAATACTCACTATCCATGTTCACTGATCTTTTAACGAGTTTCTCCAGCAATCAGCATTTTTCTCACCATTAAAAATTTAAATTGAATCAGCCAAGTAATTTTTACATACAAAGTATGTGCCATTGAGTCATGGTGCTATCTACACACCATAAAACAGGATCGTGAGTGTTATCAGCTCGGTCCCATTTTCTACCACATTACTGAAAAGTCAAGTGAAATATCAATAATTATATCAAATAACAAATAAGTTAAAGTGGCCATGAGATAAGTAGTAGGTCGCATTGAAAAAATGTGAATGTGAATGCCCCCGGGTCCACACGGGGGTTGAAGAGCGCTTAGCGTTACCCAGCACCCACCACGAGGAGGTGGCTCTTCACGGGTGCCCCAGATTTAAAGAGGTCATCATGCGACGATGTCTCATTGGCCATATCAGATACACTCATGAACATTTGATGAAAGGTAAAGATCGTCCGTCCAACTAGGGTCGATGCAGGTAGCAAAGGTACTGTAAGTCCCCATGGTACCTAGTATGGTGATCTACCTTCAGTTGGCGATCTATAGCCTGTTTTTAAATTGTATTGTCCAAATAGTGCTATTAGTTTTAAAATTAATTGTGATATTCTAGTTGTTTTACTGTCCTTCGTCGACAGGTTTTTATAATATACATATATTCCATTTCAATGTCAAATATGTTCTCGTCACGATATGGCTGCCATATTGCCGATGTGACGTTAAATGTTATTTCACTCACTCACTAAAGATCGTCCGTTTTGTATCCCTGTGTTGATCGTCCGGTTTGTGCTGTACTGTATTGATTTTTCCATCACAAGGGATAAATATTTCAGTGTCAAAACAATTAAGGATCTTTTTATAGTGTAAATCATAATTTAATAATTGTATTTTTAAAACGAAATAGAATTATTAGAAAAAATGATTACATGTTTTTTAAATGCATCGATGGTATTTGAAAATTGGTAGTAACTGAGATTGTTAGTGGCTGTATCCTCAAAGGGATTAAAGTATTGTAAAATTATTGTCCCCAATTATTGGTATGTAACACCACGTCTTTCAAAGTATATTAATCTCACCACATTTTAATCGTAGAACGTGTGTTCATTTAATTGTCCAAATTACCAACAGCTAAAGGGTGATGTAAATCCAGCTGGGGTCCATGCAGGTAGCAAAAGTCGATATGATCCCTAGTATGGTGATCTATCTAGTTGTTGGCAATCTATAGCATGATTTTTATACTGTATTGTCTTTCATAGTTAAGATGGTTTAGATTTTCTTACTAGTTTTATATTTGTATCAGTGATATTCTAGTTATTTTTAACTGTCCTGTGCAGACAGGTAAGTATGATGTCTAAGCTTTTTTACATTCATATCAAAATTTACAACTTCCGTACTCACAATATGGCTGAATGGTGCCGATGTGACTTTGAATTTTAACTCACGCACTGACTACAATCTTACATCCTTGTTTTAAACACCATCTGTGATGTTACGGTCCTTCGTTGACTTGATATTTAACAACTTGTATTTATTGTGTATGCGAAACCTTTCTCGTCACTATATGGCTGAAATATTGATGAGGTGACGTTAAGTTTTAACTAACAAACTTACTCACTCACTATAATCGGCAACAGCTGGAGGGAATCTTGTTGGGGAATCGTGCAGGAGACAGTAGTATTGTAAGTTTCCTTCTTGTTTCTGGCGATCTCTGGCCCAAGTGTTTTTAATAATAATTTAGCACTTTAAAATGACCTGAAACTATTTAAAATATAACCTTGCTGTTATTCTGCCATTCGATGACAGCTATTTTAAATAGTATAAATATATTTATCAGTGTGTGACTTCCTGTCCTAATATGGCTGAAATATTCCATTACGTAGAATGTCAACTCACTCTGAATATATTTCCCCATACGCTATTGTTATATATGGATAGCATTGTTATCAATCTTGTTCAAAATGTTTGGGGCGGTTGAGTAGCCTCATGGTTAAAGCGTACGTGCGTCACGCTGAAGACCCAGGTTTGATTCGCCCGCTTACTCTCGGATAGTCCTACGTTTATCACACGTATTAATACTCGTATCCTTGAAGCTTAAGTCCTAATAGTACACATCACCCTAATAGTATACGTCACCCTAATAGTATACATCACCCTAAGAGTATACATCACCCTAATAGTATACGTCACCCTAAGAGTTTACGTCTCCCTAATAGTATACGTCACCATGTATGAGGTGTTCACCATTAAACATATTCTGCTTGACAAGTGCGAATTCACATTACGAAGCGACAAATCTGAAAGATCTTTTTTCTCGTGTGAGTGGGCATCTAATTGTCAACTTCCTGAGGGAAATTGACCTGTATTATAAATCGTAACTATGTGAGGTGAACGACAAATTGGTTGCTTTTGAATTTGATTCTATGACATTTTCTGTTTTTAAATAATAATGTAATGAATAATTATATATATATGTTTTTAAAATACAACTCATTTGAACTTTGTACTTAAAATGTCAGTGTTCTGTATGAGCAGATATATTCCAATATCACGATTGTATAAAACATACAGTACAAACTATCTCAAATACAAACAGACGTTCGAACATTTCTATCAGCTTCTGTGTTTTCAACAAGTATAATGGTCCATTATTTGTTTATTTGACAGAATATACTTGCCTAAACTCAAAACATTTCTGGCAATCCACATTTAATTAGCAAGCACGCAATGCTGGCTATGTGCTTATAATAAAAGTTTGTTACGATGTACTTTGAACACTGAGGGCTGATGTGGCGGGAAAGTATTGTTAGTGTGGGATGGTGAGTACATCAGTAGTGTGGACGTACATGTGTTGGTGGTAGATGTTGACGAGGAGATGAATATGACCAATCTACTACAGTACTACAAGTTCGCACTGGCTGTGTGTGTCCATATATCATCGCCAGATCCATGACACGGCAGCTGATATATACAGTGATATTTATCCAACAATTAGAGGCTACATGAACGATCAGGTAGGCAAATGTCAAAATGTCAAAATAGTAAAGGTCCTTTTTATCAGAGTTCATTCTCATTAACGTTTTGCATTTTTAATAGAAATAGGTTTGATGTAGAAGTGAAGGATTCTATAAATGGGTGATAGAGTATTAGCTGTGATTATTTTTGCCTTGCCCATGACGTACGCAAAAATATTCAAATTATTTTTCTATGTAACTGTACTCTAACCGCAGAATATTATTATATGGCTAAACTTGCGACAATCAACAGTAACTAACGGAAATGTTTAAATCCTGCTAAGAAAACCACGAAAGGAGCAGAGGTACCGTAAGTCCCCATGGCCCTAGCATGATGAATGGGTATCTTCCCATTATGAATACTCCCAGTATGATACTCCCAGTTTGACTACTCATGAACATAAACATATAATGGAGCACCCCTACACTTAATAATATACTGTACCTGTATAGGTGATTACTCCCAGTTTGTCTGCTCCTTGAAATAATGGAGACTCCCAGGGCCTACTGATAATGATTAGACGCCAAGTGAATCGGGGATCTTGTGATCATTCATTGTTTGTTCTGATATTTGAAGATAACTCCTCTACTCGGATTGAAACTTATAGGAACGCTTAGAAAATCTCTCATATAATGAATTATCTGTGCCTATAATATCTGCGACGTCATAACCATGCTTCTCTGAATCATGAACAATAAAATAATGAGATTAAACTCTACACTGCCAGAAATAATCTATCATACCCTGAATAATAAGACACTGAATAACATCTCTTACAACTCCAATGTACACTCAATAAGACTTAAATGTACTCGTAAACAAACATCGCTGGCACACGCAAATTCTTGGAAACAGTGCATCTCTGACTCTCAATTCCAAGAAATGGAAGTCCTACTGTATTTGACCAAAGGGGTGACAGGTGGCCAAAACAGATTGAAATGTAGGTCATACACTGAAAATAACTCTGATTTAAAACACTACAAATATACACCTTCTCTCCAATATACTCAATAGATGATCTTGACAAGGGAACAAGTACATAACATGCTGATATCTAACAATACCTGTACTCTAAATAATGGACTCTTCCAAATCTCAGTATGTTTCACTGCACACATTTAAATGCAAAATAATGAAAAACCTACACTTTGATAATAACAAGAAACATCATATTCAAATTCTACAGCTGACCAAATACCTGAAGAGTGTGTCTCCCAGCAATAAACATCTAGATATCTCTATACATTTATGACTTCTGTCCTCTCGCGTGCTTTCTCGCGTCCAGCTCTTTACGGCTAAAAACAATATGGCGCCAAGCAAGGGAGTGCTCATTAAACTAAACATCTCCGGGAGAAATCATTGTCAAATTATTCTCTTACATGATCAACCTTTGTGGTGGATATACTGGAAACAAGTGAAATGTTAAAAACTTGTTACCTTAGCATTGCTCCTTTTATGTGATCCACAAAATTGATGCCACCCAGTCTTCGAAGATGAGATTTCTGCAAATTCCGTTAAATTTAAACAAAATTCCTATGTTTTCATTATACACGAAGGACATACTTACCAAATAAACACCAGCATGCCGTGAAGATGTTGAAAATAGAACGATATTGCGTTGAACTTCGCCAATGTAAACTGACAACGATCAGCTGCCTTTTGCGCGCGCGATAATTGTGCGCATGTCCGGATATGGCCAAACGAGGCGATCTGGCAAGTGTTTGAAAGCAAATTGTCGGGAATTATACAATTTTGACAGTTTTGTGGGAAAATATCAAATGTAATGCAATACGGATAACTGATGACTTTATACCTGAAATCATTGATGTTTTCATTTTCAAATGCGATTTACGTAATATTTCCGTCCGTTGATCGATGCACAATCAAACAATATATAAGATTATATGTGTCACTAGCTCGATCTTGATCTTTTTTTAAATCAATGTTCCGAAATGATAGTTGCTAAGTTGGATACCTATTACCAATATGAATAATGTATCAAATTTGCCAAGGAAACAATTAGTTGACATTTTGTTGGTTCCTTACGTTGAAACAACGTTGACAACTAAACGAGTCTCGACTAACTTTCTTTGGTCGCATGATAAACGTTGAATCAACGTTTATGAAAGGTTGATCAACCAAACAACCAAAATTCAACGTTGATTCAACGTTGTGTGCCCGCTGGGTAGATTCTATGTAATTGCACAACATTTGTTTTAAAATTGTTCAAATTTTGGTCTTGGCACCCTTTGTTCATGTAACATCATTTGATTTTTGTACAATGTTTATTGCGAACTTTGTGGCTCATGGGCCAATCTGGTAGAAGAATTAATCTTTTAGTTTTTCTGCTTGAGTATATCATCCGAGTATCCTTGGTGCTGCAGGTCGGAGACCCGCTTGTGTTTAGCATTGTCCTTGTGATACTCCTTGGTGGGTGGGGAGCTCGGATGATGAACCATATTACACTTACCATGGCATACGAACACACACCCCCCCCCCCCCCTCAAAAAACCAAAACGTCCACTTGACACTGATCCAGATGGTAACGACCAAGGACTGTCCACATCCATTGATAACTGGCCATGCTTCTTAGTGATGGAGACACAAGATAGCACCAGACTGAAGTTATTCTTTTGCTATACAAAAAGGCATAGCTAGTGATGTAAAAAACATCAAACGTTTACGTTCAGGGGCACTGCTTACTGAGTGCAGCAAAAGGCAACAGGCATCTAACCTGATGAGTACTGAAACGTACGCCGGCATTCCGGTTTGAATATCTCCTCACAGAACACTTAATACCAGCAAAGGAATCGTAAGAGACTGAGATCGATTGTTCACCGACATGTCTGAACTTGATATTGTTTCAGAAATGAAAGATCAAGGGGTCTTATATGTATAGCGTTTTACAACACGTAAAAACCAGGAAACCATTTCAACAAACACATATCTGTTTTCATTTTTTTTTCCAACTGCTCCAAGATCACTAAAGGCAGGGTACTGTAACATTAATGTCGACACCTACATACCAAACCCACTGAGATGTTTTACATGCCAAAAGTTTGGTCATGGTTTTAGTACTTGCACTTTGTCTGTTGTGTGTGCTCACTGTGGTGAGAAGACACAAACAACAGAAGATTGTGTCAGTAACTTTAGGAAGTGTGCCAATTGTGCAGATCATCACTCATCATTCTCAAAAGACTGTCCCATTTGGAAACAGCAGATGGAGATAAATAACCCCAACAATAACTAAATCATCTGTAAGCTGTGAGACGAACTTTACTTGGATCAAAACAGATTCTCCTAAGATTTTGTCACCTACAATATCTACAAAAACTGCAGAACCACTTCCTGGTACGCCCGAAATCCAATCAGAAACATCTTATGACCGTGACTCAAAGGTCTCAATCAACGTCAAACGTTCAACAAATCGTTAAAAACAAAGGCAAACCGAAGCCAGATTCTTTCAAGAAACAAAGTGGCAGAGCCCCAAAGGGGTCAGATGATAAAATCAAATTATTTAACAAATACGGATCAAACGCCCATTCTAGGGCACATAGCTTGTCGCCCTCGAAAACGGTGAGGGGTAGATCCCCAACTAATCCACCTAAAAGATATGAGTATCTAACAATATCGTGCAGTGGAACTGTAGAGGACTCCGGACAAATTTTTAATGAAATACAGTTATTAATCTAGGATTTAACACCATCAGCGTTTTGTCTGCAAGAGCCGCATCTGAAACAGACAGATAATTTTAACTTACGTCAGTTTGAAACGTATCATTATTGTTCCCCTCCAGGTGATAGAGCCATTGGAGGTTCTACTATCCTTATACGATGTTATTCACAGCCCTGTTACACTTAACTCTAATCTCCAAGCTGTTGCAGTGCGACTTACTCTGGGTGTAGCTTTTACGTAATGCTCTCTGTATATTCCGCCTTCATCGAACCTTCATCTGACTGATCTTCAATCACTCTATGATCAACTCCAAAAGCCATGTGTTTTTATGGGTGACCTAAACGGTCACAACCCACTCTGGGGCAGTACTAACACTAATACTAAAGGCAAAATACCGGAAGATTTCATTTCCAATAATGACCTGTGCATATTTAATGATGATTCAAGCACCCTCCTGAATGAATTTGATTGGTCTGTTCATACTGATCTTTGTGGAAGTGACCACTTCCCAACTATCCTTTCAGAAATAACTCCATCTGATTCTCCATCGTACACAAGATGGAACTTTTCGAAGGCTATCTGTTCTATATATCACACTATTTGTAAATCGAAACTGCTACCTAAATGTTTCAGTGATATAACTGATCCCATTCAAACTTTTGCTCTCGTTTTAAATGAAATAGCTGATGAGTGTATACCCAAGTCCTCTACGACTCCACATGTACGAAAACCATGGTTTTAATACAGATTGTAGACAAGCCAGAAAAGCGAGGAAAAAGGCCGAGCGTTATTTCCGCCATCATCCAACTGTCCATAACTTAAATCAATTTAAAATACTCAATGCAAAGGCGCGTCGTACCTTTAAACAAAAGAAACGACAATCTTGGAGAAATTATATCTCACAAATTAATTCACGTACGCCAATGTCCAGAGTATGGAACATGGTTCAAAGAATTAAAGGCAAAGGTTCAAAATCTGCTGTTCACCATCTTATCGTAGTACCATTGATCATTTGGTACGTTTAAAATCCTTTGTTAAAAATGCTGTAGTATATAAACAACATGCTATATCAATTTTCTTTGATCTTGAGAAAGCTTATGATACGACCTGGAAGCATTGCATTTTGAAGGATTTACATGCTTTTGGTTTGAGAGGCCGTTTGCCTCTTTTTATATCACAGTTCTTAAAAGACAGGCAATTTCAAGTCCGAGTGGGTTCAACCCTGACTGATCATTATAATCAGGATCAGGGTGTCCCACAAGGCAGTATTTTGTCTGTCACACTGTTTAGCATCAATATCAATAGTTTATCAACGGTTTTAAATGAATCAATTGATGGATCATTATTTGTGGATGATATCAATATTTCTTTTCGTAGTAAAAATAGGCATACTATTGAACGGCAACTGCAGTTATGTTTCAAGAAAATAAATGGTGTCTTGAAAACGGCTTTAAATTTTCTAAATAAACAACTAGAAAATATAAGCCTCATTAGGACCCAGAACTATCTTTCAATGGCACTCCCATCAACGTTGTAAAGGAGGCCAAATTCTTGGGCCTAATTTTCGATTCCCATTTAACATTCCTGCCACATATTAAATCCCTTAAAGCTAAATGCCTGGAGGTACTTGATTTGTTAAAGGTTGTCTCCAATTCAAAGTGGGAAGGGGATCAAACTCCCCTCCTTCACTTATACAGATCATTGGTGCGATCTAAACTTGATTATTGCTCGATCGTACATGACGGAGCCTGCAAAAGCAACCTTAAACTACTTGATTCTGTTCACCACCAAGGTCTCAGACTTTGTCTTGGATCATTTAGAACTTCTCCAGTTGATAGTCTCAATGTCGAGGCAGATGAGCCTTCTCCTTCCCAACGCCGTATTAAATTATCTTTACAATATATTACCAAATTATATTTTAACGAGTCTAACCCTGCATTTAACTTTGTCTTCAATCCTCTTTATGAGGATTTGTATAACAAAAAGTCTTCTCTTGTTCCGCCTCTTGGGCAAAGAATTAAACCATTCATTTCTGCTGACGGCATTGAGCTGGAGAATATATCCTCTTCTCATATTCCTTCTTCTCCTCCTTGGCAATTAGTGAGACCACAAGTTGACCTCGCACTGACTAAGTCTAAGAAAGCAGAAACTAATGAATTACAATATAACAAGAATATAATCAATTAAACAATAAATATAATACATTCAAATCCTTATTTACAGATGGATCCAAGGATGGTGGCGCAGTTGCTTGTCCCACTGTCATTGGATCCAGAACAATATCTTCTCGACCACCAAATAACAGCTCTATGTTCACAGCAGAAGCTAACGCCATATTGACAGCTCTTAAATATATTAATAAACACCGTAAATATAAACAATACATCATCTTTTCTGATTGTTTTTCGTGTTTTCAGGCTATTAAAAATCTGTCTTGTAAATATCCACTTTTATTAGAAATTTTTGAATTGTATAATTAGCTTTTACAAGAGATAGATCCGTTAAATGAATTTTGACATATGTTTTGTAAAAAGATATGGTTTTATAATTGGTAGTTTAGATTATCAACTTCGATTGTTAGTGGCTGTACCCTCAAAGGGGGATGAAGTATTGTAAAAGTATTGTCCTCCTGAGAGGGTACGTGAGTCCCAACACATTTACAGTAAATTTAGGCTTGCCACGTTTTTAATCGTAGAATATGTGTGCTTTTAATTCATGGCTAGATTTCTCTTCTGTCGCCAATGGCTGACGGGGTGGTGTAAAGCCAACTAGGGTCCATGCAGGTAGCAAAAGTAATTGAAGTCCCCATTGTACCTGGCATGGTGATCTACTTTCAGTTATTGGCGATTTATAGCCCATTTTTATACTGTATTGTTTTTACCCTATAGTTAAAACGTTTTAGATTTAATTACTCGTTTTACATACATATCTGTGATATTCAAGTTGTTTTACTGTCCTTCGTCGGCAGTTTTTTTTATAATATACATATATTTCATTTCAATATCAAATGTTCTCGTAACGATATGGCTGAAATATTGCCGATGTGACGTTAAATATTAACTCACTCACTCACTCATATATTAATAAACAATACATCATCTTTTCTGATGTTCTTTCGTGTTTTCAGGCTACTAAAAATCTGTCTTGTAAATATCCACTTTTATTAGAAATTATTGAATTGTATAATTAGCTTGCTACTGGCCAATTCGACATCGTCTTTTGTTGCTTACCCAGCCATGTTGGCATTTCTGGGAATACAATGGCTGATCTTGCTGCTAAGGCAGCACTCAATAAATCTGTGACACCACTTCTTATTCCACACTCTGATTACAAAGCTAGCATTGGAACCTACATCCGTGATCTGATGCAAAAGAAGTGGGACACCCAGGTACGTATAAATAAATTACATGAAAAAACCTATAGTGGTTACACCTTCTTTGGTTGTCAGTCCATATTTGAAGAGGTCATCACACGACGGTGTCGTATTGGCCACACAAGATATACACTTGAATATTTGTTTAAGGTGAAGATCCTCCGTTTTGCATCCCTTGTGATGAAAGACGCACGGTCAAACGTTTTCACAAGGGATAACTATTTCAAATCACGAACTATGAAGGATCTTTTTAATAATATATAGGTTCTCTTTTAATTATTGCCTTTGTAAAAGAATTAGATTTGTTAAATGATTTGTAAATAGATACATATTATATTATTGGTAGTTTAGATAAGTAACTGAGATTGTTAGTGGCTGTACTGTCAAAGGGAGTTGAAGCAGCGTAAAATTATTGTCCTCCTGAGAGGGTACATAAGTCCCAAAACTTTCAAAGGAAATTTAAATTTACCAGCTGTTTTAAATGTAGTATTTTTGTCATTTTAATTTTGGCTAAAGTTGACTTCAATTGCCAGCGGCTGAAGGGATGATATAAATCCAGCTAGGGTCCATGCAGGTAGCAAAAGTACTGTAAGTCCCCATGGTCCCTAGTATGGTGATCTACCTTCAGTTGTTGGCAATCTATAGCCAGTTTTTATATTGTATTGTCCAGATAGTGCTATTAGTTGTAACTTTCCACTTAGTTTTAGTTGTAATTGTGATGTTCTAGTTGTTTTAGTGTCCTTTGAAGACAGGTTTATATAATATACCCATGTTACATTTCAACGTCAAATATGTTCTCGTCACGATATGGCTGAAATATTGCCGATGTGACGTTAAGTCTTAACTCACTCACTCACAAATGAGATACACCAAATAAAGACTGGCCTCTAATATATGCTTATCTTGGTTCTTTTATGGTAAGTCATGTTCACTTCATTCATTGTACGTCCTTAAATTATGTTCATATTTTCTCTGTTTCTATTGCATTCAATGTTGTTAGTTGATTACAATGTAATCAACATATAAAATTATGCAGTATTGATAAGTACGCCTGGAAATATATCTACTATAGTTAGGCTTGATCACGTATCACCAATCTAAGGATGATGTACATGAAAATGGTATACAATGTAATATCAAAACGTTTAGACACTTATTCGGCAAATGAAATTTACATATAATCGTGCTCGTGGAAATAAAATAATTCTTGTGCACGTGTTGTGTATTTTGTTGAGTGTTTGCAAGCAAAATGTATGTCATTGAATGTATGTTTAGATGATTAGCATGTGTGCAAATTCAAATGGTTCGATTCATTTTACCTTTGATCAACCAATGTTAAAGCATTGTACATGTGAGGTAACTATACTGAACACGCAAAACTCTTTAGGGCACATTGACCTTGTTGTTTCATTCAGCTGATCATACAATGCTACGTCGTAAGTATTCATGTACACCTTGTACGCCTTCAATAACATGCCGTTCGGCATAGGATGTTCGTTAATTTACCGAAGTCTGGATACAAAAGAAGTGCTTATAGCAATCAACATGCAGTTTAAATTGTATATTACTATTTGGGCATCCATATTATTTGGTCGTATTGTAAGATGTATGAACGTAAAGTGCAGTTTTGCAGTTATGTGCTTATGGTGAGGTCATTTATACTCTAAGGTAAATGGATTTTTGTGTGTGCTCAATGGGGACTTCAAACGACATGCAGTGAAGCAACTGATTTAATATTCGTTGAGTTTGAGTGAAATGAAACATTGTCAAAAACAGCTAAAAACAAGGGTGCTGAAACACATAAACGCCATGTTTGATTCAAACGGCCAAACACAACAGCCTAGTGCATGTGGAAGACATACTAGGATGCTCTCGGTAGAGGTCTGCGCACTCTCAGGAGCCAACCCCAGAATTTGCAGGAACATGGTGCTGCTTTGCGCATCAGACAGTCCATGAGGAGGCGTTGCTTGGCAGTTGTGAATGCACGGACTGGCCATACACACTACTGAACGTTTGAAACATCAGATTTAATTTCTTGTGACTTGACACTTTGTATACGCCTATTATTGATAAATTCTGTTACAACATGGGACCGATTTTCGGCATTGTGATTATTCTCAGTTCATCTTCTCGAGCTTAGCAAACAAATGATAACCTCTATACCACATTCTCGTGTCCTTTCGTTTATATATTATTTAATATAGGATTGCGAAGTTTTTAGTTTGACTCAGTATATATAGATAAAAACATGTTTACACAACGCAAGAGGGGAGAATGTATAAAGATAGCCAAATTAGACAGGATTAATAGACAAAGATAACAATATGAGGATGAAGCCAATGAGATCATCGGCATAACAATGTCAGACAAAGCCGAAGATAATAGACCAATAGTGTATACACCGGGAAGGTAAATGCCTTGGTCTCGGTTAATGGATGGCTTCTTTCTTGCCAGGAAGTATGGTGGTCGGGATTTTTTTTTAGGTGTTCCGAAAGGGCAGATTTCAAAAGAGGTGTTATGTTTAGCTGGTTGGGTGTTGAGTTGGCCGTGCGGTGGTGGACGTTAAAGTATATGATGGATGTGGTGTATGCCTGCTTGACAAACTCTAAAGCCTCAGGTTGTATTGGTTTATTTTTAAAATTGTACATGTTAACGATACATTTATTTTTGGTCCTATTTTTTTAATACCATTAATTTCCATGTATGTTTATCTCATTGTAGCATACGTCCCCCCGAACGTATATAATCAAGCGCTTATGATGATTATCGTTGAATTGTCTGGTCCAGACTCGATTATTTACAGCCCCCGCCATCCAGGTGGAATATTGCTGAGTGCGGCGTTATACAACAACAACAATCAATCAATCAACTATAATAAAACCTCTTTGATTGTCATTTTAGAAGTTTGGAAGTACAATATAGAACAAACCTTATGGATAACAACTTCTTTTTATTCGTGAGTGCGACGTTTCGATACAGATTATTGTACCTTTGTCAATGGAACATCCCCCTTTTTCATGTTCCATTCCTGCTTGGCAACGGTACAAGAATCTGTATCGAAACGTCGCACTTACGAATAAAAAGAAGTTGTTATCCATAAAGTTTGTTCTATATAATAATAAAGCCTCCATTGTAAAATGTGAATCCTTGTCTTATCTGGGAAAATAGTTTTGGGGTTTCTCAAACCTAAGTTAACCCTAGTCAGTTGGCTTTACTTACTTTATGTCGTACGTTTAGAGTACTAATTCGTCTCTGTCGATTGGGAAAGCTAGAATAGTCAGTGTTAGCCTGTGCCTTTAATGCTGGCGCTAGGTGAAGTTTGTTTTTGGAAGTATGCGCTGATTAGTGTGATATTCGGGTTAAGGGTTTCGTGTTTGACGTGGGGGTTTGGTTTGTGATTTGATTTTGAGTTTGTGTATGTGAGATGATTGTTGTTTACAGACGAATTGATGTCTTTTTTTGGTTGCTTAGGTGCCTATTGGCATTTTCAGTAAGCGAGTGTATGTTGGGACAGTGGTTTTCAATGGAAGAGTGTTTGGTGATTTTCCAGTGCAGCTATGTTGCGCGCATTTTTTGCATATATTTATTCGTTATTCACACAGAGAAGCCGTGTGGTGGTACTATAGACATTTGGAACACTGTTTGACTTGTGTACGATTTTACTTCCAATTGAGTGGAGTGGGAAACACGACAATTAAGCGATCTGGTGACAGGGCCCTTTTGTATGTTAAGTGAATTGCTTCTCACAAATAAACCTTCTCTTCTCGTAGCAATACATATCGGTCATTCCGGCCTTTTCAAGTTGACCACATTTTTGGCCTGCGCTGATGTCCGGTTCATCGGGACCCCATCTGATGTGTGTAGAGTTGTTGAGCCACTTATACACTATCTTCCCGTGATATTCCTGCACCATTCCGACCCATGTAAGATGGGCTGGGGACACAAATATCAATAGAATTAATGTTAATGAAGTGAAGTAAAACGGGGATAATGTCGCGTTCAAAATTATTGAACATATTTAGCCAGGTGAATGTGTGTGTGAGAGACGGATTGTACAAGATGGCACCAATGACGGCCTTTCACAGGCCATACAATGTCGCACTTCAAGAAGTATACTCCACTTAGACTCAGTATGTGACTCCAAACATCCCTAGCCATTTTCTATCCTCGACACACCTGGCAGGGTACAAGTGGCATCTTTTACCGTCTTTTGGTAGGACGGGGCCGGGAATCGAACCGCCGAACTTCTGCTCTACGAACAACTACCATGGTGACTATGAACAGTCACACGACCCTGCTCACACTATTAACAATTGGTTTGTCTGGTCCAGAATGAATCAATGCAGAATATTGCTATAAGCGGCTACTCAAACAAACATTCTGAGTTGGAAAGTATTGGTCTTCAGCAACCCAAGCTTGTCGGACGGACAGTTTAGTTGGTTGATGCATGTCATGCGTAGATCAAGACGCAAGACGGCATTCGCGGGTTTGTCTAGTCCTGACTCCATGGTTGCATGCGGCATTAAATAACAAACAGTACCACAAATAATCCCCATAACGCACTAATTGTAGTTATGCATGCTTACGTGTACGTCCACTGTATTGATCCAGAAATTGCACTATAAGTGCATCCTTTTCCCCTGTGTCGAGGACAATGAGTTCCGCCTCGTCAGCATGACAACGTTCTCTCGCCTTTGGCCATTTAACAGGATCCGTGAAGTATTTGAAGCACAGAGGAAGCCCAGTGATTGTACTGTGTAGCAGATATCCTTGCTCTGTTGGACAGGCCTCTGTGGAGAAAAAACATATGATGGTGTGTCTGATTATGGGTATCTGTTTACCGAAAGATCCATTTATGTTCAACAAAGGACCTTATTAACCTAAATTAAAGAGACCACAAAATTACAGCAAGTCGATTATTTTCTGTTACTCATACCATTGTCAATAGTAATCTGTGGCCACGTTATATTGCGTAACAGTAAAGTGGTCCAATGAATATATGGATATATTGATGCTTCAGCCTTTCGCCCCCTACGGTGTTTGAATCATCGTGAAGTTGTGATAGAAATATAAAGAAATTATTGGCGCCGATATAGGTCATGTTTTTAAAAAAACAGAACATTGAGAACTAGAATATACTACGGGAATAAAGTAACTGTGCAATATTTAATGTTACGCCATTTCCAATGCAAAAAGATAATAAGATGATTTCTGATGTTTTCCTTAATCAATGTTAACTGCTTGAAACTAGGTACTGAGAAACGCCCTTGAGTCGAAGCAGGCTTGACAACGACGACTCATAGGCGAAGCTAAGCGATTGACGAAAGTTTGGGGAATGTTCTTTCATGTTTGAACCAACGCTTGTCCCAGTTTAGCTAACGTCAGCCGTGGCATGACGTACGCGCCGTTTAGGTTAAAATTAATCAATCTTTTTCAATATCAGATTGTGAACTTCCGGTGTCACAAAGCACGTGAATTCGTTCATTGTGCACAAAGTGCACGTGCCACGCGCGATACGTGACATCACATTTCATGCAAATGCTTCGATACATGTTTATTTAGGGTTATTTTCATAACTTTTCAAATAACTTTTATTGTATGAAATGTATATGTTATGCACAGTTAATTTTCCCACTTAGTATATACTTCAGGTTAAAAATTCAACATATGGCATAGTTAACGGAGACGTAGAGTTTCTTCTGATCCTCAGTGTTTAAAGATCACATATACACAAGGTTGTACAAATACATAAATCATGTATTGCCATCGTTATAAATGAAACCACGTCATTAAAACTACGCATTTCGACATTTAATTAACTTAAATCGACCTTTTGACAATAGTGCACAATTCTCTCTCGTGAACGAAATTTCAACCAATCAGAGGGGCGCGTCTCCGTGACGTAATGTGAGGTATGCCTATGAGGGGCGATGTAGAATTCATGTACATTTCCGAGGGTAGATTATCTTGTTTACAATATTGTCTCAACCTGATATCGTGACAATTGTTGTGAAAAATGAAAGCTTTATGTTTTCACAATCTACTGTCATTTAATCGTGTCACCTGCTTTGCCTAGCTTCCGAAATTACAACTTGTTTTCATAGACGATTCTGTCAAAATCGCAGTGGGACATTACGAGGGGTGGATGCCAATCAGATGCCGTTATTTGAAACAATCCCGGTACTTCTTTAATTGTCTGATTGTAATAAAGTATCCCAACATTGTAAGATTTTTCAGATTTTCTAATGCTTGCATGGTATAATGCCTGATCCAATGTGAGACATTGATATTATTTCTGTGTTTTTACCTCGATATTTAATCATGTTATGTAAACATGTACTGAACTCGTCACAATTTAATTCTGGAGTCACAAAAGTCCGCACTGTTGGCACTTTCTGACAAGGGATTTGACCAAATTAAACATGCAGTTGTTATGAATATATGCTAAGGATGAAAAAATGAAAAATAAATTTTTCGAAACCTTTAAATTTAAACGCCGGCCCATGGGCGAGAATGTTTGAGTTTCGTTCAGAATTCATGTTTAGAGATTGCAAATGAATGAGTTCATGTTTATAAGCATCATGACACAAAATTCAAACTCATTTTGACTTAATTCGGCAAATTTAGAGAGATATTAAAAAATCTCGCCCTTGGGCGAGAATATTTACTTTTACTCAAAATACATGCTTTTTCGATTTTTGGGAGTTTGTAAATGAATGAGTGTATGTTTGTAAGTATCATGACACAAAATTCCACTCATTTTGACTTAAATCGGCTAATTTAGAGCGATATTAACAAATTGCGCTATGGGCGAGAATATTTTAATTTTACTCAAAATACATGTTTTCCCATGTTTTGGGTGGTTGTAAATGAATGAAAGTATGTTTATAAGTATCATGACACAAAGTCAACTTATTTGGACTAAATTCGGCTAATTTAGAGCTCTATAAAAATATATCGGCTATGGGTGAAAATATTTACTTTTACTCAAAACTCAATAATAAATGACAGTCCACAATGGGTCAAACTGTTTCGCTAACTTAATTTCACGATTAATTTGGTTTGGTTTGCGAAAAAACACTTGAAAAAATTATTTCTACTATGTATGAAAACAGAATGCGAACTGCTTCATTTTATCCTTTTGATCAAAGATGGTTGAAAAAAAAAGAAATAAAAACAAATTACTGATGAAAACGATTTGAGTGTGAGTGAGTTAATATATATCGTCACATCGGCAATATTTCAGCCGTATTTTGACGTGAACCAATTAAACATTGATAAGGAATAAACGTTTAGTATATAACGTGTCATCAAGGGACAGTATAATATCCCGAATGTCAATCAGATTTCAACCTAGCATTTAATGTTTAGATAATAGCACTATTTGGACAATACACAAAATGAAAACAGGTTATAGACAGCCAGCAAATGAAGGTAGATCACCATGGGGACTTATCGTACTATTGCTACCTGCGAGAACACTAGAAGGACTTACATGGTCCCTTCATATGTTGGCGATTGTGCACAAATTTAGCTATCACTTATAAGCACAGACAGACAGAGTTTTTATTTACGTCTCACCTCGTAATATAAAATACAGACATAGAGTTTACTTAACAGTACAGCAAGCCACCCAAACAAGGGTTATGAGAGACGATTTACATAAAATAGCAATATATTTTTTACCACAAAGTGCATTAAAAGTACATAGGATACTTAAATAAGTATACATTGTAAAGGTATTTGTTAAATATTAAGTGTATACAAGGATTAGAAAAACCCTTTTACGTTGTAAAATATAAAAGGGAAATATACCATTCAGATGCTAACATAAGATGTTTAAAACGATAACATGATTAGCTTGGATATAAGAAGTCTGTACGGGTAGTTAAAATAGTTTTGCAGGTCTCGGCACTTAATAAAATCATTTCAGGTGAGGAGAGAATATAACCAACTTTCTGTACATCACTAAAATGGGAGAAGTCAGGCCACACTAATACACTGTATGCATACAGGTCATGTCTGATATGTGCATATTGTGGAGTGAGTGAGTTAATTGCATATTGTGGACAGTGTACATGCATGTCGTCTTCAGCATCGTGTGTACATACAGGACAAGTCCTCTCTTCTACAGGCGTGTTAAGGTATCATCCACTCTCAATCTCAAACTCCGCACCTCAATCTTGACAGGGCGCTTCTCTGAGATCTATTGGTGACATATGTAACATAAGGTTCGGTCCCATACTCGGTCTTGAAACTGCAGTAGGTACATAGTTTGTTCCCTCTGTTTCGTTGTCCTCGTGTAGGTTCTGTTATTTCTCTTTCCCATTTAGATAAAAACTCGTTAAACACAGCTTCCTCTATCTTGTCTGCAACGAACCTCCCATGGTAAAAGTGCTCCAGAGCTCTATAGTGCCCCATTCCCATTTGGTTGAACTTGTTGATGACCCTGTATACTTTGTTTCTCTTACGTCTGGCATCCCAGTGTTGAGTCCAAATAAATATATGGTGGGTTAGTCTACCGGGATCCATGCTGCGGAGTCGCATATAGAGGCGCGTCACACATCCCCACTGAAGGACGGTCAGGGGGACCCAGCCCATATCTCAACCCACTGCATTGCTAGGGGCAAAACGTCGTAGACCGAGGAAGAAGCGCATAGCCCTGTTCTGTACTGCAGCTATGTAGGACATATTGTAGGTTCCCCATATATATACTGGTGCTGTATGCGATGACTGATCATACCATAGAGTCGTATAACTTAGTAAAAGTGTCGAATTCCATACCACCTAAAACCTTGTACTTGGAAATCCTAGAGCTCTGCTAGCTGAGCTGGCCGATGCTTTCGCCATTCGATTGTAGTCAAGGTGCTCTGTTAAAAGAATTCCAAGGTAATGATAAAAGTTAGTGATCTCTAAAACATCTTATCCACAGGTAAAAGTAGCACGTGTCCGACGTGTCGATACCGGTCTAAAGTGTATGATCTTGGATTTCCCTTTGTTGACTGTCATCGAGTTGGTTCCACAAAAGCTGTTGGGACAATCTAGCAATAAGTTCAAATCACTTTCAGATTCAGCAAGTAAAACCAAGTCGTCAGCATAGGCGAGCGATCCAACAGACTTTTCGTTTATGACAACGCCGATAGATATATCATTAATCATGGTTAAAAGATCATTTATGTAGAGATGAAAAAGTAAAGGTTTAAGTAAACATCCTTGTTTCAATCCGCATCGCACATCGAACCATTGAGTATGCCTACCATTCAATCTGACACAGTACTCTACAGTTATGTAAAGGGAGGAAATGGCATTAAACATTTTACCTTATACGTTCGCTTCTAGTAATTTTGAGCACATTATCGGGCGATCAATACAGTCATACGCCTTGCGTAGATCGATGAAAGCTGTAAAAGGAGATTTTTTTTCATTGATTTGCGTGTGTCAATAATCGACGTAAGTGATGAAACATCTTCAGTGGTAGATCGACCTCTTCTGAAACCGTTCTGGTTATCTTCTAAAACCTCCGTCTCTTCGAAGTAGGTTGATAGTCTTGTAGTAAGGATACTGCAATACAGCTTATAGGCAGCACATGTGATAGTAAGTCCGCTGTAAGATAACGGGTCTCTGGTGTCTTCCATTAGTGCTTTAGGGATGGGATTGATGATGCCGTTATTCCAACTGATAGGCATACGTTCAGTATTAAAACAAACTGTGAAAATGTCCAAGATATTTTTATGGATTTGACTTCTTTGTAATCCCTTCATCAGTTCACCTGATGAAGGGACCTGGAATGGTCTCGAAACGTCGTGAGAGAAATTACAAAGAAGTCAAATCCATAAAAATATCTTGGACATCAATGTACAACTTCTAAATGCCACTGAAGACATCAAACTGTGAAAAGTCTATATAAATACCGCATACACACTGCATTGTTAAAAACCTCAGCGGGGATGTTATCAAATCCACTTGCTTTCCCATTATTTGCCTTTGAGATTGCAGCTCCTACTTCGTCCAGTGAAATAGTTCGAAGTGTGTGAGGGGACTAAAATCTGTGGCATTAAAAGTTCAGCTGCTCCGAGTAATTTGTCTTCCTTTTTGTCTATCACAACATCCTGGTCACTGCTATTATACCCATCCTCCAGTCTCACCTCTATAGGCATCCTATTTCTTCTCTCACAACGAGCTACTACGTTACCTATTTTCTTCCAGAATTGTCCTGCATCCGACAAACTTAGGTCTTCAAGTTCTCTGATAATATTCTTATTGCTGTCTCGCTTGGCCTTTTTACACTTTCAGTCAAGATCGTTTCTCTTACTGACGTAGAAGACTTTAAGACGGTGTTTACTCGCTCCTTTACACTTGCGCCAGTCTTTTTCCGCGACACATAAACTATTCCAGAGAGCTGTTAACTCTTGGTTTCACCATTTCTTCTTATTCATGCGTCGCTTGTTCCCATCCACTGCATCATGTATAATAGTTCTCGAGGGTACATGCTCTCTAATTTCCATTTTAACAAGATTTACAAAGTCATCATATGCTTTGTCAAAGGTTGATTGACACTTACTTGAATTTTCCAGTTCTAAACTAATGTTATTTTTATCTGCTTGACACTCCTTTTAAGATAAAAATGATCCTGATGTATCAAACTTGATGCTATATGAGCAGCTATTAGGTGAGATAGAAGCTACTGTAGTGTCCTTTATCTGAACGTCCACTGTCAATCAAAGAAGAGAATGGTCCAGTTTAAGAACAGCCGTGGGGTCAATCACACCTATATACTTGCTTATGAAGTCACTTGGCCTGATCACCTGAAAATCGCTAAATTTATCAATGGATTCATAGGCACATAAACAGTAATCACCCACAGATTTGCCACGACTGGAAATAAAGGTGAAATCACAATGACCATTTAACATGCAGCAATTTACATTAATTAAATAGTAAATTCACAACATTGTCTATGACGTTTCTGTTGGGTAAAATGTCCACACCTTCAACGTAGTCTAATAATTGACCGCATCTGCTGTTATAATCACTACACATGTATGTCATACATGGATGGTGATATTCATGTAGATGTAGCGGCGAAACCGCATTATCATTGCTTCAAGGGAGATTACTCTCTCTGACTACTTCGTACGTTGAAACCATCAAATATATTATGTCTCAGAAATAAATACTCAAAATTTCATTCTAAGTGTGACATATTGATTCAGAATGCATGAAATAATTCCAATAAAGTGAAACTATAGTAGCAGACACTGGGCCGTGTCCCGGGAAACTAGGCCGTGCACTCATTAATATTCATGAGTTGTTTCTTTTTGAGGAAAGGTTTTCACGGTGTCGATAGGCCTGTTTATACGACGACATTTGCACATGTGTTTATGTTTTGCGTATGTGTAACCCTTTTTGTTTTAGCAACCCTTTTCTTTACATCCAGTGGTTCCTCAACTGTATGATCAAAGGGAGAGAGCTCATCCTTCCGTCAAGTGCAGATTAATTCATATGTTTCTCGACGCATTCTAAATGTTTCCACATTCGGCATCAGTGATACGGTAACCAACAACTTCAGCACCAAAGACTTTATGTTTGCTTTCTTCTAGAATTTCAGTCATGCTAACATCCAAGCATCAGACCAACACTGATGTAATAAGTGAGATGCCGGTGTCCTCCCATTAGTCAGACAACCCATTAGTTAGACACTTAAACAAAGCTAATTACACGGTTGAGTGAACAAATTTTGGATGGCTGTTACCCATGAGGAAATGGACTAATCCAACTTTTACCCCATTAGTCAGACATAAAGAGATTATTGAGATTAGATTAGATCAATTTCATTATCTTTTATATATTATTTACCCACATTCAACATCTTTTGTAATTTTCATTATATTTGTCACTGTCATAATATCACACGAATATAAGTATAATCGTCACATTCACTAGCACTACAGGCATAGTATGGAGGTGCAAAGTCAAATTCAGCCAAGCTCCACGAGCTTTCCAACAGCATCCAAATACTGCACTGGAGACTTGCTTCCGTGCTCCTACTGCTCTCACAATCGGCCAAGTCGGTGGTTGATCTCCCTGTTGACCTTCTTGTGTGGCCCAGGAGATGCACCGAAGTCAATCTGGATGATCTTCAACTTGTCGGCCTTCTCAGTCTTCTTGAGAATCTATATCAGTCTGAAGACATTCGGGTGATGAGTCGAAAGGTTCAGACGGCTGTTAAATCCCTCAAGGCAGTTGCTGGTCCTCAGGCTTAAGGTCTCAGGATGGTCCCACAAAGACAGCCTAAACAGAGAGTCATCATCCCCGAAGTGACCAAGTGTTCATACATCAATCCAAGTCAACCTGGACGATTGCAAGAGGAAGCAGAGGCGAGGCAGGTGCACTACGAATCCCCTTCTCAACTTCGGTGTCGTCACGGTGGCTTTGAACGAGTCCGAGGGCTTGCACCTTGCGCCATTCTGCCGACATACTGTACATGTCTTGACAGTGCATCTCCAGTGCACACAAGTCGTCCTCTTGTTGTTGTATACATGGCGATCAAAGAGCACTTGAATCGTGCCTCTCTGCAATGTGATGAACTCTGCTTTCTGCAAACCCGCCGTTATTGTGCAGTACAGACAGTTTGGGAAAACTGAGTTGAGTCTCAATTTTTATAAAATATTTTTTATTGATTTACTCACAATAATGATTAAGCCACACTATCAGCTATGCACAAGAAGACTCTTAATATTACGTGAGTAGATCAATTAAAAGGGATTAAACTTTAAAGTCAATGCTAACCTATGGGAGTTTGATCTTGTGCTTGAGATAAGCCATTTAGGCCTATTCCATTATCAATGTAGGTGAGCACTTGGTCCGCCCCCAACTCTACTGTCTAACTTGTGGGATGTCTGACTATTGAGGTATCACCGGGAAATGCCAATCCCTTCTTGATATCTCACATCTAACTCCATCCAATTCCAGGGCAGAAATGATCTATCATTAAAATGTACTACCACTTTGCTTACAGAACTTAAAGCCGGTATGAACGCACAGCAAATTGCACACTCTAGCAAATTGCACACCCTATGTAGATTTACTCATGTATGCAATGTGTATGTTTTCGCCGTATAAACAAGCCTATGACGCCATTGGTTGAGCTATTGACCTTTGACGTCATAGATAAGGGTGATATGGTAATTACTTTACTACGTCTGCCGAATTTTTACTACGGCAGGTCTACACGACAATATAATAGATTCGGAATTATGGAACATGGAGTTTCGAGAATGCTGCGTGAATTTAACCTGCTGTAAGAGTCTTCGTGTATGTAATACTGAGTTCTGGCTAAGTCGAAGTTACCCTGTCTTCAAGGATAAGAACAGATTTTGTAATTTTTGTGGGTTTACATCCAAGAATAACATTGTCCCAATTGAAGATTTTCAGGAAAATTAGGTAAATGAACATCTATATTCTCATGGATTGAAACCACTGTTTCCTGAACATGATTTGGGTGTTGTGTCACTACAAGTATCAGCTAAGACAGAAGAAGGTACAATAGGAGGTTCAAAAGAAACACTTTGAATACAGGATTTTGTATGAACAGACTGAATTTGAAATTTTATATTCATCAAACATTCAGGTATTCACCTAAAAACACTGTTGACTATATATCATCAGGACCCTACTGGCAAATATCTGTGTGGCTTTCATGAAAAGTGTGATGATCTTTGTGTGTGTTATTTAGGAGATAAACATCATGTGTTGGTGAATTTCCGGGTGTTATTGAGTATTTGAAGCACGGGAATTCATTTGGAACCGACGGCGTCAGCCGGAGGTTTCAAATGAAATATTCCCGTGCTTCAAATACTCAATAACACCTGGAAATTCACCAACACATGATGTTTATCGACATTGTAAACACAATTAAACCGAAAGGTCCATACACGTTTTTTGTGTCTGCTCTCATTGACATCGAGTACGGGTACAGCAGTGAAATGTCATCAGCCGGCCGTTTCGGCTGTCTCCCATGGTAGCATCTGGAACTGCTCATTTGTGACGTCATTCGGACTTTACGTCACAATATGATTTTAATGACGTCATCACAGCTGACGACGTAACAATACAATGGTGTGAGCGATGTTTGTATGTATTAATACGCAGAGAATTTCCGGGAATCAAATACCATTTGATCACGTTTTTCAACCAATCAAATTAAAGAACTCACTGACTTTTGGTTTACAATCATGATTGACAACCTGTTTGTCTCAGGATATTTGAATGAACTGAGGAGTCGAATTAAGTCAAAATGAGTTGAAATTTGTGTCATGATGCTAATAAACATACCCTCATTCATTTACGTCAACCTCAAAAACATTCTTGCCCATGGGCGCGCAAGTTTTCATCCTTAGCATATATTCATAACAGCTGCATATTTAATTTTGTCGAATCCCTTGTCAGAGAGTGTCCACAGTGCGGAGAGTTTGTGGACTTTTGTGAGTCCAGAATTAAATTGTGACGTGTTCTTTAAAGAAATTTGACTTTCTGACAGATCAAATGTTTATAAAACCAATTTATTTGAGCTTGGGTGCTACTGTCTTAAATATACATATCTTGAGATGAATGTTTTGAAAAGGTGAGCATACATACTTTGCTAGAAAAACAGGTTTCGTCCTTTTGTTCAGCATTAATCCAATTTAGTAGTGTTTGTAGTAATTTAGAGAGTTGTACATAAACTGGTCTGTATTCCGCATGCACCTCACCTCCACCATGGATGACCAAGTAGAGTGTGTTATGTCGCACAGAGGAGTTAAGAAGGTTCATTTCAAGGGGTTTCGGTATGTTAGACGCAAGGATCTGAAGAATGAAGTTGTCAGCTACCACTGTGAGTTGAGACGTAATGGACAATGCAGAGTGTCCATCAAGGTTCTCGACGACCAGTCTGTTGGTGTCTGTTGCGTAACTGATTAAAATTGATAAAACAAATACATACATATATCTTCAATTTTATGGTATCTTTAGATTTAATGTTGTCTGAGGAATTTAGTTTTACAATACAGTTAAGCATTATTATTTTGTTATTTTGTTAGGTGCAGAAAACCAGGCCGTTCATCAAGGAGAAGGCAGAGACGTCAGAGGAAACTGCACAGCAGATCCTGACTGCAGCAACCATGTCAACATCAGACGGTGCCACTGCCATGATGTCAGCTGTACCCGAACTGCGCCGGAACGTACGACGTCAGAGTCAGTCAGTCAGTGATGTATCACTTCCCGAACCTGCGGCTCCAGCCACTATGATCAACCCAGACAAGTACAAGTTGACTGGAGCGGGAAAAACCTTCCTTAGGTTTGACGGCGGAGAAGACCACCCCAACCGCATCTTGATCTTCTCTACGGCACGAAATCTGGACCTTTTGTCCAGATCACCTCATTGGTTTGCTGATGGAACTTTTAAGACTGTACCTGAGCTATTTTTTCAGCTCTTCACGATCCACTGCCTGACAGCTGATGCTGTTGTACCGTGTGTGTTTGCGCTTTTTCCAAACAAGTAGGAGGTGACGTACAGGGAAGTGTTTTACCGAGTGAAGGACCTGAGAGATTGTACTCCAGTTTCGTTCATGCTGGACTATGAGAGAGCCATCTGGAATGCAGCTGCGACAGAGTTTCCGAATGTTGACATCAAGGGATGTTTTTACCATTTGAGCCAGAACGTCTACAGGCGGATACAGAGTTAAGGTTTGCAAGCAGATTATTCAACGTCAAGTGAACTCCAAACTCTATCAAGAATGATTCCCGCCTTAGCGTTCATCCCAGAAGATGAGGGTTTGACGCATTTGAGGCGCTGACGGAACACCTGCCTGAAGAACTACAACCCGTAACAGACTACTTTGAGGACACCTACATGGGCCGTCTACAGCACCAAGGTGGACGGCCTCCACTGTTCCCCATCGCACCCTGGAACCAACACCAGAGGACTGACTCTGGACGGCCTGCCCAGAACGAATAACCATTTGGAGGGTTGGCATCGCCGCCTGTTGACCAACATGTCAGGCTGTCACCCCTCCATCTGGTTCCTGGATGTGCTCAGACGAGAACAGGCCCTCAACCACCAGGTCATAACCCAGATGCTATCTGGGTTGAACATTGCCCGATCAAGGAAACAGTATCGTGATTGCCAGTAGCGCCTGCAGTCAATCGCCACGGACTACCCTAACAGTCTGTGTATAGACTTCCTACGAAGTGCTGCCCACAACATTAGAATGTAGGGAACTTGAATTGAAAGTAGTTCACCTATAGTGCTTGTCAATATTAGTAAACATGTAAACATGTCAATATCAGTTCATGCTATAATGCTTGTCAACCTGATTAGTGCAACCATACTGCAGCATGTCATGAAGAAAGTAATAGTTCATGTTTGTTCCTTTATGGAATATTGTTATATGGTATTTATGTCAAAATGAATAAATGTTGAAATGGGTTGGAATTGCCCTGGGTGGCAATTGTCCGGGTGGGAATTGTCCTAGACCCGTTATAGGTACTAGGGACATTATGCAGTACATTCGAGGTCGGATTTAGGTCAGAGTCTCCTCATTTGCCAGTCACAGGTGGATTTCAGTCACATGATATAATCGTCAACCTTCCTGCACACTCTCCTGGCGTGTATTTTAAGTTTAGCTGGGACAGTGACTGTGTAAGCCAATTTCGATGTAATCGTCTCTCCTCTGATGTAACCAGTATTTTAGATGATAGTGTAACTTTGACTGATGTAAACAAAGCAATTGAGATGTTTAACAATGCCTTGTATCAAGAAGCAGATGTTACTAAAAAGGCGTATTCATGTGAGTGCTAAAACTAATCAGCCTTTGTTTAACGACGATTGTAAACATCTCAAGGTAGAGACCCAGCGATTGTTAAAAATATTTAGAACAAAGAAGGACAGTGCGTCACTTAATTTATATGTTGATTGTAGAAATAAGTACAATAGCCTGTTGCGCGAAAAGAAAATAAACTCTGTCAAAAAAGAAACGCAACCCCTGTCCTCAGATATGAAAAATTCGTTTGAATGAAGTTATTGCTTCCAAACTAAATTTTATTCGAATGTATTGAAATTATACACGTAATTAATGAAGATTACCATCCAAACAACTGCATTTGTACGCATAAGTGTATTTTATTGCTTATTCCGTCACAACGCATGAAATGACCCTCATGGTGACTTCGCACAAAAAAAACACATGCAAATCATGAAAATGGCAGTTAATGTAGGGGTGTAGAAAAGCCCATGTGCTTTCGTATTATATTCATTCATTTGTCGCCGAAAAGCTGTGTTAAAATGCCACGATTGAGTGCTGCCGACCGAAATATCGCCATTGGTCGTGTTCAAGCCGGAGAAAGTTTTGGAACTGTTGCACGGCACCTAAATGTTCACAAAACAACGATATCCCGACTTTGGAGCCGCTACAACAACTTCAATTTGACCAACGATCGCCCGAGAAGTGGAAGGCCAAGAATCACGACCCCCCTTCAAGATCGGTACATCCGGGTCCATCACCTGCGTAATCGGCATGCCCTACCAACCGTGACTGCCACACAAATACCAGGTTTGAGGAGAGTGTCAGCTCAAACGATTAGGAACCGTCTGAAAGAAGCGGGTTTACGTGCCTGTAGACCAGTTGTTGGACCTGTACTACGCCCCCTACATCTCCGCCGACGACTCAGGTGGTGCAACAACGTAAGGATATGGACTTTACAAAACTGGAGGCGCATCTGGTTTTCTGATGAATCCCGTTTTCTTTTGCAACATCACGACGGAAGAAAACGTGTGTATAGGAGACGTCATGAACGTTTTGCGCCCATCTGCGTCCGACAGGGGGACAGATTTGGCGGAGAAAGCGTTATGGTTTGGGGATCCATCTCATACAACCAGAAATCAGACTTGGTGATCGTTGAAGGGAACCTGACAGCCCAACGTTACATCAACCACGTATTACAGCCTCACCTTCTCCCGATTATTGACCAACAGACACAGATTTTTCAACCAGACAACGCCCGGCCTCATACTGCACGTGCAACAATGAACTTTCTGCAGAATTCCAACGTCAATGTCTTGCCATAGCCCTCTAAATCACCAGACCTCAACCCTATTGAACACCTGTGGGATACTCTGGGTCGACGCGTACGTCAACGTCAGCCGCCGCCACAGACGCTGCAACAGCTCGGCGTTGCACTGCAGGAGGAGTGGAGAGCCATTCCCCAGGAAAGAATCCGGCGTCTTATCCGTTCTTGTCCAAGGAGATGCCGTGCAGGGATTGCAGCTCGTGGTGCTCATACGAGATACTGAGAAAGACGCCCCCCTGGTGACAAACTGGTGTCTGTGAGATGACTTTTGAAATGACAATTTTAAACATGCCCATCTTGGTTATTATTCTGCCAAATTTCAGACTTCTGTCTTAAATAATAAAAATGCTGTGTCGTCTTAAAACTTCAGATCAAAATCTCTAAAATACAGGGGTTGCGTTTCTTTTTTGACAGAGTTTACTTTATAACATATTCATCAAAGGTAAATTAATGAAGAATATTAGTAAAGCGAAATTTTCTGGAATACGTTTAAGAAGTATACCATCGTTCAAACACACGGAAAACATATACCCTCAGAGAAGTGGTTTTCCCATTTTAACAATTTGTTCCAAAATTGTGAAACTACTGATGATCATTCTGACGAACTGTCTGGCGATGATTTTGAGCTTGTTAATGATGAAATGACTTTTGATATTTTAGACTCACCAATCACTCAAGAGGCTATCAATAAACTGAAATGTTCTAAATCTCCTGGTGAGGATAACTTAATTCCTGAATTTTTTAAACACTCAATGGATTTAATATTACCTTATATTGAATTGTTATTTAATGTTTTGTTTGACTCTTCTGTATATCCAGATAGCTGAAGCACAGCAATTATTACACCATTGTATAAAAAGGGTAACCCACATGACCCTAACAATTACAGGGGAATATCGATGCTCAGTACATTTAGCAAACTTTATACATCCGTAATTAATTATAGGCTATCGTTTTTGGCAGATTTGTACGATAAGATTGTTGAATCACAAGCAGGATTTAGACTGACTGACTGACTGAGTTTGGTTTTACGCCGCTTTTAGCAATATTTCAGCAATATCACGGCGGGGACACCAGAAATGGGCTTCACTCATTGTACCCATGTGGGGATTCGAACCCGGGTCTTCGGCATGACGAGCCAACGCTTTAACCACTGGACTACCCCACCGCCCCGCAGGATTTAGAAAGGGATACAGCACAATTGATAATATTTTTATTCCGCAATCAGTTATTCAACGATATTTATCTAGAAAACAGGGAAAACATTATTCATTTTTAAAAAGCTGTCGATCTTGTAAATAGATCCAAATTATGGTATGTTCTTAAGCGTAGAGGCGTTTCTCCAAAAATGTTTAACGCATTAACTTCTATATATAACTGTGTAAAGGGACGGGTTCGTGATAGCTCTTCATCTTTATCTCAACTATTTGATTGCCCACGTGGCTTGCGTCAAGGGTGCGTTTTAAGCCCCTTGCTCTTTTCCTTCTTAATCAATGAATTAGCTTTAGAAGTTTAGAAGTCAAGCTGTTACCCTGGAATACAATTGCCCCATGATGTTGTACAAATATTCCTTCTGTTATTTGCTGATGATATAGTGTTATTTGCTGATACGCTATATGGTCTACAAAAACGTATTGTTTTAGAAGGCTTTTGTGAAAGTCATCATTTATCAGTAAACTTAGAAAAAAAATAAAGTTGTTGTTTTAAGAATGGCGGCAAGTCATCGAAACATGAGACATGGTTATTGAATAGGAATCTACTAGAAATTGTTAATATAAATAAATATTAGGTGTTATTTTTCAAGATCCCTGTCATGGACTTCTCATGTAAATAGTGCAGCTTTACAAGCGAAACAAATTTTATATAGTGTGCTTAAATCTCTACATATATTTAATCCATTGGCATATGACCTTTTTCTAAGATTTTTTACTCTAAAATTAGTCCCATGCTCCTCTATGGTTCGGAAATATGGGGCTTAGATAATTATAAGAAGTTGAAATTTTACAAATGTTTGCATGTGAACGATTTCCTGAGGTTAAATCCTCAAAGTCGAACTATGTTGTCAGAGGAGAATGTGGACGTTATCCAATGTATATTTTTACTTATAAAAGGGCCATTGCCTACTGGTGTGAAATATTCAGTATGTCTGATACGAGATTTGTGAATTCTTTTTTTTAGTTCTAGATTGTATCAAGGAGGAAAGTAACTGGGCCGCTAAAGTCAAACATTCTCTTCGTGTATGGATCTGGCTATATTTGGGAGGAACAATGTGTAGTTGGTGTTAGAGATTTTATGTCGATGTTTGTATACAGACTATAAGCATCTTATGAACAAGATTGGCATGCAGCCCTGGATAGAAGCACTAAATATTCAACCTATATTTTGTCATCATTTGGCTTAGAATTGTATATCAAAAACTCACTATTTCAAACTTCAGGGCTGCGTTTGCTCAATTTAGATGTTTTTCACACCGGCTTCGAATTGAAACTGGCACATATGCTAATGAAACTAAAGTTGATAGATTATGTCTTGTATGCAAAGAACGATATATTAAAGACAAATACCAGTTTTTATTAGTATGTAATGTATACCAAGATCTAAGATCTTTTCTTTTGCCAAAGAAATACTATTTGAATCCTACTGTACATAAATTTAACATGTTGATGTCACAGATAAATCCAGAAACTAAAAAAAATCTAGCAGTGTATGTATATAAAGCCTACAATAATACAATGACATAGATAGTGATGAACACTGTGTGCTAAACATTATAAACATTATAAACAAATCATAATGGAAATCCACAAGGGCAATATTAAAAATATTGCATACATCTTACTCACTGGTGTCCTCCGATCAGTTAGACGTCCCATTTGTCAGACACGTTAAAACAACAAAAGTTATGGTTGGTTGCACTCAGGCACACTGCACTGTTACCTTTATTAAGAAATGGATTGATCCAAAGGTATTGATAATGACCTATATACAGCATATATACAACATTAATTAAGACAATTTAACAAGGATGTTTAGCAGTACAAACATGATCTTATTCAGCACACTAAGCCATATATGTATAAGGATACATAAAGCTATATAATTAATAGGGCTGTAATGATGCATCAAACTATCGATGGATTGCAATTGTTGAGTCTCCGATAGCAATTATTCGATGGTAGAAATGAAAAACTATCGATGCATTGATAGTATGTGTGACTATCGATAGTTTAGTGATGGTTATTTATTCTTTTAAAATATTTGTGTTGTTTTGATTTTTTTAATTGTTTAGGTGCAGACTTGCAGCTTCATTGAGTTTATGTTTTAACTGTTTACTCGATCTTGGTTTCAAGTTTCTTGTCAGTTTTTCATAGGGGGAGCAGAGGAAGACCAGCACCCCGACGTATCCACCTCTGGGAGTAACTCAATTAGTTACAAGTAATCTGTAATCGTGTTTTGATCAAAGTGAACATTATGAACACAAAGTGGAAGAAGTCATGCTCCTTATTTTAACTCTGAAATACAAGGAATTTACAGTCGAACTGCATCATATGCCATCTCATTTTTACCTGCCACAATAAATTTATGGAATGCCCTACCAAATTCCAAAGCGTAATGTAGCCTCACAGAATTTAAAAACCTAATTACAAAAAACCGAAAATAAGATCTACATTGACCTTAATTCTGGCACTCGTTTTTACCAAATCGTTCACTGTCGCCTCAGGCTCGGATGTGGCGACCTAAACGCCGATAAGTATAACAGACATTTAATAGACAGCCCATGTTGTTCTTGTGGACATCGACCTGTGAAGATCCGGGGTAGAATAGGTCTTCAGCAACCCATGTGCTTGCCATAAAAAGGCGACTATCTTGTCGTAAGAGGCGACTAACGGGATCGGGTGGTCAGGCTCGCTGACTTGGTTGACACATGTCATCGGTTCCCAATTGCGCAGATCGATGCTCATGCTGTTGATCACTGGATTGTCTGGTCCAGACTCGATTATTTACAGACCGCCGCCATATAGCTGGAATATTGCTGAGTGCGGCGTAAAACTAAACTCACTCACTCACTCACTTGTGGACATCAGAGCGAAAACGCCCTACACTATTTCCTTTCTTGCCGTAACTATACTCGGATAAGAATTAATATGTATTTTTTACACTACCGGTTATAACCTGGATACCATTCTTAAGGGAAACAAAGAACTTACTCCTTGTGTAAACCAGAAAATATTAAGACACAACGCTTCAAATTTTCGCAGGAAAATAATTAAATTTACTCAACAACCTTCTCATGATTGATTTATATTTCTACAATGGCTTGTTAGACACACACAACTGTAACGGTAATAGTTGTATTTCATGTAATCTGTATATATTTATATATATTTAAAAATATTATATTTATGCAATGGTCAATATCGATGACGTCAAATCCTCCATCTCATGTTGTATTATATGTTGCATGGGAGCGGTGTTAACATAAGCAGTAATGCTTGTTCACCAATCCCAATTCTCCTTCATGAATAAAAATATGTTTAAATCAATTTATTAATGAAACAATAGGCGAGAGCTTTCAATACAACTGAAAGCTCATGACAGGTAATTAATGACAGATGGTCGGATTGGAGTGTGCTGATGGTTATAGCCCGAGAAAGCCACTTTTAAGAAAATCAGAGTTGAAAATGGTGTGGCTCAACCGGAAATGGGCATGGTTGAGTGTACGTGTGAATGTGGCTCTCCCGGCAATGCGTTATTAGCTAATCCATGTTACCGTAAATAATGGAGATTTTTTAACATCGCTCTTAATTAGCCGGACCGCCTCCGTGGTGTAGTGGTTAGAGCGTCCGTCCGGAGAGCGGAAGGTCGCGGGTTCGATCCCCGACTGCGTCATACCAAAAGACGTTAAAATATGGTACTTGTTGGTCCCTGCCTGGCGCTCGGCATTAATGGGTACAAGAAGGACTGGTCGGCTCGGAGTCAGAATAATGTGTCTGAGTGGGGTATTCATGCTTCACTGCGGCGTGGTATCTCAATGGGCTAGCACTATAAAACCAACTTCAGTCTGGAGCTAGTACAAGCAGCCGCACATACACATACACACGCATGCACGTCGTCATATGGCCGAAATATTCTCAAGCACGACGTTAAACCCAATTCCACCTCACCTTAATTAGCCGAATTAAGTCAAAATGAGCTGAATTTTGTGTCATGATACTTATAAATAAACACTCATTCATTTACAACCTTCAAAACATGGACAAACATGTATTTTGAGTAAAAGTAAATATTCTCGCCCATGGGCCAAGTTGTTTTTCGCCCGTATGCAAGGTTTTTAATATCGCCGTTAATTAGCCAAATTAAGTCAAAATAAGTTGAATTTTGTGTCATGATACTTATAAACATACTTTCATTTATTTACAACCTTCAAAACATGGGAAAACATGTATTTTGAGTAAAAGTAAATATTATCGCCCATTGGCCAAAATGTTTTTTGCCCAGGGGCGAGATTTTTTAATATCGCTCTAAATTAACCGAATTAAGTCAAAATTAGTTGAAATTTGAGTCATGATACTTATAAACATACTTTCATTTATTTACAACCTTTAAAACATTGGAAAACATGTATTTTGAGTAAAAGTAAATATTCTCGCCCATGGGCCAAAATGTTTTCGCCCATTGGCGAGATTTTTTAACATCGCTCTAAATTAACCGAATTAAGTCAAAATGAGTTGAAATTTGTGTCATGATGCTTATAATCATACACTCATTTATTTACAACCTCCAAAACATGAATTCTGAGAGAAACCAAACATTCTCGCCCATGGGCCGGCCCATGGTCGAGCGAGTTTAAATTCATTTTTTCATCTTTAGCATATATTCATAACAACTGCATTTACTTGGGTAAATAGGTAATAACAATTTTTAACTGAGTACACAGCAAATGCCTATGCAATAATGAAGTTCAGTTCGTATCCTCAAAACAGGGTCGGCTCATATTTTTATTCAGGCAAGCAAACTTGCCTGCAATACAGCGATAACTACTCTCTTGCTGTAACCCTTGTTTGATGGTAAACCTACACATGTTATTTGTCATCATTCACTTGATAGTCAGTTAATGAATTTATAACAGGTATAATTAGTGGCAACACCACTCAGATTACCCGACAAAGGTTCCCATTTGGCATTTCTCGTGTCTGGAGTAAATACTTATAAAGATGAATTAAGGTCTGATGTGACAAGTGGATTACATCTTATGTTATATGCGCATTGAAGTGCAGCAAGAGGGATTATCTGCTGAGTTACAAAAACAAAAATCGATCAAAGGATTAACCGATAACATACTGATTAATTGATTTTATCTTGCACAGCGGATTTGTTAAAAAGGTAATGTTTATGCATGTAGATTTATTAATCTATACTGAATACACCAAGTCGTAACGTGTCTGTGTATAAACAACGTCCTTCTTTCAAAGGATTAACCGCCAAAACATTGATTGATTGTTCATTATTGGCTAACTAAATTACTTTTTAAAGAATGTCGGACATCATGCAATTAGTTGCGAGGTGTGTTATCTTGCGTGACCAATGGGTGAACAATGGGACTCTACACCAATGTGAAAACCTGAAACGATAGATCACTCTTTCGTATATTAGTCTGTTAAAAGATACATGACATGAAGCAGGATTATTTGTCAGCTGCAGATGAATGGCATATCGTTCCTTTATGTGGATATTGATGGATATTGTCACTTCGACCCAAACCTCGCTTCTGGAAGAAATCGTTATGTTACAAGTTGTGTCAGGCAAAATCCTTTTGGTCATCAATCATCTGCATATTTTACTACAACTAGTACGTAGTTTTGATTTTTGTAACTTCCGTGAAGTGATCGGAACACAAGTAAGATATCGTTCCAGGCTTCGCACTCACAACCCATTTAGCGCGAACTGCGGGGTCCGGTGGAAATCTGTGCATGGTGACACCATCACCCTGTACAACACCCATATGTAAAATCTAGACAATATTGCGTTAGTTTTTACATATTGTCTTGATTTTACATATTGGGGTTGTACACACCCGACCCCTGGGAGCAATTGACGGAACGCAACGATTCGGCATATCTTTGCTGACGTCGAGAAATCAGCCAAATGACGAGCTTGCCACACACTGTATATACAACTAACTGAAAATCCTTCCTCGCATAACGTCACTTCCGGTTCGCTGCAGTGCTCTGGCGACAGAGTTACATAACTGTCTGTGGTTTCGTTGCGGGCGAGAGTGGAGCAGGCGGCTTTTTGGCAACTTTTAATCGCTCGGTATTAATTAACCACAAGTTTTTTAAGCATGATGGTGTTCCGCTTAAGACTAACCACATGCCTTTCATATGTAATGGTTAAAAGAGTACAAAGACAAAAGTTCATTCGTTCTTTAAAAATGGTTTCATGTCAAAATCTACTTCATTGCACATTGCTGTCTACAGCCGACTCATTTTCCTTTTAAATATTGTTGACATGCTTCTTTACAGAATTCGTGTTGGCGTAATTTGCTTTGAAGGTTGTTATCCGTACAGTGACAAGTTGTTTCTGTTCAGGATTCATATCATTCAGAAATTCAAAATGAACTTACCGCTTCTTACATAGCTTACGACTCGTCTTTCAGTGAAGTCAGACGCACGGGCTCGTCCAAGAAACCCTGAACACATCCTGGTCGGGAAGGTGTACTGGAAGCTGTTACAATGGTCATCTTGACCACACAGCATGCAACACTGAATAACCCCCGTCACACGGAACACACGCCAAAGTCCATATTCCGGGGGATGTTTGGAGGTGACCAAACCGGGGACCTTTCTCCACAATCCCTGGGTAATCGACTCCGCCATGAGTGAGGACATAAGGAGGAAGGGCTGGATGAAATGGACAGCCTTACTTGTCCTGTCTGCACGAAGTAGATACATGGAGTCTGAAATATAAAGTTTTTTCTCCTTTTCTTGTTTCTGATAACAGTTTACATGTATACATAGCATGGGTAGCATTGTCTTAGTGGTTACAGAGTTTGTGGAAAGAACAAGATAAAATTAAGAAAAGACATATCATTCACTCTCTCATTCATAACCTTGGATTCTCTACTATAGCATTAACTAATCAGAAATATAGATGTTACTGTATTCTAAACGGTTTTCATTCTATTTTGGTCTCAGATATGAACCTGCGTCAAACCACGTGAAGAAAAACACAATCAAATGAATTGAATACTCACTTTAAGAGGAAAGGTAACAATTATAAAATCACAGTTCTCCCACTGTTCACATACCTCTTTACCTCCCTTCCAGACCCAGATGTTAAGTTTTAAACGATTAGATACTTTGATACACTAATTTATCTGGTCGGGTAAAAGAGAAAAATGTTTACAAATAACTATTCACACGGGGGTCAGAAAATGACTGATTTTCGTAATTCTAATAAATACTTGAAAAATTAAGTGGATCAAACGGCCATTAACAGATGCCCTCTGGCAACATTTGTCAATGCTATCGTTACACCCATGTAATGATCGCACTCTGCTTTACTT
The DNA here is from genome assembly GCF_003918875.1 of Haliotis rubra. Lineage (NCBI taxonomy): Eukaryota > Metazoa > Mollusca > Gastropoda > Lepetellida > Haliotidae > Haliotis > Haliotis rubra. The sequence continues at coordinate 197,758 of NW_025767210.1, read as the reverse complement.
TTAAAACAGATAGAAAATTAATTTTGGAGAAATGTTATCCCAAGCTATGTAGACCTGCGAAGTGATGATATATCTGATATCCATACTTTCTTAAAAACTCCATTAATGAATTTTATTCCAAATAAAGATGTATCATCCTTTGTCCGGTGGAGTGACAAAGAATATAACATGTTTACCAATTTTTTACAAGAGCATATGAAATAAAAGAGTTTACATTGATATAAATGAGTTTAATATTCCTGATACCTAATTACTTTACGTCAAATTGCTAAAATATCTTTGTGAATGGTTTTCGATTATCAAAAATCAAAATCAAGACCTACCAACAATTGTCACCGCGAGAAATTGCGATTTATTAGTAAGTCTTCTTCGTTCTGATGATGTAAATTCATATATCAACTATTGTGTGAACAAAACCAGATCTTGCTTGAAAAGTTATATAACAAAGGGGAAAGCAAAATAGATCACGTTGTTACACAACAGCATATGTCAGCTTCGAAGTCAATCAGAAATCATCTATCGACAACCCCATTTGAAACTTTCAATACAGACTGCTTGACCGAATAATTCAAACTAAATCTTTTCTTTATAAGATCGGGCAAGTGATGATCAACATTTTTGTTTTGTGAACATGGAAAGTTTTCTGAGTTGATTTGAAAATGAAACCAGTCGTAATACTGATTTCAGATTCTCTTCATTTCTTCTGGTTGACCTAAAATGAAAGCATTCTTTTCATTAACCTATTCCCTATCATAAAAAAATACATTTGCAAATGCAAATGCATGCTTTTAAAGAGTTAAATTTCAACCATTATTATTTATAAAGCTTAATTACAATGTTGAAAAGTACATATCTGGTAAAGATCATGAAGATTTTCATAGTTTTCTCTGATGGATGTGCCACATGATTATGTCTGTATGAAATGCGACTCCCTACCCCGTAGAGTCGCAGCAGATTGTAAAACCGTTTCACATGCACCTGTTACCAAATACAAAAATAAAGAAAGAGCAAAAGTAAAAAAAAAATGCATCAATAAAAAATAAAATAAAAAACCCGAAAAACCTTCACCTCATCCTCTGGCCTCAGCAACATTCTCCATACTAACGGAAGAAAGCTACCAACCTTCTACAACAACAACAACCCGAAATGTGTCACTTACAAAATAAACTGTGATTGTGGACAAAGCTACATCAGGGAATCATCCCGACCCTTCAACGTAAAACAAGAGGGATGCAGATTCAGTAAAAATAATAATATGTAATAGAACTCGTTCCTAGTTGAACTGTTGAAAAAAAGCTTACATCAAAAGCTAAAGATCACACGTGCAATGTTGATGAAATGTATCCTATGGTGTATATAGCACTTACAACACGTCACGTTGCTGGCTGTGCTTGTCTTTAATTCCAAAGAAAGCCTACTGGGAACCACCTCACAAAAGGTCCGATTCAACAGATTTCGCTCTGTCAAACTGCCCGCTGTTCCCAAAATTGAAGAAAGAACCGCCTGTCTTCTTCACCAATGATCACTGACACTCAAGTTGGCTGGTGAAGGATTTACATATGAAATATATCATTACATATCACCAACGCAGTCAGTCACAGTTGTTCATCAAGTTTCCATGATCCCGTGGGTATCGATCATACAGTGGTGAACTCCTTCCCATCCGTCTCGGATAACGTAGAAGATACGTGGTTCTGGTCGTATGTCCACTGTATCATGCAAGCATTATACTGATGGCGTATTATCGCTTGATACATCGTGAGTACGTATGAAAAGTGTGTTACTGAATAATATATCAAGGTGTTATCATTATAGGCTCTTGAGTACTGGCGCATTTGAGAACCCTTGCAAAAATAAATTCAGCGGTGGATATATGGAACCACTATATTAAAAATTGATGATAATTTGTTCATGGAGAGTTATCAAAAATGATAAGAAGCAATAAATAGAACAGAAAACGATAGGTGTGTACAACAAACTGAGTAGGTGAATTATAATTTTACAGATTTGAAATAATTTGTCTTGTACCATTTATTTAACGTAAGAGACTAATATGGCTGTAATATTCAAAGAAAGGTCATAAAATAACTGTGTGGTCAAACAAGTTGTTTCCAAGTAACTATGGGTACATATTCACATTAACGTCACTGTTCTATACATTAACGTACAAAATGTTATACTTTTGCAGAACCATTCACATTCTTAACAAACATCCTTAACTCAGAAGTTTGTCGATAGTATTCACTATTGCCCATGAAATCTGGTGTTCAATTTCCGAGATTTAACGATTGCCTGTATATTTGTAAATATATGTATATGCCTTTTCTACCTCTCTCAAACATTGAGATAACAGTATGATATAAAAAGATGAACGTAAAACGAAGCTCAAATATCAATGATACCGATAGTAAAATCATGTGCAACCTTATTCTGCTGCCCGTTAACATTCCTCTGTTGTTGAACTGACGTTTAAAGTTTGGCAATCGTACACTTGTATATTTGTCAAAATCTCTTCTGATTAATACTTCCGGTCATATTTTCCTGTTTAAGTGTTATAGAGAAATTATGTAAAAGCGAATTCAATTGTGCGTTAACTTTATTAAATAATCCCCCTTGATTCTCTTGGTGAATGTTTCAAATTTTCCCCACGTATTTTATCATTTTAATTTCTTTTCAGATGTATATCTTTATCAATTCCCTTTTAACAGGATGAAAATTTTATCGATAAACGCCACATTTAGGTGACTTCTAAAGTCCCCGGCTCTCGTCCTTATGTCTAATGTACTGGGCCGAATGTTTCGCGTGCAACCTGTGTCAACACGTGCAATATATCCCACTCAAAGCTGAGCACTGACAGTTATAGTCACACCGGCAATATTTTAGCCATATCGTCACTTTAAAAAGTAATAAATTCATAATAAACGCAACTGAATTATGAAAACCTGTCAAGGCAGTACAGTAAAATAACTAGATTATCACAGACAGAGAATTAAAACTAGCATGTTACTGTAAAATCAAACAAACTGTTGTGGACAATACAATAGTAAAAAGCGGGCTGGAGATCACCAGCAACTGAAGGTAGCTCACCATACCAGGGACCATGGGGACTTACAGTACCTTTGCTTCCTGCATGGACCCTAGCTGGATTTACACCATCACTTCAGCCACTGGTGATTGGAGACAAATATAGCCAAAACTAAAAACACATATTCTACGATTTAAAAAAGTGGTAAGTTTAAATTTACTTTGAATGTACTGGGACCCTCTCGCAGGAGACCCTCTTAGGAGGACAAACATTTTACAATACTTTAGCCCCCTTTGACGATACAGCCACTAACAATCTCAGTTAATAATGTCAACTTCCAAACATAAACATTGCATGTATTTACAATACATATCAATCAAGATTTTTCAGTTGGTTCAATTTCTTTTCAAAACTCAATGATTAGGTGATAGTTAACATTACTAAAAAGATCCTTCACTGTTTTGACACTGAAATATTTATCCATTGTGATGGAAAAATCAATTCAGTCAAGCAGGACATGCTTGGCCGTGATTCTTTCATCACAAGGGATGCAAAACGGAGGATCTTCACCTTTTAGTAAATACTCATGGGTATACATTGTATGACCAATGCGACATCGTCGCATAATGACCTTCTCAAATCTGGACTGACAACCCAAGTATGTGTAACCGATAGTTAGCTTTATTTGATGCAATCAATTTTATACCTACTTGGGTGTCCCACTTCTTTTCTGCCTCAGACCACGGATATAAGACATAATGCTTTGTAATCAGAGTATGAAATAAGAAGTGGTGTCACGATCTTGACACAAATGGATGACGATATGTCCGCACAAAACGGGTGTGTGGTCGAAGCAAGCCCTCTGGTTTGTTGGTGCTTGCTAAGGAGACATATACAACTGAGGCTTTTTTTGAGAAGCCATTGCTCGAAAAAATATTCTTACATTAGGCAGTTGATGAAACGAAAAATCTCGCGAATTTATAAAGAATGTGCAGATTTGCAAGCGTTGACCAATCAGAGGGATTGCTTCGACCACACCCCGTTTTGTGCGGACATATCGTCATTGTGTCAAGATCGTTTGGTTGAGGGTCAAAATCGGGTTTCAATCGACTTGCAGAAATAACAATAAAGAATTGGTAGGTGCCATGAGTGGTGATCGATAGGCTAATCATCCATGATTATGTTTACATTAAGTTTTAATCGACTGCATGCGGTGTTAGCGTAGCAATCGGCAAAGCAGGCGAGTTGGTGCCCCGAAGTGTCCGGCCTTGTCATCATGTACTGTACTGCGAAGCATTTCGAGTCGGGGGTCATCTCAAATATTTTATTTTATTTTTTTAAATCTTTAATCTTCGCAAAGACACGAGCGCCTGTGATCATGTTACCAGAGATTCAAACATGGCTGGGTAACCAACAGAGGACGATGTAGTATTGTCCAGTAGCAAGCTCATTATAGAATTCAATTATTTTAATTAAAAGTGGATGTTAGCCTGAATGCACAAAAGAGAGTCTGAAATAGATCATATTTTTTTAATATCTAGGATGTTTTTTAATATATTTAATCGCAGTTGATATTGCATTTGCTTCGGCTGTGAAAATAGAACTATCGCCTGCTAATCTAGAAAATGTTATACTAGATCCAATGATATTCTGCTGATAATAATTGGCATCTTGAACTACAGTGGTTATTTTTTTATGCTTTAGAAATCTATGACGTGATAAAATCCTGAAGATTCTCCCTGTTCTTATCTTCTGGGGTTTTGACGCTTTTTTTGTTGTTGATAATATGCTATTTGTTCCTTAAATGGGATTTTGTTGGAATGTAATATAAATACATTCATTGATAACATATTTTATGCGCGCTTTAATTATTCAATGACAAATGATTGTATTTTTGGCCAGTGTCCTAATATATTGAATAAACTGTCTGTCTGTCTGTCTAATATAAATATCTGAGAGCACTTCAGATCTGATAGCAAAGGTGAACCCTTTCTCCGTAAACTTCGGGTGGTGTGCAGTCCTGTGCGTAGAGCTCAGGTCACAAATCAGTTGAAGTAAAGTCGGGCGTGGAGAGTCTTTGGATGGGTGACCGTGTGTGGAAACTTGACTTCTGAGAGATTCAGTCCTGCCCCACAACGAAGCACTTGTGATACATGTGGTCTCACCTTAGGTCAGTGAGTTTGTTCAAAAGCACCTCTGTGGATACCTGGTGAAATAGGTCGTGAGACTATGAATCTTCTAGCGCCTAACAGGCAGCTTGGGTTATCCAGGGTAATAATGATCAGATTGTGCTCTTTGAGAAGGATATCTAGCCTGGAAAAGACGCGTTATAAATGTTCTGTTTTACAGATTAAAGATAGTATGCAGCAGAGAGGGTTCGGCTGGTCCTGGTACAGTCAGGCTGGGAAGGCTCATCAGCAACTCAGAGCCCTTGCCCCCTCTACAAGCAGCCCAGACAGTGAATGGGACTTCTCCCAGAAAACGCTGACTAGTCGAACCCACCAAGAACTATCCGGAGAATATGAAGGCTCCCCAACACTGGAACCTTCTGCATTACCCAGAGTGTCAGAAGGGCTGTGCTCCCGGTGGAGAACCCAGGCACTCTCCTGATCTGCACCAAGAGCCAAACCAAGGGCACCGAGACCAATGGGGAGTCTGAAGACAGTGTACTTGGGATGCAATTGAGACATTTCAAGGGTGAGGTCTGCATACTTAGCAGGCTTTTCTTGAATCTTGTCAATCACATTGCTGTCAAATGGGACATAAATTATACTAAACAGCAAAAGAAACGTCAGTTTGGAATTTTCCCTCGCAGAAACGAATAACTGTAAACTCATTTCATGTTTTGATTGTATTGTTTTGACAACATCTCCAACTTTACCTGAGCAAAGACATTCCTTCCCAAACTCAGAATGGAACGCAGGAAATGGTCTCAAAAACGCAACCTGATCTCGGAGATGGTACGGTGTTCTCCATGTTTTTCATGCAACTCATGCTGCACGTGCTATTCACAAGGACCAGCCGTATAAAATGCACCCCCAAACCTGGTTGAAACATTCACATTACAATGTTAGCAGGATGCCGCGATTCACGACAGCTCAGAGGAACCAGGCGCTAGGAAGACTTGAAGCTGGCCACACTGCACAAGCCGTTGCCAATGACTTCCAGGTCAACGTTCGGACCATCTACAGGCTGCAGCAACGTTTCCGGGCCACCAACACCACAAATAATCGCCCCCGTACTGGCAGACCAAGGGTGACCACAAGACGACAAGACCGCCATGTTGTGCGACAACATGTACAAAATCCCTCCATGCATGCATCCGAGACAGCACGCCAGGCAGTGGGAACACCCGGAAGACCAATCAGTACTGATACAGTACGCAGACGTCTTAACAGCGGGAAAATCCGTAGACCTTACCGTGGACCTATCCTCTGAAGCTTAAGTCTGGGCTAGTACAAGCAGCCGCACATACACATACACACGCATGCACGTCGTCATTTGAGTGAAATATTCTCAAGAACGACGTTAAACCCAATTTCACCTCACCTTGGTCGGGTTCTGTGGCTTCCCCTGCGGCAAGTCCCATCTCCAGTATGGTTGGTGTCATAACCGGAGGAAGGCTGACTTGACTTGACTTGACTGTTCTGTAACCCAGTGAAGAACCAGCTTCTTTTTTAGCTTTTTTTTTTTTGCTTTTTTTTTTTGGGGGGGGGGGGCATGCTTGTCGTAAGACTAACATGATCGGGTGGTCAGGCTCTCTGATTTGGTTGACACATGTCATCATTTCCCTTTTGCGTAGATCGAAGCTCATGCTGTTGATCACTGGATTGTCTGGTCCCGACTCGATTATTTACAGACCGCCGCTATATATCTTGATTATTGCTGAGTGCGGCGTAAATCTAAATTCACTCACTCACTGTCATGGTTATTTAGAGGTGTATTTCAGTCAGGATGTGTGTCATCATGAACTCATTTCCCAAACACACCAATTTAATACATGTATAAATATGCATTTATTATTACTAAATATGTCATTCAAGTCCCTCTCTGATTGGTTATAGATCTTCATCCTGTTGTGGGGCATCTACTTAACAAGAGGCATCAGCGAAGAGCAACCTCCTCATGGTGGGTGCTGGGTAACGCTATTAGTTCTTCCCGTGTGTGAACCCAGGGTAGAATGTGTCCACAGCACCCAATTGCTGATCGTAAGAGGCGACCAAATTGGACAACCTGTTTGCCCAGCTATCCAATTCATATCATCCCTGGTGTATCTGGATATCCAGTGTAATTAAACACTGTCCTTGTTGACAAACCGTGGAGGGTGGGGATCGGGGATGCTGAATACTATTTATTCACCATGTCACAAAGTAAATTGGGGAGAGGCATTGAATAAAATAAATGAATCTCAGGCTGGATTTAGACATGGATATACGACTCCCGACAATTTGTTTATATTACAAAGTATTATACAGATATACCTCAACATCAAAGGTGGTAAACTCTATACACTTTTCGTTGATTTCGAAAAAGCATTTGATTCAGTTAACGGAAAAAAGCTATGGTCTATTTTTAATAACCATGGTCTAAGTCCAAAAGTGAAAAAAATGATTCATAATATGTATGAAAATGTTAAAGCTTGTGTTAAGAATAACAATGAGTTCTCAGATTCTTTTGAGCTACAACTCGAGGAAAGACAAGGCTATATACTTAGCCCATTTTTATTCTCATTTTTTATTAATGAATTAGCAACCCAAACTGAAAGCAATTGGAATACAGTTACACCCTGACATATAGTACATTTTTTTCTCTTGCTTTTTGCAGACGATATCGTGCTATTCTCAAGCACTGATGCTGTTTTACAAAGACTTATACAAGAAGTTGAGAGTTATTGTGATAAATACAAACTAAATGTAAATAGAAACAAAACTTAAGTACTATTTATTAAAAAGGGGGAACGTTTATCAAAAACTTTCATGTCTAAATGTGAAAAAGTATAGGATGGCGTTAAGCAAATTGAGATGTTCTTCACATGACTTATCAATCGAAAGTGGAAGAATCAAAAATGTCAAAAAACTAAATAGAACTTGCAAACTATGTGATCTTCACCAAATAGAAGATAAATAGCATTATGTTTCAATTTGCCCTGCTTATAATTATCTGGGAAAGTCGTATATTTAGAAATATTATTTTGTCCATCCAAACCTCATAAATTCTCAGCATTGCTAAATAACAAAAAACATACAATAGTTCAGAACTTGTCTATGTTTGCTTACTTTGCCATGTTGTTTAGAACAGATTATAACTCAGAACACAATGTAACCTACAGTTGATTATTTTCTCTTCTTCATGTATATTACATGAGCATGTAAATATTGTTCTGTAAATGTACTACAGGCCTGTGGCCTTTGAGTACCGGAAAATAGAGAATTCGAAATGTTTAATTCGAAATGAAAAAAGAGACGCCTGGAAAATGATAATACATGAAACAGATTGGGCTCGATTCGTAGTAATTGAGACTCCTGGCCATGACCCTATTAACCTAAACCCATTTGCAATATCTGAAGCAATTCAAGGAATTTGTGATGAAGGAAAGAATGTTTCTCGTCTGCGTAATGGTTCCCTTGTTGTGGAATGTGCAATCCTTGAATCTATTGTCAGTTACTAAATTTGCCAATGCTCAGGTTGCTGTGTTTGTATACACGACATTGAACTGTTGCCCTGGCATTGTCCGGGATAGAGCTCACTACCTCTTCGACATGTCTGAGCAGGATATTGCAACAGACCTTGAGGGTCAAGGTGTCACGTCGGGTAAACGTTTCACAAGGGATGTGATCATCAGGAAAACGAAGACGTATCTGTTTACTTTTGCCCTGTCAAAAACTTCCGCAATATATCAAGGCTGGTTATTTTAATATCGGAGATGTACATCCTTAATCCGCTCCGATGTTATAAATGTCAGTTAGTTGGCCATGGTTCACAGACTCAGTGGCTTGTCACCGTCGTGGTGGCAGTCATGATGGCATAGATTGTGAAAATGAGTTTAATTGTAGAAATTGTGGTCCCAAACACATGGCTTCTTCCTAACTGTGCCCTCAGTATCAAATGCAAGCCACAATCATTAAACTTAAATCTGAAAGCAATACTTCTTTCGCTGAAATAAAACAAAATTTGATTACCAGCCAATCGACACCTGCCAAACATGACATATTCACCTGCAGTGTCCCGCCCTGCTTCAACTGCTAGACTGAATATACATGAATCAGGTCAGAACAGTCCGTCAACACCCAATCCATTACTGGGCCCAGTACAAGACCAAGTTTAGAGACTGAGACAAACTCAAACGTATGTAATTGTGGATTAGACAGTCAATCAGTCTGAACCAACATAGCAAAACAACAAAAACCCAGTGCTACTTCTTCGGAGGTGTCTGAGTACAATCACTTGATCCTTTAGATATGGAGGTAACTCCTTCATCACAGGATAACAGGAACAATCTATCTTCCTCACGCTTACGAGACATAAACATAATAACTTGCCAGAGTAATGATATTACCTGTGTTGGCAAAGACCTGATTGTTTTCTCTCTTGATAGAACGGTTTTTCCTTATGTTGCTGTCAGATGAGAAATTCAGCATCCACTTTGTGTCTGTTGGAATAAGGACTGGTACTCCTCCAGTCTGAAATACATCTTTGATTTGTAAAACATGGATAATATATATGGAATCATAAGGCACGGTTCAAAATGACCAATCTGGTATTTGAATATTGCATGTGCATTTCTGAATAGTTTAATCGTCTTGTCTTTCTTTGCCACGTATCTGGACTAAATCAACTCTAGATCTAGCAACTTTTTTTTCAAAGTTTGTTTGGTCCAGAAAATATGTGTTAATAGTCCAATACTAAAAGGTTAATGTTTTGACATTCTGACAGCTTACAGGCATTTAATTTACTTAGAATATTTGTCCACAAATAAGGAGTTTAACTACAGTGCAGTCAATGTGTGTTAACAGTCCAGTATTAAAGGATTAGTGTTCTTTCATTAAAGTATTTCATTTGATGCAAAATTTGTCAAAGATTTTGGAGCTAAAGTAAAGTCCAGAAAATATGTGTTAATAGTCCAAAACTATAGGGTTGATGTTTTAACATTCTGAAAACTTACAGGCACTTAACTTACAGGTTTGTCCTCAAATTGTTAACTTAACTACAGTCCAGAAAAGTCAGAGTGTTAACAGTCCAGTGTTCAAGCGTTGATGCTCTTTCAGTTATGTATTTCATTCAATACAAAATGTATCAACGATTTGGAAGCTAAAGTAAAAGCGTTGCGGAGGATAACAATAAAAGGACAGTTATTGAAGATTTTATTCCAGATAATAATTTATGTGTTATAGTGATGATACAAGCACCTATTTGCAACCAGCCACTGGAACATGTTCTACACTTGATACAGCCCTCAAACATTTACAATGAATTTCAATGGTCTGTACATGATGACCTTTGTGAAAGCAATAACTTCCCTACTGTCCTGAAAGCTATAAAACCAGATGATGATCCACCTTCATCAGGGTGGAAGTTTATGAAGGCAAACTGGCCTTTGTGTGACCAATTATGGGTTGAAAATTTAGCACCTGACCACTTCAATAGTGCACAAGATCCCATGCAGCTGGTTTCAACACAACTCAATGAAAGTGCTGACCAACAATTCCTGAGTCCTCTGCAACTCCTCATATTCGTAAACCATGGTGTAATGACGAATGCAAACAAGAAAACGTGGGATGAAAGCAGAAAAATATTTTCGCATACATGCTACTCTTCATTACTTGAACAATGTTAAACTTACTAGTGCCAAGACAGGACGTGCGCATAAGCAAAACACATCTTAATCCTGGAGAAACTGTCTCAAAAATTATTTCACGCACGCCCATATCTAAGGTATGGAACATGGTTCAGAGAATAGAAGGCAAAGGTTCAAAATCTGCTGTTCACCATGGTGACAAATTAATAACTAACAAATCTTACATTGCAAATAAATCTGACATTCAATTAAAATCGGCGAAACTCTTGCAAAAAATTCTTCACCGGCCAATTATGTCCCTGGATTTCAGAGATATGAGAAACAACAGGAAAAGACAAAAGTTAATTTTGATTCAAATTACGGCGAAGACTATAATGAAGTGTTTTCATTACATATAGATCTTATAGCAAAAATGTTATTGTGCATTGGTATTTATGTCAATGATCCAAAGAAAGAATGTGTTAAATGGTTGAAGGCAACTAAGCAGTTGTTGTTCGAATTACACGAAACATACAATAATCGAGGACATATTTGATGAACGTGACCAGCATATTTCACCTTACAATGCCAGCAAGTAGATTTCCAATTAATGCAGTTTTACGAAGAGTAGAGGAAAGAAAGACACCTCCAGTCATCGTCCATGCCAAGCCTATAGGGAAATGACAGATGGAGAGGTGTAGATATGTTTCCGTCTAGTATCTAGCAGCATGTCCTTTCTCGTGCCCACAGAAATACATTGGCACGCATGAATAAAAAATCAAGTTATAAACCGTCGCCGCAGTGGCCGAACACCAGTAACGACGCTACGACACAACTGGTGGATAAAGCCACTCACTTCCGGCACAGGCTCCGTTCACTAACCCTTTCAACCAGTGTGCGAAGTAGTTTCCAAATTTTGCTAGCCAGTCGGGCAAGCTTTGCCTGAAGTTTACTAGGTTACAAAATATGTCACTAGCCCGAAATTTGAATGTAGAACCTAAGCAAAAGATCACAAAAATAGATGAGAATAAGATATTGTCGGCATGACACGGATTTCATTATTAAGCTGCTAATATGGTGAATATTTTTATCAGGCCATAAAGGTGCACTCATTGAAAGTGTAAGATAACTTAACAAGTACCGTCGAAAGGGGTTAAAGTACTGTAAAATTATTGTCCTCTGAGAGGGTACGTAAGCCCCAAAACTTCCAAAGTAAAATATAAACTTACCACATTTTTAAACGTAGTATTTTTGTTATTTTAACTGTCGGCTAATTTTCCTACAATCGCCAGTGGGTGAAAGGATGCTGTAAATCCAGCTAGGGTCCATGCAGGTAGCAAAAGTAATGTAAGTCCCCATGGTTCCTAGTATGGTGATCTACCTTCAGTTGTTGGCGATCTATAGCCCGTGTTTTATACTGTATTGTCCTCTTTAATTGAAATGTTTTAGCTTTGCTCGCTAGTTTTACTCATATCTGTGATTTATCTAGTATTTTTACTGTCCATCGTTGACAGGTATTAATCTTTCAAAACGTTTTTCTCTTTATATTGAATAAATTGTTTTCGTCACGATATGGCTGAGATATTGACGATGTGACGTTAAATATTTACTCACTCACTCACTCACTCACTCACTCACTCACTCACTCACTCACTCACTCACTCACTCACTCACTCACTCACTCACTCACTCACTCACTCACTCACTCACTCACTCACTCACTCACTCACTCACTCACTCACTCACTCACTCAGTAGTATATACAATGGGGGTTCTGGACCAGTTCCAACCAAAGCCTCTGCAAAGCCTTATTTCACAGATAAGGCTTTGGCCGGACCCTTAGCTCTTGCTACCATTACCCCTACTATGAAAAAGTTTGGGACGATAGCGGGACCTCCTAGCCGCACCGGGGACATGGTTGAAGTATGTTGGTATCCTGGGATTGCACCATCCAATACTGGGCTGCGCCTAACGTGCCGCTATGGCACTATTGTGCCGCTATGCCATGTTTACCTCGATGAAACAGTTTAATGTGAATCGCCTATGATCTCTTTGGTGTTTGTAATAAAGGCTTGCCGGGCTTTTTTCACCCCTTGTTCTATGTACTTTTTTTTCTCGTCCTCGCTGATAGTAGACTTACGAGACTTGGATCGAATCTCTTGTTTCATTTTGTTATATTTTGTGAGTTCAGAGAGGATTGAACTAAAACTCCTCCTCTGAGATCTTACTGTCAGTGAGTGCAGTGGAAATACGCTCACTTACTGTGTTCAGCTTTGCTTCGGCCAGAACTCTGATCTCGTCGTGTTTCAATGCCTTAAGATGCAGTCTGCGGGATGCAAACTTAAGCACCAACCCTAACACCCCTGCCACCCCAGCTGTTATTTCAATGCCTAGCACTACGGGGGTAGCCACGATGGTAGCTAACAACCCAACACCTGCCGCCCCTAGCCCCATGCTGGTTGCCATAAGGGCAGTATCAGCCCCGTCTACGATATTGAAAGCTCTATGGTACTTTTTACATAGTGCTTTCCGCGTGTCGCGGTCTTGTTCTAGTTGGCGTTTTACATCACATAACTGCCTCGAACGGAACCCGTCTACGGTTTCCAGGGTCTTCGCTACTTCCTCTACGACTGGGTACAGCCCCATCCTATAATATATATTACAAAAGATATTTTAATTGGGTTTCAGTTAACAGTCGATCAACGTACTTGAGGCTTATAAGGAATAAATCCTCATGTAGGAAAATAGGTGAGAATTTAATAGGTAACTCTGCAGACACAATAGCCCCCTCGTCGGGGGTTAGTGAGTGGGTTATGGAACCCGTTGAGGGGTCCAGTTGTATGATGATACGGTAACGTGTTCTATTGGTCTGGGGAAACCAGAGTACTCTGACCCCAGGTAAAAGTTGTTGTAATTCCTTATTACTATTAACTCTATCGAGATAGACTTCTATGATAAGTGTGGAGCCTGGTACCATAGACGGAATCCCTATGTGCCCGTAGCAGTCATACCTTAACTCACCCCCGTGGAATGACTGTAACCTATTGGGTAAAACCGGGCTTAGTATCATCCTTGTATAAGGCCCCGGAACGAAACACGCGGGCAAGATACCGCTGTTCTTAATTTCAGAGATGTAACTGTGTTCCTTTAATGAGATATAAGGGGAGGTGAGGGTTAAGTTGACTAACCATTTGGGTTCTTTAAAATCTGATAACGACACCCGCCTATACACATTGTCTTTCAAGTGCAGGATGTATAAGGTGTCTTCCTCACCAGGCTGATCGAATCCTCCGTATCCCCTAGGTCGTTAAGCGTAGTGTTGGGGCGATGACTGGTCATTGCTATAATACTACTACGATATAGTTTCCAACTGGTTTTCTGATAATAGTTCAGGGGTGAACTTCACCCCCATGAAGTGTATGTTGTCAGGTAGGAAGATCTTGGTTAGTGATATCGTGTTTTCCACGATCACGGTGACACCCCAGCAGACTGGTGTTGGAGCCGACACCCATCCGCGACGTAAACTGTGCAAACGTGATACTGGTGTCGTTTCACCCACCCGAGTTTGACCCCCTTCACGATCTCGACATCATTCCCCGATGGTTTCCCTAGGTAGACTTTGATGATCAGTGTTGAGTTCGCCGGTAGACTCTCCAGTATCCTGACCACACCTTCAAATTCAGACACCAACTGCAATGTCACGTTTTGTATTCGGTTTACTTTCGATAGCATGTGGGCTGCCATACTGGCGACTGGGCTGATGGCTACGCTTACGTCTCTGAGTCGGGCGTAAGCCACGAGCAGGGTTCCGTTGTTAACGACTTTGTTTAGGTGGTTGTCTTTGTTATCCGTGAACACGTAGGGGGAGCCGAGCCTAATATTGAGAAACCAGTCGTCTTTATCTGGTAACAACACCCACTTGTCATCTTCGGTGAAGACGAGCGTATATGGCTTGTTTCGGGCGACGGTAGTGCTCTCAACATCGTCTAAGTCGAACAGTTTGCCACCGAACGATGGGTATATTATCCATTTATCATCCCCGGTGGTGACTAGGGTGTACTTAGTGTTGACTACCGCTCTTGTGGTATCTACTATATCACCTAGGGCTCCACCGGAGGGGACTTCAACGCGTTTGTAAATGTTGTTTTTCAGTTGTAAGGCGTACAATTTACCATCTACTCCGGGAGCGTCGAATCCGCGTGTGTCCCCGAGGTCGGAGATCCCCACATTGACGCAATTTTTCACCCCGGGCCCTTGTGCGCTGGTCATTTTATGTGAAGCGTTAAGCTGAGGTATCCTATATTGACGGGATTATGATTTATATCTTACACCGATATTATCAGCTCAGGTATGTTGCCCTGAGTCAACCTCTTATACTGCCGCGGTGAAAACGACTCAGTTCTACCGTCGTTGTATTTCTCTGTTTTCACCGGTACGGCTCTCAGTATAGTGGAAGGGTGACCCCCTTGAATGTTGTACGTTGTGCTCACCTGACCGAGATGAATGTACAGCTCTCGGTACGGTACTAGGTCGGGTAACTTCGTGCCTGTGACGGTTGTTGTTGGTTTTATCTCATCAGGTGGTATACCGAGTGTCCTCGCCAATGGCCGGCCGAGTCTCAAGGAGTTTCTTCCGTTGTTGATTAACACCACTGTACCGT
This sequence comes from Haliotis rubra, assembly GCF_003918875.1. Lineage (NCBI taxonomy): Eukaryota > Metazoa > Mollusca > Gastropoda > Lepetellida > Haliotidae > Haliotis > Haliotis rubra. Next base: position 182,299 of record NW_025767210.1, on the reverse strand, counting down.
TTGAGTCGTTCATCTTGAGTTCGGCTCCCAGGGGTTTGAAGACCTCGTCGCTTAGCGAGCACACGCTGTAGTAGCCATCAGTTATCTGGCTGCGAGCTCCACTGACGAACAGCTTATTGTTGCTGGTGTTGATGTTAGTCCATTGCGGTAGGTAGGTAATATCGCAGAGTGCGACTTCGAGTTGACCCGACGTAATATCGATCGCGTGCGTCAGCTGAATGGCCTCACCGCTCATTATTCCTGGAAGTGTTATGTACATGTTAGAGTATATATGCTCATTATATAATAGTTTTAAAATGTACTTCCCTGGAGTGTTTTACCCTAAACTGGATAAGATTTCTCCCCCATGAAGATCGCGGTTGCTGATGGGATGTATTTTAACGCCCAGCTTTTAGATGTGTTCAGCCTGTATAAATTTTCGGTGACTAACGCTAAGGTAGTTCATGCTTGGTAGCCCTTGTGCGCTGGTCATTTTATGTGAAGCGTTAAGCTGAGGTATCCTATATTGACGGGATTATGATTTATATCTAACACCGATATTATCAGCTCAGGTATGTTGCCCTGAGTCAACCTCTTATACTGCCGCGGTGAAAACGACTCAGTTCTACCGTCGTTGTATTTCTCTGTTTTCACCGGTACGGCTCTCAGTATAGTGGAAGGGTGACCCTCTTGAATGTTGTACGTTGTGCTCACCTGACCGAGATGAATGTACAGCTCTCGGTACGGTACTAGGTCGGGTAACTTCGTGCCTGTGACGGTTGTTGTTGGTTTTATCTCATCAGGTGGTATACCGAGTGTCCTCGCCAATGGCCGGCCGAGTCTCAAGGAGTTTCTTCCGTTGTTGATTAACACCACTGTACCGTTTGAGTCGTTCATCTTGAGTTCGGCTCCCAGGGGTTTGAAGACCTCGTCGCTTAGCGAGCACACGCTGTAGTAGCCATCAGTTATCTGGCTGCGAGCTCCACTAACGAACAGCTTATTGTTGCTGGTGTTGATGTTAGTCCATTGCGGTAGGTAGGTAATATCGCAGAGTGCGACTTCGAGTTGACCCGACGTAATATCGATCGCGTGCGTCAGCTGAATGGCCTCACCGCTCATTATTCCTGGAAGTGTTATGTACATGTAAGAGTATATATGCTCATTATATAATAGTTTTAAAATGTACTTCCCTGGAGTGTTTTACCCTAAACTGGATAAGATTTCTCCCCCATGAAGATCGCGGTTGCTGATGGGATGTATTTTAACGCCCAGCTTTTAGATGTGTTCAGCCTGTATAAATTTTCGGTGACTAACGCTAAGGTAGTTCATGCTTGGTTCAACAACCCGATGCAGTTCTGGCAGAATCAACTCAACTTCGCTGTGTGGTGCGCTACAACGGGGTGTGGTGTGACATTGACCGACACTCGGCGTGGCCCGCTGAGTCAGTCTGTGTTCAAGTTCCACGTGTACTACCAGGTCAGGCGTATCCTTAAAGAAATCAGCGTCCCGCTCCCACTGGACGACGCATGGAACCCATTAAACAACAAGTACGATAGACGGGCCTACGAACGTATTTGCAACGAATTCGAACTAAACCCGAAGACGGATTGGCGTTTGCGGGGCCGAACCACGGTTGGGTATCCCCATCGTTCACCAAATGCCCCTTGTGGAAGCCAGCAAACCGCTGGTGAAAGATTGGGGATACAAGTCGTATCATCTCTTCACAACCAACGAGTGGATGACCGCTACATGGCTTTCAATGCCAACAAGGAGTACAGAGTCTGGAGGTTTGATCAGGAGGGCAGCGGATGACTGGAAAAAGTTTATGTTGGACACGCCGAAGGGTTTACTTTCGTGCGGCACTGAACGCTTAAACGACTCGATTCGAACGTACGTGTGGGCGGTGTTGGGTGCGCAGACGCAAACGCGTTCCAGTATTATCGGTAAGGGGACTGCTTACGACGCTCAGAAACAGTTCGCTGCCAACGTTGAGGATGCTATCAATGCTCCAGTTGATCTCCCGAGTGCCATCAAATGCTACCAAGACGTGTTGGAATATGCCAGGTCGAAAGTCGACTACGTCTTCGATGTGGGGCTGTACATGGCTCCGAGCGATATGCAACTGAGGGTAAAAAGGAGGTGGGCTACAACAACAAAATAGTTGTAGCCACGGCGGGCCAAAAGTTGGGCGTCAACCCTGATGTCAACGTCCCCCACGTCCCACCACCCACAACCGGTGAAACGGGTATAGTGGCGCCACCCCCGGAGCCTAGGGCTCAACCAACACCCCCTGTGGGTTCACCCCCACAGCAGCAACACATCGACCGTAAAACAGCCCTGGTGGTTGGCGGGGTAGCTTTGGGGCTTATTTGGTCAAAAATTCCTTAGCCGCTACGTACGCCAAACCCGCCACTGCGACGATGGCTGCACAGGTTTTGACTAAGCCACCTGGCAGTTTTAGACAAAGCACCCAGCAACCACGAGACGATGCTACCTAGGATGCCGGGTAGGGCTTCGGCGGCCTTACCAGCCAGTTTAGCCAGGGCTTCCCCTAGGGATTTCAGGTGTTTTTTTATCCACTCTTTGGCACCACCTGTGGGTGTTGGTGTTGGTGCAGGCGTTGGGCTACCCCATGTCAATGACACCACCAGGGTTGATATGATGAAGCCCAATGCAGTCAGAATGCTGGCGATGGTGATGCCTTGCTCTCGGAACAGGATCCTAATCCTGTCAGCTAGCGTGGTGTCTTCATTTAGGACTCCGACGATGGTTTCCCGTACTTACTGATCTGTGATCGGAGGGCTTCCCGTTAGAGGAAGCGGATTCCAACCGAGTCCGTCTCTCGTCTTCCAAGTTTTTATTCTCTCCTCGACAATGACGCTTCATATCACCATCAAAGCCGCTGAGTTTTATTTTCTCGCGAGCGATGTGCTCGTCGACTTCGTTCAGTTTCCCCATGTTGTTCACGAGTTCTCCGCGTACATGTTTCAAGGCTTCGTCTAGACCTTGCAGTTCCCTCAGGGGAAATTCGAGACCCGGCAAGGGTTTGTCATGGTACGTGGTCAATAGTTTTTCGATACTGTCTGACGTTTCTTTAGCATGTTGGGTCATATCACCTTCATCGCCTTTGGGCCTGGCTGCTTGCAGATCTTGGACGGCCTTCGGGGGAAGCTTAGGTTGTGCGCCACCATAATCTATGAAGCCTAGTTCATCACGGATCAGCTGACCCCCACCAGGGCGACTGGTGAGTGTTGACAAAGCATACGGCTTCCCGTCTTTTTTTATGATATCGACCCCCTTCAATCGCAGCGTGCCCTTCTTATCGACGGTAAACTTGGCATAGTCCCTTCCCAACGGCTTGATGTTGTCTCTATTTTCAACTGCGTTGTAATAATCGTCGACAGCAGGCTGTCTAAGTTCAGTACTTAAGGGGGTAGTGAATGTGGTGTCATCCTCGAATGCCTGGGCACTATCATCCCACATATCATCCATAGGTATGTACTCGGCCATTATTTAGTATTAAAACTTATATATTTCATTTATATAACAATGTACGGTAGAAAACTAGATCCTTTCAGAAGATCAAGAGAGCCTCTAGGCGTCAGAGCCGTGCGCCAGTCGGTGACCATCACCAACAATCCCAGCAAGATAGACCAGAATCAAACTCTGCTGGTTAGATTTCCAAGCCTTGGCGAGAATGACCTCATTGTACCAGGCACGGTTCGACTTGCGTTCAACCTCACGCTGACCTCCACCAACGACAAACGTGAGCTAGTGTGGAACGTGGGTCGAGCCATCATCAAGAAAACCACCATCAAGATCAGCGGTAATGAGGTGCTGAGCATCGACGACAGCGGCGTGTTTCACTGCTATGGGGATATCTGGAAAAGCGAGGGAGAGCGTGTCAATGACGTGTACCAGGGTATCAGCAAATCGACCCGGTTGCGCATTGGATATGGCTTCACGGCAGACCAGCTAGACAAGCTATCGGACGGTGAAAAGGCCATTGCTCAAGCGTACGGGAACCGGTTCTGCGTGCCGCTCGACTTCGAGTTGCTCACGGGCACGCTACCGCTTTTACCAGGCCGCTGGGTGATAGGCTTGAATCACGAAGCTAACGCTTAATCGACTACAGCAAAGTAGTGCGTCGCCCGAACGGCGATGAGGCCAGTTACCATAGATAACATCTCTCTGGAGTTCGACATGGTCACTAGCCCGAGCTGGCCAGGCAGGTTGAAGCCAGTACTCTGGGAAGATGGCCATCCTGTATACGACCGCATACTGAGGCATAGATCAGTCGTGCGAGATAAGAGCAACACTGTGTGGAATATCAACCTGAACGTGCGGCGGCGCCGATCGATGAAAGGCATCCTGGTCGTCCCAGTGGAGGATTACGAGCGTTCGGAGGGACAGCGAGAAGTTTTTCAACCCCGAGATTGAAAAGGTGGAAGTGACCATAGAGGGCGTGCCCAACCAGCTGTTCAGTCATGGTATGAGGCCATACCAGCAGTGGGATGAGATAAATAAGCTACCAGCCAAACAACACCACATAACCAAAGACCTGGACCTATCCTCCGTGAAGATCGGTGAATACCTGACCACCAAGTACGCCCTATGGTTGGACATGCGATCCACGGATGACAATAAACTGCATGGTAGCGGTCGCCGCATAGATAACGGCAGCGAGGGGATAACCATCCAGATTACCAAGAAGGCTCAACCCGCTGGCAAGTTGAAATTATATCTGTACGTTATTATGGACGCACAACTTAATATAGACAATGGGAGATTCGTGCAAGCCATCTATTGATTTACCCCGCGACCCACACTGCGCTATAGTGTGCGGGCAGACTGGTTGTGGGAAGACCGTTTTCGTGCTGGATATGTTGGAGGGTTACTACAAGGATGTGTTTGATAACATCGTTATCATGTGCCCTACTCTGAGCATGAATAAAACGTACACGGAAAGACCTTGGGCGATGACGGACCCGGACGTACACTGAGTCGATCCGGGACCACGTCTGCAGGACTGGTTGAAAGCTTACCATATGAAATTTAAAGGGGAGTCGACGCTGTTCATACTGGATGACTGCAGCGCTAATCGCGAGATAACAAAAAAGAGAGATATGCTATCGTACCTGGCCTTCTCCGGCCGGCATGCAAATCACAGCGTCTGGGTGCTAACGCAGAAGTTCAACTCGGTGTTGAAAGACCTCAGGGAGCAGACGCGATGGGTGGCCTTATTTCACTGCAAGGACAGAGATTCGTTCGAGGAGTGTTTGAGAGAGAACGATGTGATGAGCAAATTAGAACGGGAACGGGTGAAGAAACAGCTCGCTGAAACTAAACACGCTAAGCTCGTGCTCAAGACCGACCAACCCGTGGCCTATAGGGTGTTTAGCTAAGCAATGCTTAACAAAGCAGCAAATGCTTAGCAAAGCTTAGCAAAGCTTAGCAAAAGCTTAGCAAATGCTTAGCAATGCTTAGTATAAATGCTTAGTGTTTAGTTATAGCTATGGTATTTGAAGTGTGTTCGCTCGTGTGCAACTTAACCTTCATTTCTCTGTGTTTTGCCTGCATCGGGTATTATATAGTTAAAACTAAATCTTACTTGTTACATTATAAGATGGAGTGTGATGAACTGCTCGAACAATTGTTGGTGCCAGTGGACGCTGATAAGCGAGAGAAACTGGTGGCGTTGGCTGTTGGCGGCAAAGCCAAACATTACTTTGGAGACTACACTCCCAATAAAATTCACAAAATGTCAGCTGAAGAAATCGATAAACTGTACGCTAGATACGAGTCCGGGCTCGGAGCAGAGATGACAAAGACAATAGGATCGGCTATGACCCAGATATACACTGGTATTGCGTCATACTTCCTTCCCATTCCCCAGGAACGCCGACTTTACTTGTGGGATTACCTTGAGAAAGACCCTTTTATTGAACATGCCTTGAGCTCTATTAGCTGCGAGCTGTACCACAAATACGGTATGTTGTTAGTCCCGGTTACGGCGGCGATTATCACGGCAAAGCATTGCCAATTTGAGAGGAAAAATAATAATAATAGTATAGATGGATGCTGCACAGGAGACACCACACCTGGAGGAAACCTCCAGGGGAGGAGACCCCCAGGGAGGCGACCCCTTCAGAGGTGATCCCACCCCCCAGGGAGGTGAACCCAAGGTTGGGGGAGACAGTAACCAGGCAGAAGAATCCTAAGAGAGTAGCTGCCGGTAAAAAACGGTGGTGTAACCAACATAAAATTATCACGGTGACTCACCCGACCCGACTCTTGTTGGCTGTAGGCGTAACTGCTGCCGTGGTTATCTCGTGGTTATATACACGACACAGGAATCCCGGGGAGGGAAACCCACACAGTGAGGGAAACCCTCCCCCACAATTAGAGGTCAACCCGCATATCATGTTATAATTTAATATTTTTATATCATATACATAATGTCTGAGGGGAAAACGTTCGTCAACGACGCATACCACGCCACCGTGGTCACCAGTCTAGCTGTAGGATACGCTCGGTTGACCAAAATGGTGCTTAAACAACCGACTATCAAGCTAGATTTCAACCTGCAGGATATGGGTATGCTCATAATGAACCTTGGTATGGCGATGGCTACAAAAGACATCCTAGTAAAACAAGGGATACTACCTGAAAATATTATGAAGTAAATATAGGATGGCTACGATTGCCATGATGGTTGGTGGGGCGTTAGTAAATGCCCTAGCATTTTCCGGGAGTAATTTCCTCTTCTCGAAACTACGAGAGTCACTCGCGGCTGAAATACAGGAAGAAAGAAAGCGGCATAATCTCGCTATTGAGAAATTACAGGCCGCACAATCCGAATGCGTAAAAACGCCTCCAGAGGATCGATTACATTAACGAACAACTCAGGCGTGAAAACCATGCCGTTCAAACATTCCACGATGTCGACGAGGCAGCGAGAGAATACTACTTACTAACTGGTAAACGGTTGCAACCACTCAATAAGCCCACACTCGCTCAGTACTACACACCATCCAAGGGGCAAATGGACCGTGAACTGGGCTTCATTGCGCTGGGTATAGCAGCGACTGCGTTGGTTGCGAAACAATTAGACTAAGTACTCATATAAGTATACTAAACATGAGACCTGCTCCATACCGATCACGAATACATACTTATGGGGAAGAAAGAAGCCTGTGATAGGAGATGCAGGACTAAGGGGGTACTGTTGGTTCCACATGGGAAGCCCTAACTACGCTGTGTTCTGTGTGTGGTATAGGGTTAAAGGGCACTACTGTCTATGTAAAGCTCACGGGCTTAGTCAGACATCACCTCATCTACGAGAATAAAGAGGCCTACATAAAAGAACGTGAAGGCGACTTCTCAAGATAGACCCCAATTAGAGCCTGTGCACACTTAGGTATAGCTATGTTTGTGGAAATTGGCCTCGAATCTCTGGTTAAAAACATACTCAAAGATGAACTGAACTTATGGGGACGCTTCAGATTTCAGGTCATATTGGAAGTGGCATGGATTAAGGAGGATGTTAAGTATACTCGCCCTTCACATGTGAGGGGATATCACGACTCAATACCAGATAAATTGTTTTACAAGTATACAGGAATACATGTACAACTTCAAGGAACACTATATCCAACAGTGTAAGTACTGGATTGAAGCGGCCCATCTAGTTATTTTATGAGCGCCTCACTATATTTTTTATCCGTTACCTCATTTTACTGTGGCCCAATTAGAGATTGATCTTCTTAGGTGTGTACGCAATTATGACTACGGTTAGTGAACTCAAGCAAATCGCCAGGCAGAGAGGCGTAATCGGGTATTCTCGAATGAGGAAGCCAGCCTTGTTGAGATTACTACGTTTAGAAGCCCCTCCCACGGTAAAACAATTAAAAGTCCAGGCAAAACAGCTTGGGCTCACGGGTTATGAGGGGAGAGCCGGGTTAATCGCATTGTTATCACATGCCCCCGTAGCAAAACCTCCCACTGTAAAACAATTAAAAGCCGAGGTACGTGATTTGGGGTTAGGTGGGTATTCCCGTATGAGGAAACCACAGCTTGTAGAACTATTACGTCAGAATAGAGCTATTGACCTACAGTTCGTGCGCACTGACTGGCGCTGTAGGTAATATTTAAGAGAGGCTGGCGCATGCATGTTGATAGGAACATAGATATTATAGATATGAAGCCTCTGATAGTTGATAAAATAAACCAGGAACTAAACAGTCTAGGAAGTATCAAATTTCAGATCACAGTTAAAATGTCGCCGATAAGCAGGGGAGGAGGGTCACTGAGTACGTTCAGCCTTACTTCGAGGTAGGCAAGAGGTCGTGACCCATATAGAGACCATAGACGCATCAATGCGATACCAGTTTTCAACAGATACGAGAATACCTAGAACGCCACACACTTGGGGTCTGGGTGGACTGTAGATAAAATCGATAATGTCTATCTAGACATAGCTAACTACGTGCCATTCAGAGGCGGGTCATACCTAGACTTGCCTCCCTACTATAGGAAAAAAAACATGCCATGGTCAACGTCAAGAATAGAGGAGGCGATTGCCTGAGGGTAGCTATCAGGTCAGCCTTGTTTCCAGCTGACACTCATTCAGACAGGCTTTCTAGCTATCCCCAAGACGATGGGCTCAACTGGGATGGTATAGATGAACCCACCCCCATATCCCAGATAACTAAAATAGAAAAACAGAATAATCTAGCTATAAATGTCTTTGGGCACGAAGGTAACACAACAATAGTGCACAGAGTCAGCCCGTTGGGGGAACCCCACTGCGTTATCAATATATTCATGATCCAGCGAGGTGACAAGTACCACTACACATGGATAAAACACTTTAGCAGGCTGTTGTATGACCAATCGGCACACAGAGAAAAGACCCACTTCTGCTTAACGGTGCCTACATGGCTTCACACGAGCTGATTTATTAGAATCCCACCGGGAGGATTGCCAAGGTGTGGGGCAGACGGCTATACGAGTCGACATGCCTAAGGAAGGTGACAATATCCTAAAATTCGGTAACCACAAGAACCAAATGTCTGTGCCTTATATCATATACGCCGACTTTGAAGCCTTGGTCAAACCTGTTGAGGCTGCCGCCGGCCCTGGGGATACTCCCACAGGCGGGGTTGTTGGGGGTACCCCAACCACACTCAAAACACAGGAGCATGAAGCCTGTGGGGTTGGATACGTGGTCGTCCGTTGTGATGGGAAAACGAAAGCTCCGGTAGTGTACAGGGGCCCTGACGCGGCTGAAAGGTTTCTAAAGTGTTTGCAGGAGGAAGAAAAAATTATTAGGAATGCACTGTATAGGGTCGCTCCCATGCGTATGACCCAAGCCGACAGGCTAGCTCACGCCTGTAGCACTAACTGCCACGTGTGTGACTCACCACTTAACGGTGATTCGGTGAGAGATCACTGCCACGTAACCGGTAAGTATAGAGGTGCCGCTCACAGCGCGTGTAACCTCAAGCTTAGAATCACCCCTAAGACAATAAACATCCCCGTGGTCTTTCACAAGTTGAGAGGGTACGACTCTCACTTAATCATGCAGGCCATCGCGAAAATCGATGGTAATATAACGTGTATCCCCAACAACATGGAGAGATACATCTCCTTCAGCTTAAACGGCCTTAGGTTCATAGATTCAGTACAATTCTTATTGTCGTCACTAGACAGTCTGGTCAAGGCCAACGATACCTTCCCTATTACCGATCGATACACAGACGCCGAGACTAGACCCCTGCTTATGAGGAAGGGTGTATACCCCTATGAGTACATGGATAGTTGGGCCAAGTTCGCCGAGACCAGACTACCCCCCATCAGAGAATTCTACAGCAATCTGACTGACTCGGAAATATCCCAAGACGATTACTCGCATGCTATTAATGTATGGGGAAAACTGGGTTGTGAGAATCTGGGTGACTATCACGACCTGTACTTGAGGACAGATGTACTGCTGTTAGCCGACGTGTTTGAGGCGTTTAGGCGGACGTGTTTCAAGCAGTATAAACTCGACCCCGCATGGTATTACACCAGCCCAGGTCTGTCATGGGATGCCTTGCTTAAAAAGACCGGAGTTAAGTTGGAATTACTCACAGATTATGACATGCACCTATTCATTGAGAAAGGCTTGCGAGGCAGGATCTCCATGGCAACCAAACGATACGCGAAAGCAAATAATCAATACGTGAAGGGCTACGACCCTAGCAAGCCAACCAATCACATTCTCTACCTCGGCCAATAACCTGTATGCGGCTGGGCCATGAGCCAGTATCTACCCACAGGGGATTCGAATGGGCGTCACCCATTGATGTTATGAGCATCGCACCAGATTCGAACAAAGGTTATATCCTCGAGGTTGACTTGGAATACCCTGTAAGGCATTACACATCACACAACAGCTACCCCTGGCCCCGAAAGTATGAGGGTTAACCCAGACTGGATGTCTGAGTACCAACATAACTTGTTAGGTGGGCGGGTGGCAGACGTTGAAAAACTCGTGCCCAACTTAATGAATAAGACCAAGTACATCGTTCACTATCGCAGCCTACAGCTGTACCTGTCGTTGGGTATGAGGCTGACCAAAATACACAGGGTGCTCGTGTTCAACCAGAGCCCCTGGATGGAACCATACATCAGAATGAACACAGACCTCCGAAAGCTTGCCACCAGTGACTTTGAGAAAAACCTCTACAAACTCATGAACAACTCGGTGTTTGGTAAGACTATGGAGAACCTGAGGAAACGCGTGACTGTGAAGCTGGTTCGGTCGAATGAGGAAGACAAGCTCAGGAGACTGATAGCCAGTCCGGCATTCAACCGTAGCAAGATATTCACCGATGACCTAGTTGCCCTACACATGAAGAAAAGCCACATAAAATTCAACCGGCCTGTTTACGTGGGGATGAGCATCCTCGATTTATCCAAACACCTGATGTACGACTTTTACTACAACGAGCTTAAGAAACAGTACGACGACAGGTGTGAAGTGCTGTACACTGACACGGATTCCCTGCTGATGGAGATTCGAACCGAGGACGTGTACGAGGACATGAAAAAACACCTCGATTTGTATGACACTAGCGACTACCCCAAGGCCCATGCCATACACAGTACGGTAAATAAAAAGGTCCTGGGTAAGTTGAAGGACGAGTGTGCCGGCACGCCCATAGCCGAGTACATAGGTTTGAGACCTAAGATATATTCCATACTGAAGGCCGACAATGGTGAGATCCGGAAGGCTAAGGGTGTTAAGAAGTACGTGGTTAAACAACACATCAAACAGGCCAGATTCAAGGAAGCCCTGTTCAAGACCCGTACATTTAGGCATAAAATGAACACACTTAGAAGTGATGGCCATAGGATATACGGACTGACAATAAACAAGACGTCCCTGTCGCCTATGGACACTAAACGTTGGATAGCTATTGATGGGATCAACACGTACGCGTACGGGCATGAGAAAATTGAACCAAGAACATAGGTGTATGTAGGTGACATGTCACGGAACCAGAGAAAGTTTGAGGCTATTTACTATAGCCCACGTGGAGTACTGGAAAGAGCTAGCGCTGTAGATAAGCTGGCTAAAATGGCGCGAAGTACCCCGGAGGAAAGCCAAAGCGTGGCGAAAAACAAGCCCTGTGGCAGATCTATTACCGGCACCACGCTTCGTGCCTAGAAGGAGGTTCGGTATTAACATACCTAATAGCGTTCACCAGGCAGACCTACTGTTCCTACCCCACGACAAGAGGTACAAGTATGCCTTAACCGTAGTGGACGTAGCCAGTCGCTACAAGGAAGCCAAGCCCTTGACCACGAAAGATTCTGCCCAGGTAGCCAGAGGATTCGAGCGCATATACAAACGCAGTCCGCTGACGTGGCCAACAGAGCTGCAAGTTGACCCCGGGCGGGAGTTCATGGGCGCCGTGTCACAACTGCTAGCCAAACACGATACAAAGGTCAGGCGTGGCACGGCCGGAGCCCATCGCAGCCAAGCCATAGTTGAGAGATTTAATAGGACTTTGGCTGAGCGCTTATTCGGACATCAGTATGCTAGGGAGATGGCAGCCCCGGGAAAACGATCAACTGAATGGGTCGTGAGGTTACCCAAGGTGGTGTCGGCAATCAACCATGAAGTCACCCGGCTCACTGATAAGAAACCGGCAGACGCTATCAAACTAAAATCAATAGTTGCAGAGTCGGCTGCTCCATTGCGTGGAAAAGAGAAACAGATACCAGATAGGGCCCTAGTTAGGTATCTATACCAGCCTGGGGAACACGAGGGTGATAGCCGTAAGCGAGCCACCGATCCTATATGGTCAGTCAAAACTTACAACATAGATAAAGTGGACATCAAAGCAGACGAGCCTAACTTGTACTACTTGAGGGATGGGCCAGGTAGGGGGTTTGTAAGAGCGGAATTATTGATCGTACCGTACGGCACAGTGTTACCTCCAGTCAACACAGCATAGCGGTGCCCCAGGATACCAACACACCCCAGCCATGTCCCCGGTGCGGCTAGGAGGTCCCGCTATCGTCCCAAATTTTTTCATAGTAGGGGTAATGGTAGCAAGAGCTAAGGGTCCGGCCAAAGCCTTATCTGTGAAATAAGGCTTTGCAGAGGCTTTGGTTTGAACTGGTCCAGAACCCCCATTGTATATACTACTCACTCACTCACTCACTCACTCACTCACTCACTCTCACTCATCACTCACTCCTCACTCACTCACTCACTCACTCACTCACTCACTCACTCACTCACTCAACAAGTCGGAGAGCGTGATATATTTACAAAAAGACCCCATGAAAGTACATTAGCCAGTCGGGGCAGTGACTGTGGAGATTTACTGGGCCGGCTGAATATTTACTTTTCACGGGCCATTCGGCCAGTGGCTATTTCGCACACTGCTTACAACCCGTACAATGCCTGGTAACACGTGTATCTGCAACAGCAGTTCGACGACGTCCACACGTCTACGCCATCAGCAAAGACACGCGCCCACACGTCTCAGGTGGTGCACATAAATGGATAAGAGATCTCTTCACTGAAGAGTTCCTGATGACAGTACAGGTGCACGTTAAAGTTACATCAGGCCACACAAGGGATTGTACATGTGAATTCTCATGTGTTGACATTACAGCATGTTTTTCTTCCTTTTAACGTGATGGGAAACCACCATGCCCTTGGCTTGTAATACACGCAATGAACCTGAGAGTTATTCTACCCCATTCGTAATAAGACGTGCTGACCATTGTTAGTTCTGCTATTGAATTGTGACATCGTGGCGTAGTATTGTTGTGTAGTATTGTTGTGTAGCATTGTTGTGTGGTATTGTTGTGTGGTATTGTTGTGTGGTATTGTTGTGTAGTATTGTTGTGTAGTATTGTAGTGTAGTATTGTTGTGTAGTATTGTTGTGTAGTATTGTTGTGTAGTATTGTTGTGTAGTATTGTTGTGTAGTATTGTTGTGTGGTATTGTGTAGTATTGTAGTGTAGTATTGTTGTGTAGTATTGTTGTGTAGTATTGTTGTGTGTAGTATTGTTGTGTGGTATTGTGTAGTATTGTTGTGTAGTATTGTAGTGTAGTATTGTTGTGTAGTATTGTAGTGTAGTATTGTTGTGTGTAGTATTGTTGTGTAGTATTGCTGTGTGTAGTATTGTTGTGTGGTATTGTGTAGTATTGTTGTGTAGTATTGTTGTGTGGCATTGTGGTGTGGTATTGTTAGAATAGATCTTCAGTAACCCATGCTTGTAGAAAAAGGCGACTAACGGGATAGGGTAGTCAGGCACGCTGATTTAGTCATGTCATCGTATCCCAATTGTGTAGATCGATGCTCATGATGCTGATCACTGGATTCTCTGATCCAGCCTCGGTTATTTACAGACCGCCGCCATATAACTGGAATATTGTCGTGTACGGCGTTGAACAAATCAACCAATCACTCGGCGTGCCAGGCACTTCTGACCTCCAACCCGAATCCCTGTCTGCCCATGGCCATGGGCACCAGACTATACTCGTCATCGCGGATTTTACAATTGTGCTAAAGTCTGAGCCTTCCACCTGTCCTCATATGTCCTCACTGTCTTACTGTTCTAAACCTCCTTCACTCACTCACACTCAAGTTGCCTACACAGCGACCTCTCGAGCGACAGTTTTACAGCGCAACACATCAAGCCTCTGTTCTCATTGTCGTCACGATATGGCTGAAACTTGCCGATGTGACGTTAGATATAAACTCACTGACTTATTCTGTTCTCATTGAGATGAACTAACCGTTGTCCCTTGGTTACCTCCACAGAAGGAGTTGGGTCAAATCGTGGTCCTGATACTGAATGGCAGTAATATTTCCCTGGACAACAAACAGTTGAAATCGCCTGTTGGTGCAAAATGTCCCCCAAACCAATGTTCCTTCCAACTCAGTACACCTCATGAACACGACACTGACTATGACGTGCCCCTCCTGTGCCACACCTGTGCCCTGAATACAATCTGTTCCAGTGGGATCTGGTATATTTGCGGACCCATCGTAAACGTGAAACACTAAGAAATTGATGTCAGGATAGGACATCTGTACGATTGTCTGGCTCGGGTACCTGCCGCGTACACTCGTTTCCTGATGTTCGTGCTGACAGTGTACCTCTGAACAACTGTCTGGGCGATCCGCAATGGTGCCGGTCTGCCGCACACACTGTGTATTATTTGACAAATACGGCCCAGGGCCCCGTTCCACTAAGCGATCGCAGCGTTAAGATGATCGTAACTCCCATACTTTAACACTGACTTACGTCGTAGCACCACGATCGCTTTGAGGAGCGCGGCCTGCAGGATTCCTACAACTGCTACAAAGGAAAGTCCAGTATTACGCCCACCAGAGGCACGCCAATGTTGCTAATTTGTCAGTAATGGCACATTCGCACTATTTTTTCAACTTGCAATTTTGATACGTTCTTCTTTTTCGTAATGTCTGTGTGGTTGCATCCCAATGCACGTGCGATCGCTGATGTATTCAGGTTGTTGTGTTTCACGCATAGTTACTGGAATGTTTACGTAGGTCCCTTAGATCATGCTTACACAGCCTTGATATTATTGTAGTGTGTATGAAACTAAAAACAATGACCCCCTCACAATTATTACAATTAAAGTGTGTCAAGTTTCTAGTTTGGTTGAGTATATGAAGGCGAGACGAAGGCAATTCGATGCCTTCTACGATCTCACCTCAAACATATCTACATGGAAAGCACGGAGGGAGCAAACGCCCATCGAACACTGCCGTCCTTTCCCCTCATGTGAACATTTTTTCCTGGATTGATTCAAGAACGGAACACGTGCTTTATTCAGGATATTCGACTGAAATAGCCTATACATTCGTGAGTGCAAAGTCCTGGCGATGGTGATGTGGAGATATTACGTGCGCTTCCCTATATGATGCGTAGTCTTTTATTTATTTGCTGCTGCCATAAATTATATACTCAGAGGCAAAGATCATTGTGACATCTCACCTTTTATAGGTAATCCGGTAAATGATTTTTTGGATTTGAACCAGAAGAAGAGTGTGGTTAAATGGCCGTGTTTCTGCTGCAGCGTTGTTGCAGGGATCGTATGACGTTACAAACGTCGCCCCATTTCATTCCCAACTGACTCAACAACAACGCTGCATCAGAAACTCGGCAATATGACAACTTCGTGACGCAATACATTGCCACCCATTCAATCTACAGACATTTTGGACCTACCTTTAAAATACAGCACCAAAAACTTTAAAAATACGTCATACTACCTATTTACGTAATTTAGTGTGACTTACACCAAAGGAGGTTCTCGAAACCTATGACGCCTACATAGCAACAAGGTTGTCTAGAGTGCGTATAAGCTCCGCTCAGTGATGTTTCATCTCTATTGGCTATGTCATTGAATAAGCCCAACAATATGGAGAGTTTCCAGTAATTGTTTACCGGCGGATGCGCAATTATTTGCAAGCACCAGTTTAACATATTTTTCTTTTTGACTATTACGCTCATAATAATTTGCATTACGGGGTGCTGAGGTGTCATATTTTGTAATCCGGATCAGAATTGAGAGAACTGTATGATTTCCAACAGTCAGAAATGGTAATTCCACCGGGTAAAATCCATTGCTTAATGAACGGAATCAAAGTGTCAGCATCATGGCGTGCTACTGGTACCATACAAGTCTTATGTCGGGCCAAACTCTCAACACCTCCGAACACCCACTTGCCCTCAACATGATGACCTTTATGATACTTTCGTTTGACAAACTTTGATTCATCAATCTCAACAATAATACCTGGTCCACTTACTTGTTTCCATTCTCCCATAGACCGACTTATCACACACCTCACGACAAAAGTTGTACCAGTCAGAAGTCGTTGCTGAAGAAAATCCGTCTTCAGTCTGACACTCAAGCTGAGAGCGGTTCCGACACCAATGAAAAATCAAGTTCAAACATTCAGCCATATTGATGCGAGCATCAGAGAACCAGCTTTTAGTTCGAATTGATTTGTAACACTGATGTCTAACTCGACCGATCGTTCTACGACAAGCCCAACGAATGCCGTCACTACTCCGATGAATCCCAGTTTCCTCTGCAAGATACATCGACCTCTTGCATACATCACAGGTGACATGGTTACCGAGTAACCCACGATTCATGCACCAAGCCAAAGTAGCACGAAATTGTCACACATACATTAAAGAGCAACCAATCATACGTGATGACCCTGGAAGCCCTCCCCATATCTCTCCCATATGAACTTACACAAAGAGCATCCGTACAACTTGAAAATAAAGGAAAACTGCCATCCGCCTCCCCAGTGTCTACCACATCCGACCCGTGAAGATCCGGGGTAGAATAGGTCTTCAGCAACCCATTCTTGTCATAAAAGGCGACTATGCTTGTCGTAAAAGGTGACTAACGGGATCGGGTGGTCAGGCTTGCTGATTTGGTTGACACATGTCATCGGTTCCCAATTGCGCAGATCGATGCTCATGCTGTTGATCATTGGATTGTCTGGTCCAGACTCGATTATTTACAGACCGCCGCCATATAGCTGGAATATTGCTGAGTGCGGCGTAAAACTAAACTCACTCACTCACTCTACCACATCCTTATTCCTGGCCCTCTTATCCTTACTCCTATGAACCACGTTCTCCTTCCTTGCTCCCGTGCGCCACACTTTCTTTTCCATCACAAAATCTTCGAACGAATCCTCCCAAGATCCTGCCATCGTAAATTACGCTGTTTGCCCATTGAATGTCAGGAGCGAAACGACGCTTAGGTTTCCCGGCAAAAAAAGAATGACGTCATGAGTTTCCATGGTTACCCGACATTTCCGAACAACTTGGACAATGTCCGTGGTATTAAGTCACGAGGCACCGTAGACTTCGTATGTTTCCGGTGATTTCCGTGACGTCACATGAATGACTCGATAAATTTGAACAGTGTGGGCGTAGCTCAGTCGGTTAGCTGTCGGGCTAACAATCCGAAGGTCGCGGGTTCGCGTCCCACGGATTCTCACAAACTGGTTGCCTGTCTCAGTGACATGTAACCTACAGTAGAGAACGTCCTCACTAGAAGTTGTGGTGCTGTATTCTAAAGGTGCTCCACATTTTGAACTTAAGGAATAGTTATTCCGTAATCTAACTTTCATGTGACTTTATTACGTTTGTGGAAATATCAATAGTGCGTCAGTTAACGCCGCTTCTTGTAGTAGTATTCAAATCATACCAGGACTGGGATGCTATACTCTGCCTATACCCTATCTGGGATTCGAACTGTTCTCTTGTTCATGACGGCGAACACTTTACCCGTAAAGTTACCTCCCCACTTGGAACAAAGAAGATAATGATACTAATTCGATAAGAATACGATAAACACGTTGATGAACACGTTCAATGAATGAACACGTTGGTGAACACGTTGATGAACATACTGATGTCATCAGAATGTAAGCAGTTATCACATCAGGTGTTGGAGCATCATTGTAATGTGAGGTTATCCCTGCGTTGTTCTGGCAGTCGAGGTTGGTGGGCCATTAGAATGTAGGAGAACCCTGTCCTGGTCTGGCAGTCAGAACCCTGGGTTGTGGGCCATGGTCCCTGCCTTGGTCTGGTAGTCGGGGTTGATGGGCCATTAGAATGTAGGAGAACCCTGCCTTGGTCTGGCAGTCGGGGTTGTGGGCCATTAGAATGTAGGGGAACCCTGCCTTGGTCTGGCAGTCGGGGTTGTGGGCCATTAGAATGTAGGGGAACCCTGCCTTGGTCTGGCAGTCGGGGTTGTGGGCCATTAGAATGTAGGGGAACCCTGCCTTGGTCTGGCAGTCGGGGTTGTGGGCCATTAGAATGTAGGGGAACCCTGCCTTGGTCTGGCAGTCGGGGTTGTGGGCCATTAGAATGTAGGGGAACCCTGTCTTGGTCTGGCAGTCGGGGTTGTGGGCCATTAGAATGTAGGGGAACCCTGCCTTGGTCTGGTCAGTCGGGGAATGTAGTGGGGAACCATTGGTCTGTAGTCGGAGTTGGTGGGCCATCAGAATGTAGGAGAACCCTGCCTTGGTCTGGCAGTCGGGGTTGTGGGCCATCAGAATGTAGGAGAACCGGTGTAGTTCTGACATCAGGATTAGTACGAAAACATAGTCACATAGAAATAATTATTTGATTTTGAAACGTTTTTAAAGAACCGAGAAGCTTCTGTTATTTTCTGTGAAAACTTTATTAAACATAAATCACCATTGACTCCCACTTCCTTCAAGTCCAGAAGTAATTTGCACATGAATAATTACAAACAGTCATTACCTGTCAAAACGTTGTCACATTGACTGACGCGTAGCGACTCGAACCATATTTATTCACAGCATTTATCCTAATCTCGTGGACTGTTGCAGGCTTGAGACCACCCAGTGTCAGTTCAAGGGCGTGGTGGTCACGTGGCATGGTGGGAAAGGTGTTCCATTGTCCGTCACGTTGTCTGTATTCTATGTTGAAACGTTGCTTGGAGTCTCCGTTGTACCCTTTATCCCAGGTGATTGTAATGGATCTGGTGTCGACAGTTGCGGCTTGAAGATTCGTGGGTGTGTCTGGCTTACCTGCACAGAACATGCAGACAAAGGTAGACAGGACGGCTCGCTGAGGTTACGCTGAAGCCAATTAACGTACCCAGTAACTTGCACCATCAGTCCAGTGTGACTAAATCACGAAGTTATTGCAGACATATTGCTAACAAACGCATATATGCAAATATGCAGAACACACACGTACGTACTCACATTTACATTTTTTTCGTTGGTTTAACGCCACTGTCAGCAATATTCCAGCAACAGCACGTCAGGGTACGCAAGAAAAAGGCTTTGAGCACAGACGAGCAAACTCTCTAACCACTAAGCTACCCCTCGCCCCGCATTTGTAACATCACGTGAGGCAATTGTTCATTTAGAATGGGGCAGTGTGGCCAAATATCTAAATTGGATTATAGTGAAACGTGACAGTGTCATTGATTGAATAACCATTTGTCCACACCTTCTGTCATCTCGGAAACAGACTCATACTTCTTTGATGATCTACTTGGAGTGGCCAGTACCCGATTTGGAAAACAATCTTATTGTTAGGACAACTGTTAAGTTATGTTATGCATTCATTAACTCACTCACTCAGTCACTCACTCACGCACTGACTCACTGACTCACTCACTCTCTCACTCACTCACTCACTCAGATGCCTTTTTGTCATTTACCGTAGATATTGAGCTCAATGTCTTTGATCATGATGTTGCCACCGACTGTACTTCTGCAGGTGTATGTCCCCTGCTCTCCACTGGTCAGCCGGTCAAGCTGAAGACGCGTTGCACCCGGCAATACCACTGTGTAGACCCTGCACACAGATAAAATAGGCACAGAAAATTAAAAAACATGTATTACAGGTGTTCTTATCTCATGTGCCTGACACCGACTATGATATAGCCAGTGTTTCGTCATATTGGCAGCTCTTCGTTCAATGACGTCGTAAAGGGGGCAATACAATATACCCTTGGAACTGTTTTCACAAAGGTCCTTGCATAAGCAACAAATACAGAATATCACCTCAAGTAGCACTGCGCAAATCTGGTGTCCGTTCTACTGCCAAGCCTCAATGACTTGAATTAAGTAAATCCATATTCTACATAAACATGCACTCCACGAGATGACATCACTGCACAGAGACAGCAGCAGGTGCACAGTATTACCAATATACCTGTTGCGTATGGGATCATCTTTCATGTACGGTCCAATGATATCGTCATGTTTGTCTAGCCACTCGAGCTTGGCATCTTTCAGCTGTTTGTCTGAAAGTCCCGTGGCTTTGCAATACACCGATCCCGAGGTGCCCTTCTTCCGCCTTATTCGCCTTTCTGCTGGGGTGATAACGATTTCTGGGGGGACTGAAATAAACCAGCACTCATGTCAGACAAATGTTAATGAAACTGAATTTGTGAACAGACTAGTTGCATAACAGGCGTGAAAGATTTGAGCAGTATTTCAGCCATGTCATAGCGTTATGGAATATGACAGTTAAGGTCACGGGTACGGTAGGGACAAATCGAGAAACATAAACCATCTATTTCACGATTTGAACCAAGTCTTCAAAGTCTGTGAGACGTAGGTTTGCACGAAGTCTATCGCGACAGGAACATTCTGGACACATGACACATGTGTTATTTAGCAGTGTTATTTATGTTGTAACAATGTTCCAAGAGATATACATTGTATATGTGGATGGTCAGAGGTGTGCTATATTTAGCCTCATGCTACAAGTAGTCGGAATTCTGGAAGGTACAACAACCCTGCAGACCTTTCCACTATAGTCTAACCCAGGGAGTCGGAGAATCTTCTGGTGTCCTTTGCTCGGATATATAAGGTGAGCTAACTCGTATCTCACATTACGTATCAAATCACCAGAGGACCAGCAGTGGTGTTGAGATCATTCTTACCCTGGATCCTTAGCCTTGGACAAATTTTGGAAACTTCACCACTGTTGCAATAAGAACATTACTATCACTGTCTTCAATGACACAATCACAGCTTGTATCTTTGAAGTTTCACTGTTAGTCTATTTTGTACTGCCACTGTAATACATCTATAATGATTTGTACTAATTTCTGAACGTAGTTAGAAGTTAGAATACAATTTTAATAACATCACATTGCTTTTCGTTAATTGGTTTTACGAACCGATTAGTGGAACGATTGGAAATAAACACATAATTCATGCAACATAGTAAAGTCGTATGGTAAGCAGTACCGGAAATGTGCGGCCATACTCTTTATATGGCATGATGTGCCTTTCAAATAACATGTGAACATGTGCTCGAATCCTGGCTCGTCATTATGAAGGACGGACCGTTTCACCAAAGACATGGATGACTTTTGAGTCTCCTTCCAAATGAAGATGCTATGTCATGATATAACTTATCAAACGTGCTTTTATCAATCCACTAGTAAATGTGCATCGTGCACGTCAATGTCAAGCTGTTGACCGCTGTTAATTCAATTAACCAGTGTCGACAAGGCAGAAGCTACAATGCGACTCTATCAAATACTACCGGCTGTCCGTCAAACTACAATCCTGTGTTACACGTAACAGAATTTTATTGTATTTATTTATTTTATCACAAATTAGCTTATCTGCCATGAATATTTACCGTGAAAGCGGATTTGAATTCCTTTGTACACTGTCTTTCCGTCGATTTTGACCCGACAATAATACTTTCCTTTGTCGCCTTTTCGCAACTCGTCAAAGAACAGCGTGCTGCCCATGGGGGTCTGGTGTGCGAATTCTCTGTAATATCAAACTGGTAACTGAAGTCTTTTAAACGGCAGTTCAATCAGGGACGTCAGTCAAATGTTAACCATACCCTGTTTCTTGATATATTGGGTTTACAAGGTACAGAACACTACCTAGCTCACTTTAATAGAGGATCACACGCAAATCTGTCTAACCATTCTTAATACTGAGACAGCGTTGAGATGACGTTATAATATAAATAGAATGCGCAC
The DNA here is from genome assembly GCF_003918875.1 of Haliotis rubra. Taxonomy (NCBI): domain Eukaryota; kingdom Metazoa; phylum Mollusca; class Gastropoda; order Lepetellida; family Haliotidae; genus Haliotis; species Haliotis rubra. Next base: position 160,242 of record NW_025767210.1, on the reverse strand, counting down.
ATTTGCATGATGGGAAACAGTTCTACCTGTTTAATCGAGGACAACATTTGCTATAACCAGATACGCTGGCAAGATTTGGGTACAGCCAATCTACAGTCACATTTCGGCCTCCTGATGTTTCGGTCACTTGGCAATGGATAGCTGTACCTGTCTTCAACTCCAGCATCATAACGTCTTCTTGTGGAACGGTTACAACCCCTGAAACAATAGGAATGTTAAGGCACAAACTGGCTTCCCGAGAGCCACAAAACTTTAAAAATAAATTTAAACTTACCATTTTCTTCAAGCGTAGTATTTTTGTTATTTTAATGTATAGCTAAAGTTTCTTACAATCGCGGCTGATGGGATGGTGTAAATCTAACTAGGGTCCATGAAGGTAGCAAAGACCCTGTAAGCCCCAATGGACCCTAGTATGGTGATCTACCTTCAGTTGTTGGCGATCTATAGCCCGTGTTTTATGTTGTATTATCGTTTTAGTTTTATGTCCTAGTTATATATTCCTATCTGTGATACTTTAGTATTTTTACTGTCCATCATTGACAGGTTTTAATTTTCGAAATGTTTTCATCTTTATAGTATAAATTGTTTTCGTCACGATATGGCTGAGGCATTGCCAATGTGATCTTAAATATTAACACACTCACTGAACAACTGAATTGTGCGTAAGAATTAGCATATGAATGAGGAAAACAATAAAATTGTAACAGGGCATACAAAGTACTCTATGAGTTTCAAAACGTGTTGTTGTTGTATCATGCTGTACATAACAGTAGTATATTGATGTACATACCAGTAGTATATTGATGTACATCGCAGTAGTATATTGATGTACATACCAGTAGTATATTGATGTACATACCAGTAGTATATTGATGTACATAGCAGTAGTATATTGATGTACATAGCAGTAGTATATTGATGTACATCGCAGTAGTATATTGATGTACATACAAGTAGTATATTGATGTACATACCAGTAGTATATTGATGTACATAGCAGTAGTAGTATATTGATGTACATAGCTGTGCTATATTGATGTATATAGCAGTAGTATATCGATGTACATAGCATTAGTATATTGATGTACATAGCAGTGGTATATTGATGTACATAGCAGTAGTATATTAATGTACATAGCAGTAGTATATTGATGTACATAGCAGTAGTATATTTATGTACATACCAGTAGTATAGTGATGAACATACCAGTAGTATATTGATGTATATAGCAGTAGTATATCGATGTACATAGCATTAGTATATTGATGTACATAGCAGTGGTATATTGATGTACATAGCAGTAGTATATTGATGTACATAGCATTAGTATATTGATGTACATACCAGTGGTATAGTGCTGAACATACCAGTAGTATATTGATGTACATAGCAGTAGTATATTTATGTACATACCAGTAGTATAGTGCTGAACATACCAGTAGTATATCGATGTACATCGCAGTAGTATATTGATGTACATAGCAGTAGTTTATTGATGTACACACCAGTAGTAAATTGATGTACATACTAGTAGTATATTGATGTACATAGCAGTAGTATATTGATGTACATAGCAGTAATTTATTGATGTACATACCAGTAGTATATTGATGTACATACTAGTAGTATATTGATTTTCATACAAGTAGTATATTGATGTACATACCAGTAGTATATTGATGTACATACCAGTAGTATATTGATGTACATACCAGTAGTATATTGATGTACATACCAGTAGTATATTGATGTACATAGCAGTAGTATATTAATGTACACACCAGTAGTATATTGATGTACTTAGCAGTAGTATATTGATGTACATGGCAGTAATTTATTGATTTACATACCAGTAGTATATTGATGTACATACTAGTAGTATATTGATTTTCATACAAGTAGTATATTGATGTACATAGCATTAGTATATTGATGTACATACCAGTAGTATATTGATGTTCATAGTAGTAGTATATTAATGTACATACCAGTAGTATATTGATGTACATAGCAGTAGTATATTGATGTTCATACAAGTAGTATATTGATGTACATACCGGTAGTATATTGATGTACATAGAAGTAGTATATTGATTTTCATACAAGTAGTATTTTGATGTACATACCAGTAGTATATTGATGTATATACCAGTAGTATATTGATGTACATAGCAGTAGTATATTGATGTACATACCAGTAGTATATTGATGTACATACCAGTAGTATATTGATGTACATACCAGTAGTATATTGATGTACATAGCAGTAGTATATTAATGTACATACCAGTAGTATATTGATGTACATACAAGTAGTATATTGATGTACATACCAGTAGTATATTGATGTACATACCAGTAGTATATTGATGTACATACCAGTAGTATATTGATGTACATATCAGTAGTATATTGATGTACATAGCAGTAGTATATTGATGTACATAGAAGTAGTATATTGATGTACATAGCTGCAGTATAAAAGTGGTACATAGCTTCAGGGTTCGAATCTGCCATATAGCTGGAATATTGCTGAGTGCGGCGTAAACCAAATCGCACTCACCCAGGGCACAAAGTTGTCTACGTCTGACTTGCTAGTTATTGACTTACCATAAACATTAAGACGAACCGATTTTTGTTTTGATTCACCTCCAAGTGAAACTCTACATGTGTATTTGCCGTGGTCTTCAAGTTTCACTTGATCAAACTTCAACAGGCGTCTCTGGCCACGATGTACGGTATAGACCCTGAAACGGCAGTAGGTGCAGATATGTTCTTAGAAAACATTTCAAATGTTCGTGGCTGGTTTGAGTTTGATGCTTAGAAATACCTTCAGGATTACACGACACTGGCTAGATGGGGTATACTAAAGTACTAAAAGCATTACTCTAGACAATACTTTTCCAGATTGTAAAATATGTCCATGATTCCATGGAGGTTTCCCTTTTACTGAGTACTTGAGACTGGCATAAAGCCACTCTGTTATGAATACACAATGCCACTTAGAAAGTGGTCAAATGTAACATATGTTATATTTGGGATTTCACTTGGGATTACTCGGTGGCTGAGCGGGTTAGGCGGCTGACTTTGTGTGCTGGCGGTTAGGTGCCTGACTCTGGAGGTCTGGGTTCGAATCCTGGTTGGGACTCAACCCAAAGTACCAGAATCTGTACTTTACTAACAAAGAGTAATCCCAAATATAACATATGTTACATTATTCCGTTATGTAGACACATATTTCAGAACCCAGCTCGTGGATGAGCGGTTCTGCCCCATTAACCGTGCCAGACCAACATCCTCCCGTCTTTCCAGGTAGTTCCTTAACACCCTGTGTTTGGCGCCATTTTGGTACAACAATAGTACAACATCCAAGGTGTCGTACAATATCTTTGAATTACATGTGTGAACACTACATGGCAATAATTTTTCATCTTAGCCTTAGTGTGTCATATTACTACACAGAGACAATCGGATTAAACCCTCCCCACTTCTGCACCTCTATTTGCAACAAGTCAGTTTTGTTCAGCCGGAGGGTGCGTGCAGTGATGCACTTGATTTGATGCACGTGCTGTGATGCATCTAGATGATAACGTTAACCATTACGCAGCAACTCTAGAGACAAAATACAAATGACCAAACTCAACAGTCACAGGTACACTGAGTCGATTGCTTCATGCCTGCTATAGATACCAGGGGCATATCTTTATACAACTTTGTAGGTGACAGTATTCTGCCTAAAAGGTGAACGTATCCTGGAGATACAAGGCCTGTCACTGGATAACTACGGAATACTGAACAGGGAAGCGTGGTGGTTAAAGCGTCTGTTCGTCACGCCGAAGACCCGGCTCCGAATCCCTACATGGGCACGTGTGAAGCCCATTCCCTGTGCGTCCAGCCCCCCATTCCAGGATATTGCTGTAAAATTGCTACCACTCACTCACCCCCACTATAACGAACTAACCTTGCACAGTTTATAATTTAGAGCTTGGTATTGGTATAGGTCTGTATGTACGCAGGGGCTGTAATATGTATACTGCAGTATATTAAGAATTATTCCACAGCAATCAGTACCTGTTGGTTTTCGGATCACTTTCATTGAGAGGTCCAATGGGTCTCATGTTGTTGTCCAGCCATTCTAACCCGGCAGTTTGGCCGCTGGAAAGTCCCAAGGCTTCACAGTTTAGCACATGGCTACCTGAGCCTTCGACTCGCGATTCATCTTCAGACGGGCTGATGATAATATCTTGGGCATCTGAAGGAGTGGTTCAAACATAAACTCCAACAACTATATTCGAGTCTGACGATCAACAAACCATACACAGTTTCAACTAAAAAAACAAAAGGGACAGGATATTGAAGTTACTGCACAGTTAACGGCAAGAAGTAAGGGAAGCTTATGACATGGCTATATAGTGTGTATAGAGTGTTTGAGATGATTAGAACTAAGAGACAAAGGTCAGCATGCGTACATCTTTCAAGCCACTATCCAAGCAGACTGTCATTGGCGATTTCTTTAACCCGAGTGAGTTTCCAAGTTTTGAATGTTATACTATATCCAGACATTATTGTATGCATTGATTGATTGCTTGTTATATGAATATCCAAGTTGTTATGTATACAAACTGTAATAAAGTCATTTGATGCATTTGATACTTGGCTCGGTATGTCAAAGGGAAGTAACTCTACTGTAGTGGCGTACATAAGGGTTCGTTTCAATAGTCCGTACGTTTCACTATCCGAACGTATTTGATGAAAATAGGAAGTGTTCGGATTAACGAGGTCTGACTGTATCACAATTGCAAAAAAAACCAGCTGAAAGCATTTTTGTAATCCAAACAAATATAGAACTATTCAGATCATAAGCATGTGTTTCTGAGTCACTGTCAGGTAGTCACGACGAAAGGTGCTTGCGTTATGTTATCCTGTCGCATCGGTGGTACCGCCACAATACAGGTAACGCTACGTCAGGTTTTCACCTGCGAAATCACTGGAACATATGGTGGTCAAGACAGGCCATTGCATTGAGCATCAGTGATTCGTGGAATTTATGTGTCTTCCACGTGTCTACAATACTGTACTAACGATTTGTTGAGAGAAGAATCCAGAACGCACAACGTTTGAGTAAGAATCGTATGGCGCTCTTTGAAACCTTGGTAAAAGGATCACTCCCGAATGTATCTCAGACGTTCTAGAATGAATACCCCTAAGGCTGAAGCTGTCTGAATATTACTCGACACGAAGGAAGAGCTGACTCAGGCAGGGAAAGTGGTGGAATGCACATATCTTTTAAACAGATCATCGATACATATGTATATAAATATATATATACACACACACATACATGCATATATAAATACATACATACATACATACATACATACATACATACATACATACATACATACATACATACATACATACATTCATACGCACGCACGCACGCACGCACGCACACATACATACATACATACATACATATACACACACAATATTTTGGGGTTGTGAGGGTGGAGTGGTGTGAATAGGGAGGGAGGCAGGTTTAACGATATTTACCAATAAGAATTAATGTAAATGTCTTACCATTGAAATAGAGTTGTACGGATTTACTCATATTCCTGCCCAAGATGTCACCTCTGCAGGTGTAAGTTCCAGCGTCTTTGTCCTTCCAGTTTTGAAAGAACAAATATAAGGTGGCACCATACCTGGATGTTTCAAGGCTACAAACAAAGACAGGACAAGATAGATTCGCCATCATTTGAGCCACATTAAGGCAAACTGGTTTCGGTTCTATTCTCATTCAACTGTAAACAGGAATATGTATAAAAACGTCCAACAAGAGACAACGTATAGATAACTTAAATATACCCAAAACAAAAAACTCAAATTATTAGTAAATTAGGTGACAACTTTTGGCTAAGTTTGGGTAATGAGTGTTTGACTGGAAGAATGCCTGGACTTTCAAACTGTAGCTGCAGGTGCCTGTGAGATGCAAAGATACTTCACCGTTGTGAAAATTATACATGTTAATCCATGCACACAATTTCATGTGGATTGAGGCCACTTCAGGTGAGTCATTCCGTTGCTTGCGTTTGAAACCATACTAATGAAAACGACCCTTGATGCAGATACAGTAGTCTTGAGATTGGTTGTAATGCCAACCAGAGAAGTTGAGGAGTCAAACAAATAGTAAAGTTCCAGATGTCCGCTGTTCCTCCAGGGCGAGCACCAGGACCGTTAGAACATCCTCACACCATTGTGACCAGTACACAACAGCTGGCGCATTGAAACTTCAGCCTCTCACGTACATTCCAAAGCTATTTCATCAGAACGTCCATGTGTAAGACAATCTAGTGTCTGTCTCAGGGCTGCCTGTTTAGATCGGAGCTCATCTTCACTGGTACTGGTAGAAACGTTCTAATCCGTGTGAAGACGGGTTTTGTTTTTGCTAGCAGTTGATCAATGTAGGCTTCGAAAGATTCGGTCCGATCAAAATTAGATCTTCGTTCACGCTATCGCTTGACAAGCATGAGGACGGTCCATCACTACTCTCGTGAGAACGGCCTTTCATGCGACAAGATTAGGGAAGTGTCATTCCGAATGTATTATGTAATCATGCAACCTCGGAATGGTTCACACGGAGTATTCCAATCGACCGTTACGGGCCGAACGACTGAATCCGACTAAATCATCTCAAACATTTCACAGCTCATGGTAGCCTCCCTCATCTATTAGATATTGTTTTATGTTATTTTACTTTTGTTTTCACATTTTGCATGGAGACCGTGGTTACAATTTTGTTCAAAGCGTGGGCTGTTTCTTATTCATTTCTTTATAGGGCACGTTTGCAAAACCATGGATCGCATGATCAATAATCGTCTCGTTTGGTTCTTGGAAACCTATAATTTTCTAATTGATATACAATGTGGTTGCCGTTCAAACCGTCGTACCATTGATCGTTTGGTGCGTTCGGAAGCTTTTGGAAAAAAATGCCATAATTAAAAAACAACATGCATTGTCGATCTTTTTCGATTTGGAAAAGCATACGACACCACATGGTATTTTAAGTGATTTACACGATTATGGATTGCGAGGCCGTTTGCCTCAATTTCTATCGAAGTTTTTAAATGACATGCAATTTTAAGCCCGCGTGGGTTCCAACCTGTCTGGCCATTATATTCAGGATCAGCGTGTCCCACAAGGCAGTATGTTGTCTGACAGACTATTTAGTGCACAGATTAATAGTTTATCAAAGGGCTTAAACGATTCAATAGATGGATTGTTATTTGTGGATGATTTTAATATTTCTTGTCGTTGCATAAACATGCATACTATTGAAACTCAGTTGCAATTGTGTTAATAAATGGTGTTTAGAAAACGGATTCAAATTTTCAAAATTAAACACAATTCGTATCCACTTTCGCCTCGCATAAAATATAAACCTCGCAGGGTCCCGCAATTAAGTTAAGACAGTACACTTATTGAAATTGTAAAAGAGGCCAAGTTCCTGGGTCTGATTTTCGGTCAATATTTGACCTTTCGGACACATATGCAATATTTGAAAAGTAAATGCCTTAAGGCATTAGACATTTTGAAAGTTGTTTGCAACTCAAAGTGGGAAGGGGATCAGAAAACCCTCCTCCAACTGTTTCGAGCACGTGTATGATCCAAACTGGATTTTGGCTCCATTGTTTATGGTGGAGCCTGCAAAAGCAGCCTTTAAGTGTCTGTCCACCATCAAGGTCTGAGACTATGTCTTGGATCTCTCCGAACTTTTCCCATTGACAATATTTCTGTCGAGGCCGATGTGCCAGCTTCGCTGTGCCAATTATCTTTGTAGTATGTCACAAAACTATATATTAATGAGCCAAATCCTGCTTACAATTGTGTTTCAATCTACTTTATGAGGATTTGTATAATAAAAAAATCTTCACTTGTTCCACTTTTTGGGATATGAATCAAATCATTCATTACTGCTGTTGGCATTGAGCTGGAGTCTCCTATCCGTCGGCTTTCTTCTCCTCCTTGGCATTTAGTAATGCCCCAAGTCGACCTTACATTGACCACATTCAAAAGTCAGAAACAAATGAATTACAATATAGACAGGATTTTAATCAATTAAGAAATGATTATAATACATACAAATCTTTATTTATGATGGTGGCACATCTGCTTGTGCCACTGTCATCGGATCTAGAACAATATCTTACCGGATCATAGCTCTATTTTCACAGCTAACGCCACATTCATAGCACTTAAAAATATTAAAAATCACCATAAATATGAATAATACATGATCAATTCAGACTCTCTTTCTTGCCTTCAGGCTTTTCAAAAATTGCCTTCTCAGCATCCACATTTAATTGAAATTAATGAATTCTATAATGATCTTGCAAACATGTTGAAATCAATGGTTACAAGATGGCTGATGGCAGTACTCATCAAATCTGACGGCACTTCTTATCCCATACTCAGATTATAAAGATGTTATTAGATCTTACATCTGTGGTCTGATGCAGGAGAAGTGAAACACCCAAGTAGGCATTAATGAATTACATGAAATAACACTTTATATTGATTATACTTACTTGGGTTGTCAGTCCAGATTTGAGAAGGCCACTATACAACATTGTCGTATTGTCCATTCAAGATAAACACATGAATACTTGCGTGAAGGTGAGGATCCTCCATTTCGCATCCCTTGTGGTGAAAGAATCAAGGTCAAGCATGTCTTGCTTGACTGTATTGATTTTTCCCTCACAAGAGATAAATATTTAAAAGCTTTATCTATTAAGAACCTTTTTGATAATGGCAGTTTTCATTTAATTGTTGCATTATTATAAGAAATTCATGTAATTGATACAGTTTGATTTTATTTTGTAATTAGTGAATGTATTTTGATTTGCTAGAAAGAATAAATAACTGTTGACTGTTAGTGGCAATACCTTCAAACGGGGTTGAAGTAGCGTAAAATTATTGTCTCCCTGAGAGGGTAAGTAAGTTCAGTTCAATCAAAGTATGTTTCATACTACGAACTTTTAATCACAGAATCTGTGTCTTTTATATGTTTAGCTAAAATTGACTACAATCGCCAGCGGCTGAAGGGATGGTGTAAATCCAACTAGGGTCCATGCAGGGTGCAAAAATACTGTAAGTCTCCATGGTCCTTTGTATGGTGATCTAGCTTCAATTGTTGGCGATCTATAGCCGTTGTTTTTCAAACATTGTATTGTCCCGAAATAGTTAATAATCCATTGTTGACGTGTTACCTGTTTTAGCCACTATATATATCTGGCCGATGTTTAAATTTTAACGCACTCACTCACTCATTGTTGGGCAAAGGTTCAGCGCCAAAGTTTGTTCATGCGTCACTTGATGTCCTCATATCTTTGTGTCGTGGAATCGAGCACGAGGATATGTTTAATAATGAGATATGAATTTATTACCCGCCGTGGTGAACTCATTCATTATGCAAGTGTCAGTCATTGAAACGAAACTGTGTCAAACCCTACATTATGAAGCAATGTGAAAAGTAGGGTTGGTTTGTTACGGACTGTTCATTGGCTTCGGCTTTATTTGTGGAAACAGACCGTGTGTTGATTTGTCGGTGGTCACGTGGCGGGCCTGTGTGGTACATGGTCACTATCGTATTTTCGCCAATGATGTTCAGACGAAACACATAGCTAGTTTCCTGTCTTAAGTCTAAGGTCAACTAATTCAAACTGTCGTTCCCTAACTTACAGGATCAATCACTGGGTTCTTCATGTCCAGATCTGATTAATTACTGGTCGCAGTCATATAGGAGGACAATATCGACTAGGACGTGAAACAACAAATACACCGAACTGAAGAATGTAGTGAAACAATACACAATCCTGTACCTTCGGACGTTGGAGCCTTCCATAATATTGTCGTTCCTGTCCAGCCATTCTAGATGTTTAGTGCTGTCTGGAAGTCCAGGAACTCTGCAGTACATAGAGAACGATTTCGGGTTGTCCTGTATTTCATCTACTGGTGGGTCTATTACAAGCTCCTGGGCACCTGAAACGTTAATGTCAACACATGAAAGTGATGTAACTGGTATCTGACATCAGGATGATGATGTCTCCATACTCATGATCCAGAAACTAACCTCATATCTCACATCAAGGACCGCACGGAACACCTTTCCTCTGATTTCATCACGGAGCACACCCAGAACATCATCCAGGACCTTATCTCGGATCTCAGCCAGCATTCGGACCTCAGGCTGGACGTCGTCCAGGACGTTAACCAGGTCCTCATCTAAGACCCATACAAAGACCTCATCCGGGATTTTAATCATGACCTTATCAGGACCTCACGCAGGATCGTATCCATCATCTCACCCAGGATCACACTCGTGACCTCATGAGAATATCACCCAGGATTTTATAAATTGCCGAAGCAGGATCTCACCCATAATATTATAACAAGCCCACCCAAAATATTATCCTTAACCTTATCGTTACCTCACCCAGGATCTTATTCGTGACATTAACAAGATCTCAACGAGGATCTTATCCATGATCTCATTACGATCTCACCCTAGGTTCCCATCCATGACCTTATGAGAATGTCACCCAGGATCTCATCCGCAATCTTATCCGGACCTCTCCACGATCCCATCCATGACCTTTACAGGACCTCATCCAGAATTGTATTCCAGGACCTTATCAGAATGTCACCCAGGACCTCATTCGGGATATTAACCAGGACCTTATTAGGACCTCACACAGGATCTTATCCATGGGGTGAAACAGCATTGTCGGTGGTTCGAATTTCGAAGGGAGCTAACTCTAAATATAGCTTAGAGCTATGACGTGTAGTCTCGTATCTGAGAAACACATCGCGCTGACAAAGCGATGTTACGATATCGTCCGTCACTCGATTCATCATTAAAAATACTCAGGTTAGTCTATTTAGAGAACCATTTCCTTCAATACGAACATCATTATTGAGCTTCCCGGTTTTTATGCGTGTTTGTCAATATTACCTAATTCTGGATCACTTACTAGCTGCTTACAGGACCGACTCGGATTTGGGCCCACATTTTGTTGGTGGAGGTACAATCTTACTCGAGTTATAGAATCACAAGAGCACCCGCTGATGTTGAAGTAACCGATAACTGAGCCAGGAAAGATAGGCCATTTCATTGTCCTTATTTAATAGGTGGATATCAAGGAGTACTACATCGGTTTGACGACAAAACTATGCATCGACGTGAAAACAGAAATGTGGGCGCACTTATTTTTATCTCTATCAAGAATTTTGTGGGTAGGCCCACTTTTTTATAAACACAATGAAACTACAAATCCCAAAGAGGTCTGATAACTATGGCTATGAATCGAGCTCACCACGCAACTGTAGGTCTATGGACAGGAATATGGGTCTACTTATGTACTTTTCTTTAGAGATTTTTTAGGTTGGCCCACATTTTAAAAACTAAGAAAATCTACTCTTCGTACCATTCAAATATTGCAAAAACGAATCACTCTCACGGCTAACTCATTCTGAAGATTAAGATAACAAGTTTTATTCATTCATTCAAAAAAAGAAATACTGAACAGGTTGTTTCAATCACACATGAGTGTGGCCTCTAGCTACTGTCTCTAAACATAAGACATCAGTAGCGATGTAACAATGAACATTTGTATTGTTGTTTAAAATCAATCACAATATCACCTGTGACCACAATACTCACTTCTAGCTGTAATTTCTATTACAGACGCATCAGAACTATTTTAGCAAGGCCTATCGGATACCTCATCAGTGATAGGTGTGTAACACAAGCTTGGGCATACAACTTCGTGAAGTTATGGAAGAATCAAGCATAACAGTTTGAAAAGAACAAAACTACACTCATTATTATCATTATTAATGCGTTTCATGATAATGATGGAAACTTTCATCATATTTCACACTGAATCTGACACAAAAAAATTGAATCACCTGCATAGAAGCTGATCGAATATCTTTGTAGCACTATCACAGGTAGTTTCATCAAACTGTTGACAGGAACTTCATTATACAACATACTTTCAGCATCATATGTTTAAAATGATAAGAGCATCATGAACACTTGGAAGAGTGACAACATGAACAATTTAACAAGACGTATGCTCGTCATAGGCACGTGAATTTGATGGAAATATTTCAAAATTGTCATACAAATTGATTTACAGAGTAAAGTATTTGGCAATAAGACGAAGCATGATTGTAAACATAGAGCCATCTTTGTTATTCCATATAAACACAATCTCATCAAGATGAGCAGCTATCTGTCCTTTTTGGAGACCATCATTGACTTGAGCTTGATTTAGCATTGCCCCCAAATCCGTCAATGGAATTGGTATAGGTCGTTGTTTTGGGGTTCACATAACCATCCTTGTGTTTAACAGTGTCATGTTTATACCCCGCATTTTGTAGACAAATGTACGATTAAAATCCATAATAATTTTGGTGCCAACTCCTACATGGGCATTGATTATTGGCAACAGGGTGTCTGTTGTTCTGTCATGTACATTAAACAGAAGAACCTGTTTACTTTGGCTGTCAATCAGACCAAACATCCAAAAGTGTTTATAAATACCCTGACTGGAACCGATGTCGTATTTTCTCTCTCCTTCTTTCATGAAATCAACGATCTTTTAAGTGTCATTGCATATTGCACCAATCTGAATCAAATCACACTCCATGTTGTGGCAATGTTTCAATACTTGGAATGTCCAGTGAAATACTTAAAAGCCCCAAAAGCCAACCATCAACTGTATGATTTAGAATGAACACCAGCGCACAATAGTGACTCTACCCACCACAACAATCTTCCAACAAAGGTAAGTCTAATTAGTAGAATTTTAAATAATCCATTGGAAATGATTCCAAAGTAATACATCGTGTAGGTATCCCCAAAGATACGTTGAAATGCCTTATCTTCAAATGTCACATCTTGTAAAGATTCTTGAGTTGAATTATAGTTCCAATGCACAGCGAGATTGTGCACAATTTTGGTGCGGATAAGCATGGCAATATGAGTAATGTATGATTGTTTCTGTTTTTATCACCAAACTAATTGTTTTATCCTTCCTTCCTTGGCAGCCAAATCGTCAGCAACACAACTCAGTTCATTTACACATCCTGAGACAAACATGTGACTCAATCATGAATAACACACACAAAAACAAGCCCCAAATTGATCATACTTTTCATGAACGCCACACAGATAATTGGTCAGGAGAAAGTTATCCTTAGATGTAAGCCCACCAAAATTGCAAAATCTGCCCTTGTCCTTGAAGACAGGGCCAATTCGACTTACCCAGAACGCAGCATTACATATACGACTCTTACAGTAGGTTAAATACACGCAGCATTCTCGAAACTCTCCCATGTTCCATAACTTCGAAGCTATCATATTGTCGTGGACCTGCCGTAGTACAAATTCGGCAGAAGTAGTAAAGCAATTGTCATATGACCCTTATCAAAGGTAAAATGATCTCCTGTGTTTCTTATTTTTTTATTACAATAGCAAAAAATACAATATTCATACAGATGAATAACACAGATAAAACATACATTCAAGCTTCAGAATAAATGGCAGACGACAAGATTAATGGTTGTATGAATACAGTACAAAGAAAAAGAAAAAGGGATATAGGAAAGTAAGAAAATGGAGAGGAGATAAGAGATAGGATCAAACATTTGTTTGCGTCCATCTATATTACTAGCGGGGCCCATTTTTCTGCAAATTTGGTCTTGTCTCCAGAAATGATTTTTTCTATGTTGTGATTATATTATTAGCGGTAATATGGGGCAAGTCTTATTGTAATGACAAGTTTGAATATAACGCTTGGTTATTATAAAAAGGTGGTTTTCAGGGATATTCATGCTTAAATCGCCAAGAAGGAAATTATTCCTATTTAAGTCTACTTTTAAATAGATTCTTCTTTCACACCAAAATGTGAACTCCTTCATCATAATTTGAACTTTTCGACAGGAAAAAAATGTTATAGTGTTTCACTTTCTGATTGGCAAAATGTACAAAGGTTATCCTCTATCAATCCTATTTGTAAAGCAATGATTTTGATGATATCATACGATGGATGAGTTTATGTTGGACATTCCGTGTCTTGCTGTCCTCCACACAATTTCGTATTGTATTAAAACATTGGGACAGGTAATTTTCAGTGTGTAATGTGTGCATCCATCTTTGAGTTCCATTTAGAAGTAAACTCACGGGCGAAAGAAACGTCACCTCGCTTTTTTAGCATGTCACAAAGCAACAAACTCAGATTTTGGAAATTTAACAATCATATTTGGAAAACTATACTAAGGATTTACAATATTCTGAATGATGAAAGTGTGAACTACAGATATGAATAATCACTTAGTGTACGATAAAAGATAAAAAAATCATTTTGGTGACGTTTCTTTCGCCCGTGAGTTTAGGATCTTGAAGAGAACAAGTACCCTCACCATTACGAATTAGTATATAGATACATTTACAATTAAGTGATGAGATAATGTCCATGGGAATCTTGCAATTAATATCTGAATTTGTTCTGTAAACCGGATTATCTTTCTTTTGATCGTTTAATCAATGTGTTGGGTATGAAACTTATCAGTCTGAAATAAGAAATGAAATTATCATTAAATCTGAAGTCGTATTTCAAGACATTGAATTATTTTAAGTGTGCTAAATCAATCATTCTAGCACGACAATGTGTGATACTCGATTCTGATTGGCTGAGAGCTCATCAAAACCGTACTTAAATGACAGTTTAAGGACCGCTAATTAAAGTGACCGATTCACCGCGTATGAATACAACGAACTCGTTGACCCTATTGTTGTAAACAAACATGTCTGACATCAAAGACTTCTACCTCGGCAGCATCTTTGATGTTTTTGAACTGAAAAGCGAATGGTTCGACGAAGAATTTCTGGAGCCTAACGCAAATGAAGAAACTTCGAAGCTGGACAATTCTACAGGTAGCGATAATTCGTTTCACATTTTTTAAATTGAAAAAGGAAAGAAAAAAATGGACTAAAAATATTCCTCAATTTATCTCTTGTATTGTACGAAATGTTCCCTTGCATGAATAATCAATTATTACGAAATTTAACGGCAGTTTAATTTATTAATAAGTAAATATTTCACTCAAATTTACCATTTTACTGTTTTAGATATCAAAAATGAACCTGCTACCAAGCGTTTCAAAACAGTGACCGACAATGATCTGGAACATATTGTTTTGGATTCGAGAAGCAACACCACCCTTCAAACAACTGCGTGAGGAGTAAAACTCTTGAAACGTAAGAGCAAAGACAATCTTTTTAAATCGAACAAATTTATCAAGATTTGGCCTAACATATCCTATGATAAACGAGGGTGATGTAAATCATCTTGAACATGTTAAATAAAGTTGTTACTTACCTTTTAAAAAATTGATATTAAAACATTGAAGCGCACATAAAATAATATTTTTAATTAAAATATATTTCCAGAGTGGCTACAATTTCACGAACTCTCTCCCGAGTTTGAGACACTTCCAGTTGATGAAATGAACGCTCTGCTGAAGCGATTCTACGCTGAAGTCCGAACTTCCGACGGGAATTATTATGCCATGTCATCGTATGTGGGGATCCGAGCAGCGATCCACAGACACCTTAGACAGCCACCATTTATCATGAACATGAACATTCTTCAAGACAAAGAATTTCACTCGGCCAACGTCGCTTTTACAGCAATGTTAAAAAAAATAAAGCAGTTGGGTTTTGATAATCCAGCACATCACAATGCCATTTCAGATGGTGATTTAGCTCAAATTAGAAACAAACAAAATTGGGAAAACCCTGTAGACCTTCAAAACAAAGTGTGGTTTGATTTGACCCTAGGGTTTGGACGAAGGGGCTGTGAGAACCAGGGGGAGTTGTCTGTTCATTCCTTTGTTGTCGAAACAGACGATGTTGTCTGTGAATTCATATCCATGACACATAGCGAATCCACGAAAAATCATCCTGGGGGCGTCGGCGATTCCGAGTACACAAAGCCACGTATATACGCGACAGGAACTCCCCTCTGTCCTGTTGTATCCTTTCGAAGATACATGTCCAAGTTAAATCCAGAAAATGAAGCCCTCTTTCAGCAGCCTCGTAAGAATGTGTGTGAGAATGATGAAGTTTGGTACACAAGTAAGCGAATGGGGCGAGTCGATTGTGATACAGAAGGAGGGTGAATAATTCACTTGACTGACTGACTGAGTTTAGTTTTACGCCGCTTTTATCTGTCGTGCTAGAATGAAGATAAAGCTACTCTGTTTTCAATTTTGCGGTCCTTTATCGTTGATTTAAGACCGCTTAATGTTCAATTTAGCGGTCATAAATCAACGATAAAGGACCGCAAAATTGAAAACAGAGTAGCTTTATCTTCTAATTTGGTCCCGAATATATCTAATTCCACACTGATACCATTTAATGTATATTTTACAATGTTTATAAAGAACGAAACTCATGAAGGGGAGATATCTGAATTCGTCAATATTTGCAATATGATGCAAAATCATTCTTAATGTCTTTAATAAGCTTTTTTTAATTGATGCTTTGGGAAATTCAGGATGTCGATCTTTTCTAGGTTTACCATCGAACATCGTGCCAATTCAGAGTGTTGTCATAAGCCATCTTTTTGTGTCAGGCTGTTAATCTACTTCAATTTCAAGTTTTTACAAAAGGCTTCAACATTCAAGCCTTGTATTTGTCAAAGGAATACACAAAACCATTACGAACTTATAGAGTCTGTATTTGTGGTAGATATTTCTCAATGTGTATTATATGTCAATGACTGGTACACCACACATGATGGTTTACTGTCGGGGCAATCAGAAGACAATGAGACGTTCGTAAAATCACATGTGTTGTCATTTCATTGGTTCATTAGATAGAATGAATGATGCTCAGTCTATTTTTTTATTAATGGTGGCATCAATGTCATCAAAGGGTAGATTTTAAACTTCTTCCCTTTGCATGTTTCTGCGTAGACCCTGCCCTTACAATACCAATCATTCTCAATGCCATGGTGACTTTTCAGTCGGTTTATCAACATCACGTTTGCCTTAGTGACGTCATCTGCAAGGCGAACACAAGATTTTGCTGGAATCTGTTTCCGTACCCTTATAACCTTTGGCTTGGCTTCAAAGGTCAAAATCTCAACCAATGGCGTCACAGATATCGTGAGAACCTTTCCACAAAAGGAATACACTCGTAAATATTAATGAGTCCCCGGCCTAGTTTCCCGGGACACGGCCTAGTGTCTGCTACTATAGTTTCACTTTATTGGAATTATTTCATGCATTCTGAATCAATATGTCACACATATCCTGAATTGTTGAGTATCTATTTGTGAGATATAATTTGTTTGTTTTCAACGTACTCTAGTTTCGAATGTGGGCCCACATTCGCCTGAACAAAGTAGTGAGAGAGAGTAACCTCCCTTGAACCACTGATAATGCGGTTTCGCCCACCCTGGATCATATCCATGGCCCTAACATGACACACCTACGATCTTATCCATGGCCCTAACATGACCTCACCTTCGATCTTATCCATGGCCCTTACATGACCCCACCTACGATCTTATCCATGGTCCTAACATGACCCCACCTACGATCTTATCCATGGCCCTAACATGACCTCAGTTTAGCAGGATCTCACCCAGTATCCCGTCCATAATCTCATCAGGATTTCACCCAGGATCTTATCCATTACCTTATCAGGATCTCACACTGGATCCTATGCATTATCTTAATATGACTTCGCACAGGGTATTATCCATGATATCATCATTACTTCACCCAGGAACTTATCCATTACCTTATCAGGATCTCACACTGGATCGTATGCATTATCTTAATATGACTTCGCACAGGGTATTACCCATGACACAATCATTACTTCACGCTGATTTTACCCATGGCCCTAGCAGGATCTCACGCAGGATCTTATCCATGTCATTATCTGGACCGCTCCCATCATCCTATGCATGACCTTGTGAGGATGTCATCTAGGATCTTATCCATGTTCTTAACAGGATCACACAGGATCATATCCATGACCTTATCAGGACCTAGCCCAAGATCCCATCACTGACCTTATCAGGATTTCACACAGGATCTTATCCATTACCTCACCTAGAAACTTATCCTTGACCTTATCAGGACCTCATCCAACATTCTGTCCACGATCTTATCAGGACCTCACACGGGATCTTATCTATATCCATATCAGCACCTCACCCATGATCGTATCCATGACCTTATCAGGACGTCACACAGGAAATCATCCATGACCTTAACGGGGCCTCACACATGTTCTTACCCATGATCGTAAGAGGACCTCAACAAACTTAGTGCACTGTGTCAATATTTTTGCTGTCAGTCACATTAAAACTGACACTTATTTAGTGCGGACCAGTAAAAATAGCCACACGCACGCTAGTTGCTTAACCAGTGCAATAAAACCCCATTCAACTTCAACATCACCTGGCCAATTCAAGTGGTTTACATGTCAGGTAAATGTCAATGTTAACACACAAGTCCGTAATTCAAATCCAAATATGTTTATGATAAAATATTAGATATTGAAAAACTGCAGAATCAAGGTCAAATATAGTAAAATACTCAGAGCAAATAGTTCAATTAATTAACGGCAAAAATGAGAAGTCCTAAAACAGATATTTACATTGCTTCATGTGGAAGATTCAGCTAGAGCCCATGCAGGCAGTAAAAGCACTGTACGTCCCCATGGTCTCTAGTATGATGGCCTCCTTTCAGTTGTTGGCGATCTATAGCCCGTTTTTTCATATTGTATTGCTGTTAGAGTACTAAATGTTTTTTTTTGGTTACGTACCAGTGTCAATAGAAACTCGGTGATATCAGGTGAATTTACTCTTTCATTAACATGTATTTATTTTATCTAAACTGGCCTTTGTTAATAGATATCTTTACGGTTAGTTACGATATGACTGAAATGCAAAGTGACTTAAATGTTAATTCACTCACTCATGTGGAACGGCAGATTGTGTCTCCACTGGGATCCCTCCGTAACGTTCAACAAATATTCATGTTTCCTCTGACAAAACGGACATGATAATCTGAACAGGTCAGAAAAGATTTCACTTTTTCATTCTAGGGTAAATACTGTTTTTCCTGTCAACCAGTTACATACACACAATATTTAGAAAATATCTTTCGTGATTAATCAGCTTGCAATCAATTTATAACCCTAAAAAGCTTCGTTTATAATAAACTATACTTACAGACAGTAAAGGGGCTCAACCATATCACCAACTGCAGTATATACTTCATGTCAGCGTCCGAGCTTGTTGTGAGGCGCACGTCAAATGGTTGTTGCTGAGTCGCTAATGGGCAGAGCGTCGGATTACATTTGACGTTAATGAACGTTTGGCCATGTGTAGGAGTACACATCTGACCGTGTCAAACATGAGTTGGGATGATAACATGGTCGGCGGTTGCAAGATTATTAACATATTGGCGTTTGTCCCCAGCTGGACGAAAACAGTCGTTGACAAGTGGCCATACAAGTGTAAAGTCTTGTGATGCATGTATTTCATTACTTGCAATTAGTAACCAGAGAAAAGTCAGATAAGACAATCATTGCATTTGTGTAATAGCAACAGAAGAAAGTAAGAGGTCGGAGCAGTTGCATACAACAGCAGCGGAAAGAGGCAAGTGTTGCAAGTTGCGAGTGTTGCAAGCTGCGAGTGTTGCATGTTGCGAGTGTTGCAAGTTGCGAGTGTTGCAAGTTGCGAGTGTTGCAAGTTGCGAGTGTTGCAAGCTGCGAGTGTTGCAAGCTGCGAGTGTTGCAAGCTGTGTTGCAAGTTGCGAGTGTTGCATGTTGCGAGTGTTGCAAGTTGCGAGTGTTGCAAGCTGCGAGTGTTGCAAGCTGCGAGTGTTGCAAGCTGCGAGTGTTGCAAGTTGCGAGTGTTGCAATACAACTGCAACAGAGGAAACAGTTGCATTCTAAAATATAGCGCAACCTTCACAGTATTGTGTGCCATGAGATGCGAGATCCGATAGTTGAATGTTATACAGCTGTGTTCATCCATGTACTCCAGCAGCGGGCTATTGTTTCCTCACTGGGAACAGTTTGTGTATACACCCGGTTTTCACGTTGATGCAAACAATTTCGATCTCATTCCGTAAACGATCACAAGCATAGGCACACTGTACAGAGTTACAGACATTACTCATCTTTCTGAAGTTATCCAGCGGTTGATTATATTGTTGCGTATCGATGCCCAAGTTGAAACTAAACGGTCACCGCGAATCCATCCACAAATCAAACAATCCAACAATATCAAGAGAGCAATCTGATTTAATTAACATATGTATATATTAATATAAGTTCACAATATAATACAAATTGCAGCAAAGTTATAACAGTTGCAGTACAAAATGGTGCAGAAGTATAAAATTATAGGAAAGATGATACAAAACCAGTTGTTATAGAAATAAAGACAGATATTTACATGTAATATTGGCCTTGGAGATGGAGAGGTTTCCAGGGTTCGGCTGAGTATCCAGAGAACAAAAAGATCTCCACATAATTGGTGATCTCCATGTAGCTGGAGATCGCCTCCGTGGTGTAGAAGTTAAAGCGGAAGGCCGCGGGTTCGATCCCCGACCGTGTCATACCAAAAGACGTTAGTCCGTATAATGTGTCTGAGTCGGGTATTCATTCTTCACTGCGGCATGGTATCACAGTGGGCTAGCACTATAAAATCAACTTAAGTCTGGGCTAGTACAAGCAGCCGTACATACACATACACGTCGTCATATGAGCGAAATATTCTCAAGCACCACGTTTAAACCAATTTCACCTCACCTAATGTAGCTGGATATTATATGTGAGATGAGAGGCAGAAGTTAGCTACCCTGTACCTAAGGACAAGACTCCAGTTAAGAAAGAGCTCAGTATATAATGGGAAATCCCATATCGTTGTCGTGCCCTGTAGTACCTTCCGGAACACAGCACACTACTGCCCCGCTCATAACATAGTGGAAAAACCCATATCGTTGTCTTACCCTGTAGTACCTTCCGGAACACAACACACTACTGCCCCCCTCATAATATAGTGTCAAAACCCATATCGTTGTCGTGCCCTGTAGTACCTTCCAGAACACAGCACACTACTGCCCCGCTCATAACATAGTGGAAAAACCCATATCGTTGCCGTACCCTGTAGTACCTTCCGGAACACAACACACTACTGCCCCGCTCATAATATAGTGCAAAAACCCATATCGTTGTCGTGCCCTGTAGTACCTTCCAGAACACAGCACACTACTGCCCCGTTCATAATATAGTGGAAAAACCCATATCGTTGTCTTACCCTGTAGTACCTTCCAGATCTTTGTAAACGCAGCACAGTACTGCCACGCTCATAATATAGTGGAAAAACCCATATCGTTGTCGTGCCCTGTAGTACCTTCCAGAACACAGCACACTACTGCCCCGCTCATAATATAGTGCAAAAACCCATATCGTTGCCGTGCCCTGTAGTACCTTCCAGAACACAGCACACTACTGTCCCGCTCATAATATAGTTGGAAAACCCATATCGTTGTTTTACCCTGTAGTACCTTCCAGATCTTTGTAAACGCAGCACAGTACTGCCACGCTCATAATATAGTGGAAAAACCCATATCGTTGTCGTGCCCTGTAGTACCTTCCAGATCTTTGTAAATGCAGCACAGTACTGCCACGCTCATAATATAGTGGAAAAACCCATATCGTTGTCGTGCCCTGTAGTACCTTCCGGAACACAGCACACTACTGCCCCGTTCATAATATAGTGGAAAATTCCATATCGTTGTCGTGCCCTGTAGTACCTTCCAGAACACAGCACACTACTGCCCCGCTCATAATATAGTGCAAAAACCCATATCGTTGTCTTACCCTGTAGTACCTTCCAGAACACAGCACACTACTGTCCCGCTCATAATATAGTTGGAAAACCCATATCGTTGTCTTACCCTGTAGTACCTTCCAGATCTTTGTAAACGCAGCACACTACTGCCCCTCTCATAATATAGTGGAAAAACCCATATCGTTGTCGTGCCCTGTAGTACCTTCCGAACACAGCACACTACTGCCCCGTTCATAATATAGTGCAAAACCCATATCGTTGTCTTACCCTGTAGTACCTTCCAGAACACAGCACACTACTGCCCCGCTCATAATATAGTGCAAAAACCCATATCGTTGTCGTACCCTGTAGTACCTTCCAGAACACAGCACACTACTGCCCCGCTCATAATATAGTTGGAAAACCCATATCGTTGTCTTACCCTGTAGTACCTTCCAGATCTTTGTAAACGCAGCACACTACTGCCACGCTCATAATATAGTGGAAAAACCCATATCGTTGTCGTGCCCTGTAGTACCTTCCGGAACACAGCACACTACTGCCCCGTTCATAATATAGTGGAAAATCCCATATCGTTGTCGTGCCCTGTAGTACCTTCCAGAACACAGCACACTACTGCCCCGCTCCTAATATAGTTGGAAAACCCATATCGTTGCCGTGCCCTGTAGTACCTTCCAGAACACAGCACACTACTGCCCCGCTCATAATATAGTTGGAAAACCCATATCGTTGTCTTACCCTGTAGTACCTTCCAGATCTTTGTAAACGCAGCACACTACTGCCCCGCTCATAATATAGTGGAAAAACCCATATCGTTGTCGTGCCCTGTAGTACCTTCCGGAACACAGCACACTACTGCCCCGTTCATAATATAGTGGAAAATCCCATATCGTTGTCGTGCCCTGTAGTACCTTCCAGAACACAGCACACTACTGCCCCGTTCATAATAAAGTGCAGAAACCCATATCGTTGTCTTACCCTGTAGTACCTTCCAGAACACAGCACACTACTGCCCCGCTCATAATATAGTGTCAAAACCCATATCGTTGTCTTACCCTGTAGTACCTTCTAGATCTTTGTAAACGCAGCACACTACTGCCACGCTCATAATATAGTGGAAAAACCCATATCGTTGTCGTGCCCTGTAGTACCTTCCAGAACACAGCACACTACTGCCCCGTTCATAATATAGTGGAAAATTCCATATCGTTGTCGTGCCCTGTAGTACCTTCCAGAACACAGCACACTACTGCCCCGCTCATAATATAGTGCAAAAACCCATATCGTTGCCGTACCCTGTAGTACCTTCCAGAACACAGCACACTACTGTCCCGCTCATAATATAGTTGGAAAACCCATATCGTTGTCTTACCCTGTAGTACCTTCCAGATCTTTGTAAACGCAGCACACTACTGCCCCGTTCATAATATAGTGGAAAAACTCATATCGTTGTCGTGCCCTGTAGTACCTTCCGGAACACAGCACACTACTGCCCCGCTCATAATATAGTGGAAAAACCCATATCGTTGTCTTACCCTGTAGTACCTTCCAGATCTTTGTAAACGCAGCACAGTACTGCCACGCTCATAATATAGTGGAAAAACCCATATCGTTGTCGTGCCCTGTAGTACCTTCCAGATCTTTGTAAACGCAGCACAGTACTGCCACGCTCATAATATAGTGGAAAAACCCATATCGTTGTCGTGCCCTGTAGTACCTTCCAGAACACAGCACACTACTGCCCCGTTCATAATAAAGTGCAGAAACCCATATCGTTGTCTTACCCTGTAGTACCTTCCAGAACACAGCACACTACTGCCCCGCTCAAAATATAGTGTCAAAACCCATATCGTTGTCTTACCCTGTAGTACCTTCTAGATCTTTGTAAACGCAGCACACTACTGCCACGCTCATAATATAGTGGAAAAACCCATATCGTTGTCGTGCCCTGTAGTACCTTCCGGAACACAGCACACTACTGCCCCGCTCATAATATAGTGCAAAAACCCATATCGTTGCCGTACCCTGTAGTACCTTCCAGAACACAGCACACTACTGCCCCGCTCCTAATATAGTTGGAAAACCCATATCGTTGACGTACCCTGTAGTACCTTCCAGATCTTTGTAAACGCAGCACACTACTGCCCCGCTCATAATATAGTGGGAAAACCCAAATATTTGTCGTATCCTGTAGTACCTTCCAGAACACAGCACACTACTGCCCCGCTCATAATATAGTGGGAAAACCCATATCTTTGTCGTATCCTGTAGTACCTTCCGGAACACAGCACACTACTGCCCCGCTCATAATATAGTGCAAAAACCCATATCGTTGTCGTATCCTGTAGTACCTTCCGGGACACAGCACACTACTGCCCCACTGGACATCCGCATGTACAGTGTTATAAACTTACCACATAACATTATTTAATTTTGCATATATTTTTATTAACATTATTTAGATTATAGTCACTTCCTACATAACAATGGAACTGGCTTTACTAAGTAGAAATAATTTAGTGTTTCAATGTTTATCATAGTTTAGCCTGATACATGAGCAAGATACAAGTTTGTCGAGTTAAATATTGGATAATATATATCGTGATAATATCATGGTATCATGAGCCGTAATGAAAAGATGATGCAAAGGTAGTGCTGATATTGTTATAACATATACCGTTATAATTATATCACCAAGGCTTTTCAGATAGTATCCTAAGAAACTATATGCTGTTACGTAACATATATCATCATGATTATATAACCACGGCTTCTCTGATAGTATCCTGAGAAACTCAATGCTGTTAACACATCATATACCGTTATGATTATACAACCAAGGCTTCTCAGATAGTATCCTAATAAATTCAATGCTGTTAACATAATTATACCGTTATGATTATATAACCAAGGCCTCCCTGATAGCATCCTAAGAAACTCAATGTTGTTAACATAACATAATACCACTATGATTATATAACCAAGGCTTCTCTGATAGTATCCTGAGAAACAAAATGTTGTTAACATAACATAATACCGTTATGATTATATAACCAAGGCCTCTCTGATAGGGTAATGCTGATGATGTGATAGCGTATACTGTATTGATAATATGATACGAAAGACTTCACTGATTATATGAGAACAAACGTAGTGCTGATAATATGATAATAAAGGTAGTTCTGATAATGTGATAACATTATACTGTGCTGATGAAATCATAACAAAGGGCGCACTCATTACATGAAAACAAAGGCGTGGCTGGTTATATGATAACATGGGCAGTGTCGATAATATGATAACAAAGGTAGTACTAATAATGTGATAACATATACTGTGCTAATAGTACGACGAAAGACTTCACTGATGATAGATAACAAAGGCAGTGTTAATGATATAAGAAAAGCAAAGTAGTACTGATAATGTGATAACAACGATAGTGCTGATAATATGATAACATATATAGTGCTGAATACATAATAACATGCATAGTGCTGATAACATGAAAACATATGTAGTGAAGATAATATGATAACAAAGGCGTCATCGTTCATATGTGAACAACTGACTGACCCAATGAGTTTAGTTTTACGCCGCTTTTAGCAATATTCCAGCAATATCACGGCGGGGGACACCAGAAATGGGCTTCACACATTGTGCCCATGTGGGGAATCGAACCCCGGGTCTCGTGACGAGTCAACGCTTTAACCACTAGGCTACCCCACCGCCCCCATATGTGAACAAAGGTCA
Source organism: Haliotis rubra (assembly GCF_003918875.1). Taxonomy (NCBI): domain Eukaryota; kingdom Metazoa; phylum Mollusca; class Gastropoda; order Lepetellida; family Haliotidae; genus Haliotis; species Haliotis rubra. The sequence continues at coordinate 134,535 of NW_025767210.1, read as the reverse complement.
TACGATGAAATATTCACGGAAGCTGTGCTGCACAAGTAACAACAGACTCTCTGAAGTTCGACATCAGGTAACTGTCATCAAGAATGTCACTCATTTGTACAATCCACTTTTAATAGCACAAACAATCATAATTAACGTTGAGTGACCTCATACCTATCCCAGTGCATCAAGTGGACAAGTGCAGTGGTTAGAGGCAACAACTTGTGACGTGAAGAAGGGAGAAGAAGAAGGCTGAATTGCGTCCCCAACCCCTCCCCCTCAGCAATACCTTATTGTCATGATTCCCTCGGTCCGGTTATGAATCCAATGCTTTGGTCGTCCCTTCCTTCCTATTGTCACGCATCCCAACCACCTGTCATCCCTCACTCTCTTTAGTCCATGTATCCCCGCCTCTTATCATGATTACTCTCTCACACTGCAGTCGCTCCAACTATAGGCGGTAACATGGTCTCATAATGACTACCATTGTCTACAACGCTCGGGAAGCAGTCACCGATAGCTGGCAGGGCATCAGAAGGCGCCTTGGAGCCAGATGGGGGTTCTTGTAAAGGGGACAATTCTGTGTAGAACAGATCTCTACCAGGTCGATCCGTCAGAGTGGTATACTTATCTTCAGGTGTTGACTGGGCGATTGGGTCTAGGTAGTCCTGACCTGGTTCTGTGTAAAGTTGGTCATTCAGGGCGTTGTCGTCATCGTCTTGAACAGCTGTTGCTGCAGCATCTGAAAAGATACCATTAGCGCACATAATACATCGATATCTGACACAGCAGAATGCCATTATATACACCAACCCGTGAATAAATGAGTTGCAGTGAGGAGAATCTTCCTACCATTTAAACATACACAGGTCAGACCGGATGTACTATACTCCCACATTCAGTGAACTGAACGTTCTCTGTCTTTTAGTCAGAAGAATTGTTCAAACTGTTGAACCAACTTCTAAAGGGTAACTCTGGACACAAGCTTCCAGAGCACAGTGCTCCAACTGTTCTGGCTGGGAAATTTGCTACATTCTTTAAGGACAAGATACATCGGATAAGAACTAATCTTGATACAGGATACAGTCAAACTAGTTCTACTCCTGATGAGAGCAAGTTCTCTGGTAATGTGCTCGAAAGCTTCGGACACGTTTCTGTCAACCTCGCACTTGATATCATGAAGAATGTACCATTTAAATCTTCACCACTGGATCCCATTCCTACCTGGCTGTTCAAGTCCGTGCTACACTATTTAGCGCCTGCAGTCTGGGACATTATGAATTCATCACTCTCCACTGGTACTGTTCCAAGTGTTTTCAAACATGCAATTGTCACGCCAATTCTAAAGAAACCAGGTTCTGATGAAAACAATGTGAAAAATGTCCGTCCAATTTTCCAACCTTTCATTTTATCTAATTGTTTAGAGAAAGTGGTAGCTGGCAAACTGAAGGCGAATCTTGAGACAAACCACCTCGCAGAATCGTTCCAGTCAGCCTACAAGACAGCTCATAGTACGGAGACAGACTTGGTGAGAATCCACTACGACATCCTTGTCAATATGGGCCAGAAGAAGGTGACAGCGTTCATGCTCCTTAATCTATCCAGCGCCTTCGATGCCATAGATCATACCTTTCTCCTGCATCGACTTAAACATCGCAATGGGATAACAGGGACTGCGCTCAAGTGGATTTCCTCATATTTGCAAGGTCGCACACAATCTGTAAAAATTGGAGATGTACAATCATCAAAGTCACCATTGTTATGTGGTGTTCCCCAAGGATCAATTCTCGGCCCACTTCTGTTCACAGTCTACATTCTTCCCATTGGTGACACTATCAGGAGGCATTTCATTGGTTTCCACATATATGCGGATGATACGCAGCTCTCCACATTGCCTTTGAATCAGATGATGTTTCACTCATTATCAATAAACTTGAGCTCTGCATTCAGAAAATCAAATCTTTGATGATCTCCAACTATTTGATGTTGAATGAGGAGAAGACAGAGTTCCTACTCATCGGCTCCAAACATCAGCTTATAAAGTTGAAGACTGCTTCTCCATCACCTTCACTTCGTATTGGCGACACAGACGTCCCACCACCAGAGAGTGCCAGGAATCTTGGTGTCATCCTCGATTCTAACATGTCCATGGATGCACACATCACCTCCATCAGTAGAGCCTGCTACTACAACATCTACATTATCAGCAAAGACTGCCACTATCTCGATACTGACACCTGTAAACTTCTGATGCACTTGTCACTTCTTAACTCGACTACTGTAATTCACTATATGCCAACCTCTCCACTAAATCAATCCAGAAACTACAAAGAATCCAAACTTCCGCTTCCTGATGTATCACCCACACTCCTCGACATGACCATATGACACCAGTACTAGAGTCTCTACACTGGCTCCCCATCTCGGCAAGAATTTCCTTCAAAATCCTCATTCTGACTCATGACTGCTTCTACAACGATAACTTTCCCGACAGTCTCAAACAACTCATCTCCGTGTATGTACCCCAGCGAAGTTTCCAATCCTCCGTTGACTCTCTCCTGAACCCAACGCATAACAACAAACCAACTGTCTGATCGAACCTTCTCATTTGCCAGCCCTGAATTGTGGATCTCTCTTCCAAAGGAAATCAGGAACACGTCATCGAAAGAAACTTTTAAATCTCTGCTTAAGACTCATCTGTTCACTGCTGCCTTCCTCTACAGTTATATGAACTGTTTCCGTCCCCAATATTGTCACAGCGCCACTGGGCATCTCTATGGTGGATATTAGGAGCTTTATAAATGCACTATTATTAGTAGTAATAGTACTAGTCGTAAAAACGGTAGGCCGTATGTAGCCTACTCAGCCCATCGATAAACGGGATAGACCATATATGGACTGTACTCTGTCCTTTAGTAAACACGGGACAGACCTGATGTACTGTACTCCACACAACAGTAAACACACTGTAGACAAGATGTCATGAACTCGGCATTTAGATTACCTTTCACTCTATGATGTCGTCTCCTTGCATACAATAGTCCGAGGACACCAACGACTACGACTACAAGTCCAGCTGCTGCTCCTGCCGTGGCGACCAGGTAAAGAGGGATCGTGGCTGGATAATAAAGCCATTAGATTTACTGAACACTCAAATCATGGGACACAGGGCCATGCTTATTGCAAATGCATAAATCCTGCCATTTAGAACACGTGTGACATAGAGGCATTCACAGTAGATAGAGTATCACTGATATACCAGGCAGCAACATACACGAAAAGTACAGGTTTCACATGTGGAAGTTTGGAACTAGTTAATGAAACTGTTAAGATTTGCATTCATTCGAGTACCTGCACATTATCGATTTACCCGATGTAAAAAAATGAATTAGTTACTTTTGATATATGTACTGTTTGGGGTCTAAAACACTTTTTATGTTTCAAATGTGCAAGAACAAACGTATATATTCGTCTAAACTTGCACAAAGCTATTAGTTACAAAGGGAACGCTTTCTACCTCCAGGTAGTGGTGTACCAATGTAAATCCACAGCACGTAGGCTTTAATCTGACGTTTTAATAGTCTTACTAGAATAGTGTTAAGTAAACCAAGCATAGTGAAAATCTTTACTAAAGCGCTGATAACCCAAGCTGGAATTTTCAGTCTACAGATCAACCTCCGTTCAAGTGTACCAACTATCACACAAATGATGGAAACCTCAGCAAAAGTTTAGCCAACCTTTCCCGTAGCGGATCTAAACGTTTGCCTGTAAGCACCATAGACGAGTTCTGAAGCTTTTACTTGATGTCTAGTTTGTTGTGAGGATAGAGACTTGTTCTGTGGAAATTTATCTGACAAACCTCTCTCTGTTTAGCATCATAATCATCCAAAACATTTGGGATATTTTTGTGAGCTATATCGGACGAGTTCCTATTGTGTGTCCCTAGTCCATACAGTTGAAATAAGTTCAAACATCCGAAAATCTGCATATATAAGAATGAGTTGTGAACCAAGCCGACACAGTGGTGAAGGTCACAAAATAGGTCCAGGCTAAGAAACAGTGCTCAAGATCTTCACAGAGCTGTTGGTCTGGGGGTAAGATGTAAGTGTCTTACGTTGACACGTTCTTTATTGGTTATCCATAAGTATACATAACCGTAGCTCGTTATACCAAAGTCGACACCAGGTGGTTGCGATCTAAACTCTTGTTATATCGGTCAGTGGTTTATACGCTTGCTCGCTATAAACAAAGTCGATTCTTTCTCTAAGGTTGTCTAACTGTTTCAGACAATACTGGAATGTTACAGATCCTCTAGAACGTCCAAGACCAGTCTCTACACCAATCTAAATATAGTAACTAGCACACAGAACTATGTAATACTAATATAGGACTGTTCCACAATGAACCATGCGGTCTCATGACAGTTATGAACAAGCAGGAGAAGGAATGGACACGGGAAGTATAAGCAACAGATACGGAAGTCAAGAACAATAGAACACATACACAAGGAACAAGGAAGTACACTCAGTGAAAACGGAGTCTGAACAAAGGACGCAGGAAGCCTTAATATAAATTGATGTTACTTACATAATACATGTACTGTGACAGTTCTGGACGATTGTTTACTCTGTCGTGTTCCACTACAGGTTGTGACAAAATTGGTGGCGGTGCAGACATATACCCCGTTGTCTCCTTTCCGTATGTCTTTCAGATGAAGAGTCCCATTTTCAGAGATTATTGGTCCTACGCCTTCCTTTGACCACACTAGTGACGTCACTTTCGGGTGTGCATCTGCTGTACAGTTGATGGTCAGATCTTCTGATTCGTTGACCATTATCTGGGTGTGGCCAATTTGGACGGTTGGTGGATCTATGGAATGGGTGGTTGGAATTCAGTGTTATGTCAATATCATTACAACACTGTCTCACTTATTAGCCAACTAGTACAATACACTACAAATCATGCTGCCTCCTAACTCGACACTCACAGTAACAAGTAAGGGGTTATAATGTAATTTGGTCTGACTCGGCCAGTGATCGAAACCACATGCAATTGCACCACCTGAGCTAATTTACATATTGCCCTTCACATCACTCTGAAGTGTTAAAACACTGGTCTGGGGACAACTGGTGGCCCTGTGGCCTGAGGCATTTCAATGTGAATCTGTGTCTGGATTCGCTGGTCGAATCCCAGATGGGTTTCAGGATCCGTTTATCCTACAGAGTCTATCATGTCAACGCTATTGATCGTTCACTCCTCCAAGGTGCTTTCTTATTACTTTGAGATATTCTAGTCCATCTTATACCACATACGATCGACAGTAAAACATAGGTATATGACATAAAATTATAAAACAAACAGGTCCGCAGTTTATACAACATATCACATTTGATACTTACAGTGCTCGTCAACTGTATCACTATCCTCTCCAGGTGGTAATATCCCATTGTCAGCTACACATCTGTACAGCCCGGAACTAGACTTGTACACTGTGGGTAAAGTGTAGATCTGATCTCTGCCAACAACCTTCCCTTCATGGTACCAGGTAAAGTTAGACGGGAATGGGTTTGCGGCTGTCACGGAACAGTTTAGAGATACAATCCTCTTGCCAAAGATGACAGTATATCCTGAGCAAGGCAGCACTGGTGTTAGTTTCACAGATGGCGGAACTGGAAGTGTATTAACAGTCACATTACATAATGCATTAATTCTTAAACACCATATGTTTCCAGCGTCTGTGATGACTGGTTCCCGGTAACATATGTTTGGCAGAACAGTCTCAAAATGAATCGGTTGTCAGACATTGTTCGAGCCCTTAATGTTAACCTCAATCGCCGGATTATCACACCTTTTCTTTTACTGGCATGTGACAAGTAATGATATGAACATCGAACAAACTCAGAAATACAGGAAGTGGCTGGTGAAATGTCCTGTCAGGGATGTTATTCAGATATAGTACCATCGATATACAGTGCAGCAGTTTAACATGGGACAATGGGTTACACACGGAAAGCTGTCCTTCTAAGACCTTGCCATACTATTGTACTTACAGTGCACGTCAACTGTAACACTGTCCTCTCCAGGTGAGAATATCCCATTGTCAGCGACACATCTGTACAGCCCGGAACTAGACTTTTTCACTGTGGGTATAGTGTAGATCTGATCTCTGCCAACAACCTTCCCTCCATGGTACCAGGTAAAGTTAAACGGGAATGGGTTTGCTGCTGTGACTGAACAGTTCAAAGATGTGTAGTTCTCACCAAGCAAATATACAAATGCCAGCCGTGAATCGACATTAGCTATAGCAACCGTAGGTGGATCTGAAACAAAGTTCATATTATGTGCAAATAATATGCCTAATACAATTGCTATTAACACCACATATAGTCGCATAATTGTTATTAGCACCACATACTCTCATATAATTGTTATTAAAACCATATATTGTCATATAATTGCTATTGACACCTATGCCGTCATATGATTGTTATGAACACCATATATTGTCATATAATTGTTATTAACACCATATGCTGCCATATGATTGTTATTACAACATGTACTGATATATAATTGTTACTAACGGCATATACTGCCATATAGTTATTAATAACACAATATAAATTGGTATAATTGTTATAAACACCATATACTGTCATATCATGGTTATATACACTATATACATTATATAATTGTTATTAACACCATATATTGTCATATAATTGTTATTAACATCACGTGCAGCCATATGATTGTTATTACAACATGTACTTATATGTATTTGTTACTAACGGTATATACTGTCAAATAGTTATTAATAACACCATATAATTTGGTATAATTGTTACAAACACCATATACTGTCATATAATGGTTATAAACACTATATACATTTATATAATTGTTATTACAACATGTACTTTTATATCAGTTTTATTGATACCATATACTTAAGAAATACACTTCGCTCTACCACCATGTATAGTGTAATAAAACACACTTTTGCCCTGAACTATTATAGTTAAAGCACGAGGACGCTTGCGTCCGAGTGCTTTAACGTTATAATAGTTCAGGGCGAAAGTGTGTTTTATTACACTATACATGGTGGTAGGTCGAAGTGTATTTCTTTTTCTAAGATGCCAAATTTAATACTTTCTAAAGATAATTACGATTAATTTAAGGCAGAAAACAAACGACGGTTTCGGTGACCTAAATTAAGAATCCTCGCACAGGGCTAACTGGCGCGCTGTTCTATTGATGTGTCTGCCCCCCCTACGTTAAGACGAACGTTACCAGAAAAAAACAAATGATAACAGTTTGATGACGGTTTACGTTCGGATTAAATATCTTCTCTGAATTATTTTAATTACATCTGTCATTAACGTAAACCATATGGGGCAATATGAACGTTGCATTTCTACTACCAGCGTAAGTTTAGATCAGTACATCCAGAGGAAGTTGAGTAGTCAAGCGACATTCCACAATTGCATTGTGGGAATGTAAACATTACGAACGTTACCGTGTCGCTGAAAACTTGTGAGTCGAAATGACACATTTTAACCGTCGTAAAACAGTGATGTTAGCTGCGTGAAGGAACTGCAAACCAAGAAACTGGATGAAACGGTGTAGTTTACTGTAGGAGGCCGTACGAGGCGATGACAACTGACATGCATCGTGACGTCGCTTACATTGTGACGTAATGTAAAATGGTTCGATTACGAGGGGGCACACTAGAATGGCGCAGTGACGGGATAACGTCATTCAATTGTTACGTCATCAAAAAAACTATACCTTTATTGTCTGATAATGTATTTTCTTTTCGATTGTACTAACCGCTAGGCATCTTAGAATGTCATATAATTGTTATTACGACTATTAACGTATAATTGTTGTCAACATGTTGTTGATGTTTAAACTTTCGACATTTTGACAAGTGACTGTGAAATATATAAAAAAACAAACATTCGTGATTAGTGGTTCTTTCTGTTATATGTAATAGTTTTAAGGGAGTCAAGGTAGTCAATAATAAAAGGCCCAGATGAGCAATATTAATAGGTTCCGGTTGTCACTAGCAATAGGTTTAGGTTGTCGTCATCAATAGTCTGGAGGCGTATGCTGGAGACAGTTGACATGACGCGCCACAGAAATTATAGATATTCTCGCAAAATACTCTTTAAAACAAATATTTAGGTTTGTAGTTGAAATATTTAATCACATACGAAACCCAGCTCACAAAGTAGACGCATTGAAGACTTCTTTCATACTGTTCACAATAATACATGTGTAATGGTTCTATATAATTAAACTCCATGTTCAGTATGTTTTACGGCACACACATTAGACAATCTACTCACATGTGACGTTCAAAGTGACGGTGTTACTCTTCTGTCCACCAGACTGACAAGTCCATGATGAGAAATGTGTCGCAGAGACATTTCTGATGATCAGGAGATAGGTGTTCTCGTCTACATGGGAACACTCGTAGTCCGTGCTACTCATGGTCTGTTTCTCTGTACTTCCCACTGAGCAGACAGTACCATGAGACTTCTCCCCCTTGAAGATAACCAAACCGTGGACGCCCGTCTGTACATGGCAGTTGAAGATGAACTTGTTTCCCTGTGTAGTGTATGCATAGCGTGGTTCAAGTTTTATACGTCCACCTGCAACAATACGCATGGTATGACTTGAAGTAATGCCTCGGCTATCACAGCATTAGAAGGTCTTGTACGTGAGTAGTCGATCAAGCATTTATGTTCACAGAATAATTCATCTTCGATCACAAAATAATCCTCCGGCAATCAGATAATTGTGATTTGATTCACGCATCAATGCTTCCCTGCATATTTTAATGTGTATTCTATCACATCATAATCCATGAACAAAAACACATACAAAACATCTGTTCCTATAGTGATACTTCGCAACCAAGAGCAATGTGTATTATCACATCATAATCCATGAACAAAAACACATACAAAACGTCTGTTCCTATAGTGATACTTCGCAACCCAAAGCAATGTGTTTTGTATCACATCATAATCCATGAACAAAAACACATACAAAACATCTGTTCCTCTAGTGATACTTCGCAACCAAGAGCAATGTGTATTCTATCACATCATAATCCAAGAACAAAACACATACAAAACATCTGTTCCTCTAGTGATACTTCGCAACCAAGAGCAATGTGTATTCTATCACATCATAATCCATGAACAAAAACACATACAAAACATCTGTTCCTACAGTGACACTTCGCAACCCAGAGCAATGTGTATTCTATCACATCATAATCCATGAACAAAAACACATACAAAGCTTCTGTTCCTATAGTGATACTTCGCAACCCAAAGCAATGTGTATTATCACATCATAATCCATGAACAAAAACAGATACAAAACATCTGTTCCTACAGTGACACTTCGTAACCCAGAACAATGTGTATTCCATCATGAAATAGTACTCCTTTGTTAAGACTTGGTGCATCCTCTACCATCAAATAATCCTAGGTCACGAAATAATGCATCCTCGGTGATGAAATAATGCTTCCTAAATATATAGGCAGACTTTGGTGTGAATGAAAGTTTGTTGAAAGCGGATATTCCAATTACTTATTCAGTAATAATATAAGATATATATGTAATAATAATAGTAACATTATGTAAATATGATTCCATGTTTTTGAGCAGTTAGACACAAAAAGGATTTATTTACTATTCACATGATAAAACAGTGCATGGTATAATGTTTACATACAAATTACGCTATTTACTATTCACATGATAAAACAGTACATGGTATAATATTTACATGATACAAATTACATTATTTACTTTTCACATGATAAAACAGTACATGGTATAATATTTACATGCAAATTACAATTACATGTTTTAGCTGGCTGCCTTGTGTTGCGTGAAGGTTTACTATTAACTACATATTTTATAAAATTTAAAAATTGGAAGTCAAGTTTTTTTAATGGGTGTAAAATTACAATCATTAGCACTGTACGTACACACAGTGTTACGTGTTACTCGTTGAGTAAAAGTGTTTCAAATGTATTACATTGTTTAGCAGAATCTGTAGTTGCCGTCAGTACGGGACAATGGAGTGATCTATTCTGACTGAGAGGTATGGTCCAGCATATACCCCAGATTATGTAGGAAACCTCCTGAGCAGTTACACACTATACAAGGGACACGCTTGTGGCCCCTCGCATTACATGATGACCAGCAGGTGCGTGAAGATCACGTTTCATCCTGGATTCTCGGTCTAGGACTATTTTAGAAGATCAACTACTGTTTCACTGAGGTGTATCGTATCACTACTGTCTTTTCCATCATAATTACTGTACAGATTTTTTTTATAAAATTTGTTCTGTTATGGTAATAACTTAGTACTTATTTGTACTGGTTTTTAAACTTAGTTACGCGTTTAATACAAGTGTTAATTATATTATGTTTCTCTCTTGTTCATTGGTTTTACACGGTATTCCTGCCCGGTCTAATTGCCAGTTAACTTAGTGTTCAACTTGGGAATCAACTCGTGATACATTCAGCGACTAAATAGTCGCTTTCCCAGTTACCGGTCGACTTAACCGGTTGGCCTACGTTTCGTGTTTGTGACGTTATCCATCGTTGGTTCATGACGTTGCCGTGGGTAAATCAATGTGAGGTTTTTAATACAGCCAAAAAACATAGCTATACTATCTAGCTCGTCGATCAGGTCATTACCGCTGATGCTGATGCTGCTGCTATCATTACACATTGAAAATATGTGAGAGCGTACCGACATTATCCACCGGTGGCAGTACATCTGCCGGATATAACACAAAGCGTGTACTAAGTACAACACTCGTCACTCTCCTCCGCGTAAAGCCCCGAGGACAGAAGGCTGTCTGTTGTGTATTCATATCTTTATTTCCTGTCCCGAGAGGCATTGAATGACACAATAAATCTGCCGAATATATCTGAAATTATATACCCTTTCTATTTGTATTAATGGACGTATGGACTTCAACCTACAGGTTTCTAACATATAACACACCTGACCCCGTGTCAAAGTCTTCAAATTGCACCATCTCATTGCAACAAGGAAGTATAATATTGACAAAGATAAATACAAACTAATAATTGATACGATAAGCCAGAACAAAATGTACTTACAAAGACAGTGAGACACGCAGATCATTCCAAACAGCAGAACATGAAACATGCTCGGGGCTGCTCAGAACACCGGCATTGAATGGCGCTGTGTCTTATCGGGGAATGTGTTCATGATTTCCCGAAGAATATCTCTGTACAATACACACTCTCTGATACAGGATACAGAAACGCGGAGTTCGTAGGATCCCTGAAAAAAATATTTGTTTCTCACAACCGTAAAACGGCCTTGAAACATCTAATACACGTCCATCCCAGCCATGCCACCTGGACTATTCTAACGGTTTTGTAAAGGTTTGTCAGTGTAGGCACACTTGGCTACCCCACCGCCTCTCATGTCAAGTTTGTCTGCAATTGTATGTGACGATTAAGATTTGGTATATATTTTGCATATTCCAATCATGTTTAGATTTGTTCAGTTTAGTTTTTTAACGTGACCAGCTTTCAAAACCAACAGGAAAACAAATCTCGCTGTTATGGAATGGAGTTACATAACATCTCTGTCTTTTCCTTGGCACCTTAGTCCATGTTTCACGTGAGCGCTGCTGTACCGACTAATGTGCTAACAATGTTGAGGCTGGATGCAAAGTGCCATGTATTAAGACACTTGGGGTAAAACTTATGCTAAAATATATATGAACATTAAACACTTAAAACAAAATTAGAGAATGGATATCTGATTACATTACACGCAAGTAAAACTGAGGCCAAACTGAACCACCTCGCTTCCTTACAGCATTACATAGAGGGGCATACTCGAGATATACCTTAACCAAATAATAATAATAATTGTCATAATCATGACAAGGCCCTTCGTGCTCTGGGCCGCCATATCGTGGACGCTTCCTGTCAGATGACAGGAAGCCCCCGTGAATATTCTTTCAAAGCGGCAATGTTCTCGTTCTACCACGTATTATGGTACAACAGTACAAACACATGCCGAATATGAGAGAGAGAGAGAGAGAGAGAGATTTTATTATTGTGTCACGCAAATGTCTTACATCATATTTAAAAATTAAATATCACATATAAAACATCTGCCCGGCCTTTACAGGCCTACGAGAATCCATAAAACAATGCATAGATAAAATATACCTATATACACACATAGTACATAAAGAGAAACAATGGGTGGTGTAATACCATACGTTATAATAATTTCTTTTTTTTTTTTCATAGCTATGGCTGAAATATTGCCGATGTGACGTTAAATCTTAACTGTTCACTCACCCATCACTTTTATACATAAGTAACACTGAAGCAGCTAAGGGATATACTAGGTTATCGCATTCCATAATAAAAATAGTTGCACATTCGCCCTACTTCGCCACTGATAACTGGGTCAATCCCTCTAACACGGTAGATTTAACTTCTTTAAGTGGCATATTTAGAAGTTAGAGAATCAGATAAGGACAAGACTTTATGGATGAACAAATTCTCTATTCGGATGATGCGACGTTTCGATTCAGATTCTTGTATCGTTGTCAAGCAAGTATGAGACAGACTGAAACAGGTTGAAATATATATACAGTAAAATAGTTAACAAGAACAACAAGACGTTAACAGGGAAGTTCTCTAACAAAGTGGTGACAAGGGATTACATGTAGAAACCAGTGACAATGGATAACATTAGAAGCCAGTGCATTCGGTAGAAAAACACCCTGATCCCTGTTGATTTCAGGTTTGGTGCGGTGGATCCAGATGGCCTCCATCAATTTCATTTTCCGCCAATTGCTGATGTTGAAGGAGAAAATGTCAGTGTCATCCCAATTGATGTCATGGCAGGGAGTTCTGATGACATGTTCTGATAACGCTGATTTCATGTCCGAGTTTTTCACCGATGCTGTGTGCTCTTTCATCAAATTCACCATGGAACCAGAAACCAACAACAAACTGCCCTTCCTAGACGTCCTTGTGACCCGCACCCTTACCAACACCCTCCAGACCACAGTTACCACGCCCGACTTGGACACTGATAACTGGGTCAGTCCCTCTAACACGGTAGATTTAGTTTCCATTATATCAGCAGCTTGTGAAAGATGTCATCCCGGAGTTTAGCACCTTCAGTTTTGTCAACTATTTGTGAGAGTGTAATGTCGTCTATAGTATTATCCCACTCGCGACTAGACATGGCAGCAGTCTCAAACAGAATGATTTTAAATTTAAAAATCCCGCAGAATTTGAATGCAGAATGTTGGCATGGTACAAAGCAGTTACTTCATCCAATCACTCGAGCTTGGTCCAAATACACCACGGCCTGGTCGCTGTTGATTGGTCGATGAATTTGCGTCTCGAGCTACGCACTCGACGGTTGTCTCCCAAAACCCCTACATCCCATAAACCCTACAGCCGAGTAGCCCTACAATTAGTTAACACAACATGCGACATTTACCTGCCTGGTATAATGAACAGACCCAAAAGGAAAGATTACAGGGTGGAGTATACAGTGCGAGATTCAGCTCCGCAGAGTATACAGATGAGAAGGGAATAAGATTGTGCTGTTATTAGGCTTTTAATAACCCATTTTAAATAATTGAGATGAATTAAATGTTGAACTAGCTTTTTTAGCTTCCTGATGTACATAGTGAGTAGACAGATTTGCAAATCGTAATAATATCAGTTGTAATAGTGTTGGAGATAGCAAACTGGGACAAGTAATTTGAGATAATTCCCTTCAAGTATCATCTCACCAACCCTCTTCAATATTATGGTTGATGATATATTCAACAACCCCAGTTTGCCGACGATGGAGAAATATGTGTTAATGAAAAAAATATACACAAAGCACAAAAACAAATTCAATATGCACTAAACCATATTGAAAACTGGACCAACCAATGGGGGTTCCAACTTTCTACCACTAAAACAACAACTGCAGTAATCAAAGCACAACATCGAAGAAAACAAATCGTACATCTTTATATTAACAATAAAAAATTACCGCAATCAGATACAGTAAAATTTCTAGGTCTAATCCTAGACCAGCACTTAACGTGGAACAAACACACTCAATTCATACAAGAAAAATACAAGTCAGATCTCAACATTATTAAATACCTATCACATAGTTAATGGGGTAGCAACAAACGAACATTACTACTATTATATAACTCACTCATCAAATCTAAATTACTTTATGGCTGCGAAATATTTCAAGATATGGCAGAAACACATGAAAACAAACTTAGCTCCATCCAATTCCAAGCACTTAAATGTATAACTGGAGCCTTCCCAGGAACATCCCTTGGTAGAATGCAGGAAACTGGACCTCACTCTCGAATGGTAAAGCCGCAATAACTCGGTGCGCCTAGTGGCTGCAAGAGTCGTATGCTCCCCAGGGAGTTGAGATTGATAATAAGATGTGCCGTTGAGATTGACATCCAGTGATCGAGGGAAAAACTACCAGAGCCTTGAGCATGCACTAGTGCGTGGATATGTGCGCTATGTAAATATCCAATAATAATAATGGGAAAGATGTACAATGAAATGTAACACGATCCCTTACAAACAAAACTGGAAACCACTACACATCTCGTAAAAATAGAACCAAAATCATTATCATCAAAGGCAAATACCCAAAACCTTTTGGACAAAAAATACAGGAAATTTAACAACTTGATTTATATACTACAGAATATAATACAAACCCATATTACAAATGTCTTCCTCCAGCTTACTCCCAAAAATCCTAGCCAACACAAAACTTACTGAACATAATATATTAATAAATTCACAGTGCAAGAATTCATACAACAAAATTACAATCCACAAGATAATCATCACATTTATACTGACGGATCCAATGAACAAAATGGTAATACTGGTTTTGGTATCTACATACCCTAAAATAAGCCTCAAACAATCCTATAATCTCCCATTAAACTCCAGTATCTTCACCGCAGAACTCCCAGCCATATTTCAGGCCTTCAAACAACATTTGACCAAACAAACACCACTATCTGCATTTTTACGGATTCCTTAAAGGTCACATGCACCCACAAAATCAAACATAATTAAAACACTATTATCACTTATTCGTGACATATAATATTCATTGCTGATTATGAAAAACATATAAACAAAATTATAAGCGTACAATCGCAAATCAAAAGTGCAATATTTTGTACTTGGGTTTACTTTCCTCGAAACTAAGCACCCGGGATACCGAACCCGTCAGAGCGGGTGGGTGTGCACTCAAGTGTAACGAAATCTTTCATTGGCTTGTTCATTTGCTGATTCCCTCACGGCTCATTGTGTGTGTATAAGACGTATATAGAGATGTTAGGGTTTGTAAATACATGCTCATTTTTTTGTGTATAACATTTTGCAATCAACAGACATCATACAAGTATCACACCTGCCTGTCTGTGTAATTACATAATGTGACAGAGACAGAACTCGGGCCATAAATCAATGCGTTTTGTTTATGGTGTATAGCCTGATAGGTGTTAAGTTCAAATTGCATGTGGTCAGTGATCGAAGTTGTGTGTTGAATATTGTCATTAGCAGACAGGCAGGCAGACACATATGTTTCAATAAAACAGACATTGAGTTTTGTCTGTGACAACGACATATCTATATCACAGTTAGAAATTCTGTCAATGCTAAATAATGACATTGCTTTTAAGTATCGAACTGAGAAAATGACTCGGTAAGGAGAACGTGTGGTGAAATAGACAAATGAAATTATATAAACAGTTTATTTACTGTCATAACATAAAAAGCTTGCGCCTATGAAATATCAACAAAACATTAGAAAAATAGCTCACATCAAAGCCTTCACCGAGTATTCACCGCCAGCGAAGGTTTTCCGTCTTGAAATGTTGAACGCCTCACTGGTTGACACATAGCTGAGTAGACCTAGATCCCAGCAAGGTTATTTTATGTAATGAGTAGATTATTTACTGTTTGTGTACACAACCAAGATTAGACTTGCTCACGACTGGGAATCTGGGAATCCCCGATTCTAGCTGCGCGAACCTATTCACTGCGCATGCGCCATGAGCGCAGTGCAGCGCAGCACAGCTGATGAAACCACTTTTCACACCAGCTGTGGTGAATTAAGTGAATCGTTTGAACTCCGATTTCGAGGGTGTTTTTTCATCTCGTTATTTTTCAACTTTATAAGTAGAATTTGCATTTTTGATAATTTGTTTCTGTAAGTCCATACCGAAAGGAATCAGAATGTGCAAAGTTGTGTTTTACGTTGCATGTGACCTTTAACTCACTCAAATCTGTGAAACCACTTCTTATTCCATACTCTGGTTACAAAGCTAGCATTAGAATCAACATCCGTGATCTGATGCAAAAAAAGTGGGACACCCAAGTAGGTATTAACAAATTACATGAAATAAAACCCTATATCGGTTACACTTACTTGGGTTGTCAGTCCAGATTTGAAGATGTCATCATGCGACGATGTCGTATTGGCCATACAAGATATACTCATGCATACCTATTGAAAGGTGAGGATCCTCCGTTTTGTGTCCCTTGTGATGAGAGAACCACGGTCAAGCATGTCCTGCTTGACTGTGTTGAATTCTCCATCATAAGGGATAAATATTTCAATATCAAAACAGTAAAGGACCTTTATAATAATGTTAATTATAATTTAATCATTGATTTTTTAAAAGAGACAGACTTGTTAAATGAATTTTGATATATGTTTTGTAAATAGATATGGTTTTATAATTGGTAGTTCGGATTATCAACTTAGATTGTTAGTGGCTGTATGCTCAAAGGGGGTTGAAGTAGCGTAAAAAATTTGTCCTCCTGAGAGGGTACGTAAGTCCCCAAAACTTTCAAAGTAAAATTTTCACGTACCAAGTTTTTAAACGTAGTATTTTAGTTCTTTTAAGTTTCGGCTAAATTAGCCTACAATCGCCAGCGGCTGAAGGGACGGTGTAAATCCATCTAGGCTCCATGTGGGTAGCAAGAATAATGTAAGTCCCCATGGTTCCTAGTATGGTGATCTTCCTTCAGTTGTTGGCGATCTATAGCCTATTTCTATATTGTATTGTCTAAATAGTGCTATTAGTTTTAACTTTCCACGCTAGTTTTAATTCTAATTGTCATATTCTAGTTGTTTTACTGTCCTTCGTCGACTGGATTTTATTATATAAATATTCCATTTCAGTGTCAAATGTGTTCTCGTCACGATATGGCTGCAATATTGCCGATGTGACGTTAAATAATAACCAACTCACTCATTTAACTCACTCACTCACTTCTTTTGCATTAGATCACGGATGTAAGATCTTATAACTGTTTTGTTATCTGTGATGAGACTTAACCTATGACCTACGATAAGTAACAATATATAAGTGCTGCAAGCATTGTGTTCTCTGTTCTAGTGAAGCATCTCAAGGCGGACGATTCGCTACCCGAAGTGGTACTTCCCGTCAGGTCAACACAAGTGCGGAAGGATGCGCCCAGTTCAGCAATGATAAACACCAAAGGGGTTCAAGATGACCCTGTAGAGCACTGACAAGCAATGGCAAACTTTGTTTTTCTAACTCCGTTATAAAGTTTAAGAACCCTTATCGGATCGGATATATATCTTATAGATAGATAGAGAAACATACAAAAGTATATCTGATTGATAGATAGATAGATAGAAATATATCTGATTGATAGATAGATAGAAATATATCTGATTGATAGAGAGATAGAGAGAAATTTATCTGATTGATAAATAGATAGATAGAAATATATCTGATAGATAGATACATAGATAGAAATATATCTGATTGATAGATAGATAGAAATATATCTGATTGATAGATAGATAGAGAGAAATTTATCTGATTGATAGATAGATAGATAGAAATATATCTGATTGATAGATAGATACATAGAAATATATCTGATTGATAGATAGATAGATAGAAATATATCTGATTGATAGATGGATAGAGAGAAATATATCTGATAGATACATAGATAGAAATATATCTGATTGATAGATAGATAGAGCGAAATATATCTGATTGATAGATAGATAGAAATATATCTGATTGATAGAGAGATAGAGAGAAATTTATCTGATTGATAAATAGATAGAAATATATCTGATAGATAGATACATAGATGGAAATATATCTGATTGATAGATAGATAGAAATATATCTGATTGATAGATAGATAGAGAGAAATTTATCTGATTGATAGATAGATAGATAGAAATATATCTGATTGATAGATAGATACATAGAAATATATCTGATTGATAGATAGATAGATAGAAATATATCTGATTGATAGATGGATAGAGAGAAATATATCTGATAGATACATAGATAGAAATATATCTGATTGATAGATAGACAGAGCGAAATTTATCTGATTGATAGATAGATAGAAATATATCTGATTGATAGAGAGATAGAGAGAAATTTATCTGATTGATAGATAGATAGAGAGAAATATATCTGATCGATAGATAGATAGATAGATAGAAATATATCTGATTGATAGATAGATAGAGCGAAATATATCTGATTGATAGATAGATAGAAATATATCTGATTGATAGATAGATAGAGAGAAATATATCTAATTGATAGATAGATAGAGCGAAAAATATCTGATTGATAGATAGATAGAGAAAAATATATCTGATAGATAGATGCATAGATAGAAATATTCTGATTGATAGATAGATATAAATATATCTGATTGATAGATAGATAGAAATATATCTGATTGATAGATAAAAAGAAATATATCTGATTGATAGATAGATAGAGAGAAAAATATCTGATAGATAGATACATAGAGAGAAATATATCTGATTGTTTCATAGATAGAAATATATCTGATTGATAGATAGATAGAAATATATCTGATTGATAGATAGATAGATAGAAATATATCTGATTGATAGATAGATAGATAGAAATATATCTGATTGATAGATGGATAAAGAGAAATATATCTAATAGATAGATACATAGATAGAAGTATATCTGTTGATAGATAGATAGAAATATATGTGATTGATAGATAGATAGAGAGAAACATATCTGATAAAGATAGATAGATAGAGCGAAATATATCTGATTGATAGATGGATAGAGCGAAATATATCTGATTGATAGATAGATAGAGCGAAATATATCTGATTGATAGATAGAGAGAAATATATCTGATTGATAGATAGAGAGAAATTTATCTGATTGATAGATAAATAGAAATATATCTGATTGATAGATAGATATATAGATAAGAAAGTAAGATTATTTATGGATAACAACTTCTTTATGGATAACAACCTTCTAAAATGCAATAAAACAGATCGGATTGGTAGGTAGGTAGGTAAGTATTGTGCACTTAAGTATATCTTGGAATGCTTGTCGTCTAAGCAGAGAAGGATTCTTGCAACTTGCGTGACAACATGAATCCTAAATGTACCTGTGTGTATCTTTATCACATGAACATGCCTAACATGACTAACACATGATCTGTTTGTTTTTATATCAAACAACCAACAAATATTTCTTCAAGCCGTCGGTAGCTTCCAGCATTGTTTAGTCTGTTTATGCAACGCTGTTCCGTTCGTCAACAAAGATGGCGCCTTTGTCGGCCATTACCGCTTTGTCTTCCTGGCCAGTAAATCACTTGTCATTATTGTCACTATAGTGATATCTAGTACAAGTCCGCCCTACTTATTAAACGGAACCTGTGTTATCTCCTGCCTTGACTTGCCTTGAGACGGAAGAACGCTTGCTCACATACACATGTGCCTTCGGTAAATACCGTTTGTTTCCGTGTAAATTCTCTTAATATGGTCATCCGGTGTATCTTCCCTCATGACGCCGCCACAATGGAGTGTGTAAGTGAATGGGCTGGATTTATCATCGCTTTGAACAGTATCTATGTTACGGAGTTGATGACTGACTGACTGAGTTTGGTTTTACGCCGCTTTTAGCAATATTCCAGCAACATCACGACGGGGGACACCAGAAATGGGCTTCACACAATGTACCCATGTGGGGATTCGAACCCGGGTCTTCGGCGTGACGAGCCAACGCTTTAACCTCTAGGCAGGCACACACACACACACACACACACACACACACACACACACACACACACACACACACACACACACACACACACACACACACACACACACACACACACACACACACACACACACACACGAGTTGATGAGGAATATATGACGGAGGTGATTACGGTTTTAGGCGATAATCACGTGTATGGGGCTGACAAACTTAAAAAAGAAAATGAATGCTAAAGCTGAAGTTAAGATGATATAAACTTCAGTACCATACGACAACTGTCCTAAACACATACATGTACACATATACACATACACACACATACACACATATACACACACATACATACACACATACACATATACACACACACACACATACATATACACATACACACATACACACATACACACACATACACACATATACACACACACATACACACACACATACATACATACATACACATACACATACATACATACACATATATACACATATACACATATACATACACATATACACACACACATACACACATATACATATACACACATACATACATACATATACACACACACACACAAACACACACATACACACATATACATACACACATACATACATACATACATACACACATACATATACACATACACACATACATATACTGACACATACATATATACACCGCTTACAGCAATATACATACATCACGGCACACAAAATGGGCTACACACATTGCACACATTCTAACCCATACTTCGGCGTGACGACACACATACACACTACACACACATACATACACACATACACACACACACACATATACACATATACACATATACACACATACACATACACACACATACATACACATATACATACACATACACACACACACATATACACACACACACACACACACATACACACATACATATACACACACATACATACACACACACACACACACATATACACACATACACACACATACACACATATACACACATACACACATACACATACACACATACACACACATATACACATACACACACATACACATACATACACACATATACACACACATATACACACATATATACACATACACACACATACACATACACATACATACACACATATATATATATACACATATACATATACACATATATACACATACACATCTACACATACACACACACATACATATACACACATACACACATACAAACATACACACATATTCGTATACATACATACATACACATATACACACATACAGGTATATACATGTACACACATACACACATGCACATATACACATATGCACACATATGCATATGCGCATGTGCACATATACACATATATACACATACACACTTATACACATACACACATATGAACATATACACATATGAACATATACAAATGCTAGAGTATACACACATACACATTTTCACATATATCACCACTGCTGCTTTAACGTCGCCCCTGCTCCGATATGATAAATTCTTGTTGGGATGGGCCACACAGTATAAATGGATTCGTTAAAGGGGAACATCTTTCAGGCGAAAACATCTACATATTTCGAACTTCACTGAAACAGAAACACTTTAACCTACATTATACTACTCGTGTTTGTGGTAGCCCTGGCGTCCGTGGTGCCGCAGTTGACTGTGGAGAGGTGTGGGTGCAAGGTATACAAGCTAACCCTGCTCGCAGTGATGATATGTCTTCATTTCTCCCAAGAGTTTCACCCAACTCACTGTCTCTGGTTTTATAGGAAACACCGCCTTCCCGTGTGTGTGTGTGCAGAGCTGTGGCCAGGGTCAGTTGGTTAAACGTCTTGGATATTATCTTATTGATCCTTACTCTCACATGAAGATGACACGCTCTGAGATCACTCACTCACTCACTCACTCACTCACTCACTCACTCACTCACTCACTCACTCACTCACTCACTCACCACTCACTCACTCACTCCACCCACTCACCCACCCACCCCACCCACCCACCCACCCACCACTCACTCACTCACTCACTCACTCACTCACTCACTCACTCACTCACTCACTCACTCACTCACTCACCCACCCACCCACTCACTCACTCACTCACTCACTCACTCACCCACCGACCCACTCACTCAGTCACTCACTCACTCATCCACCCACCCACTCACTCACTCACTCACTCACTCACTCACCCACCCACTCACTCACTCACTCACTCATGTTCAAAAGACATGACTAATTAGCTTCACGTATACACCACCCGCCCACGTGCTACACGCGGCTACCATGCACTAGCCTATTCACACCATCGACATATCTCCTGTCATACCGACGTATCTACCAGCTGTAGGTTCGTCTCTGTATGTCGACGGTCAATAGGAAGGACTGCGTGGATTCATATCACTAATCCTCCTCTAAATCATACCGTAAGATTAGGTTCTCATTTGGCGTGATGCTGTCTCTTGCTGGACGTTTCTTGGTAACAAGTAGATTCCTCAGCATGAGGCTGTTTGTCATTCTGTGACATTTGGGGACGGTTTATTAACGCCGCACTCAGTAATATCCTACCTGTGTGACAGAGATCCGTATATAATCGTCTGGACCAGACAATCGAGTGATCATCATGAGCATCGACCTACGCACGTTCGAACCAAGTCAGCGAGCCTGACCTCCCGATCCCGTTGAGCGCCTCTTACAAGAAGCGTGGACTGCTGACTGAAGATCATTCCTAACCCGGATCTTCATGGGTATGGTGACTGTCAGATGCAAATGTAACATATCAGCAAAGTTCAAAGTTAAGACACCCACAACCTTGACTTGATCACAATGCTGCTTTTCTAAGAGATGTTGTCTTATATCTCTCCAGAGACACCACTGCAAACTGTTGCATATTTACACTGACTGGACTCATTTCTGGAACTCATCGCCACCGTTAATGTCGAGGAAATCTGTCTATATGGATGCAGTATTGCCAAACAAACAACACTAAAGCACACTGGCACTTTATCTTTGCAACAGACGACATTCAACAACTCTGGTTTTCTGTTATATTGAAGTTGTACTTTTCTAGCTATTGAAGCTATTTCTAGCCTTCGTGCACGTTACCAATTACTATCTTACCACCCAGAGATTCCATCATTCTGGCAACTGTATATCTTTCAAAAAGACAAGACACTAGTGGTTCTAATTTACAAATTATATCTAAAATGACATTTAATGTCGAGCACCAAAATGAGTTTCACGTCATCGAACTCCGTCGAGCCGATGTGGTTTTACACCGCTTTTAGAACTTATACAATCAGTATGAATATTACAGTTTGCTTTACACCTTGAACCCATGCAAAACTCGAGCCGGGGTCTTCTGAATGATGAGGGAACATGTTAACCAGCCGGCTACTCCACCATCCCCGATAGTATTCATCATTGTTCGTGGTCATCGGGTTGACTGGATCAGACTTTGTAAGTGTTGCTACGAAATGGCGAGACACGTGCTTTACTGCAGCGTTCGGAGTATTCCGTCACTCTCAAGGTGATCAGTCCCCATCGTTCCTAATTTGGTGATCTACCTTCAGTTGTTGACGATTTATAACCAGTTTTTATATTGTATTGTCCAACTATTGCTTTTAGTTTTAATTTCCCACACTAGTTTTAGTTGTAATTGTGATATTCTAGTTGTTTTACTGTCCTTCGTCGACAGGTGTTTATAATATACATATATTCCATTTCAATGTCAAATATGTTCTCGTCACAATATGGCTGAGATATTGCCGATGTGAAGTTAAATAATAACTCAGTCACTCACTCACTCAAGGTGATCAGCTACCAACTTACTTACTTGTCAGGGTAACTTTCCCTATCACCCATAATATAGATTCGGAATAATGTAAAGGGAACGAAATAATCTAGAATGTCAGAAAGATGTTTCTTCGATACGTTTTTCTTCTGCAATATCATGTCTAATGTATGCCAATCTTCTCAGTGACTGTGATCGTCTTGGAGTTAAAATACCGGGTCTGGGCTGCGTAGCCATGTTTAAAGTGGACCATGGTATTGCAACGGGATAGCACTATACAATCATCATTAGTTTGGGAAGTATCAAGCAGCACATACATATACACACATGCATGTTCGCACACTCACACACGCACGCACGCACACACACGCACGCACGCACGCACACACACACACAAACAAGTGCATATACACGTCACCATATCAAAATGCTGTACGCGACATGGTTATTTCTTCGCACCTTATTTAACATACCGGACATTCATAATGGTTCCCGCTTTTGGAAGTACCCTCTGCCCTCGCGGACGAGGCAATGCTCCCACACCCCGACCTCGCTGGTGAATCACTTCCCACCCTGCGCCCCCCGTCATCTTCCCACGGGACAGTGACTAACGACCATTTAAAGGTGACGACAAGACGATGCCGGTACATTAACACGTCTCACTGGATCATGTCGCGGGGAGGGATGGTATTTGAGGAAGGTGGGAATTCGTCTGGTCAAATCAATATTTGAAGATGGTTGTATGGGGATTGTTACTACATTTGTTAACATAACAGTGTTGCTTTTCGTGACACGCCCGCCCCTAAAATTAAATTTTAAAAACATTTAAAGCTATTTAGAAACGACTTAACTTCGACTTGCTGTGCACCTATATCTGAATCAGCTTCGCATGGGAACCTAACCTCAGGGACGTTTTGTTTTTCATATTTTAACTGCGTAAGGCGCGTTAGTGTAGGTTAGTGGACACACGGTGTCTCGTCACGCCGAATGCCTGGGTTCGAACTGGCTTCTGCAGATAGGTATAGTATGACCAGAAATTATTGAGAATTTTAGGAATATGTTTAATTGGATTTCCTGTATAAACAACCTTGACCAGCTATCAAGTGCTTGGTTTCGTTCAAGAGAGACAACTCCGTAAATCCGTAAATCCTTTTTCATTAGTTTGTGAAGAGTTATCCCCCTTTGTTTACTCGCTAGCAGACGACATTTTCAGTGATCCTCCGTATGGATGATTTAGAGAAGAGGAAGTTGAACTTAGAATATTATAACAAGGACATCAGATCAGCTAAAGTGTTTTCAAGTGGAACAGGCATCCCTTGAAAAATATTGCAATTGGATATGGCATTGAGCACCAGGAAGGCGCAGGTAGGCCCACAAAATTGACTGTCGGTGACAGGAGGCGGCTTGGTATTTTTGTTTTTAAAATCAAACGAAGGAGTTTAAAAAACTTAAGGCTGGATATGATTGATAGAGGAACTGTGGCTGTCTGTAAGAAGTAAATTAGAACTGAGCTGCATGCAATGGGTTGGCAGAAAAGTCGAGGAATTCTATCACCGATCATGAAACCTGAACAAAAGGAGCGAAGGTTGAACTGGTGCTTACAGCATAGAAATTTTAACTGGGACAATGTGATTTTCTCAGATGAAAGTTCTGTGTGGCTGTTTCCTAATACACTGAAATTCTGGACCAAACAAACTGAAAAATCTTTGTATCAGCGCCCAAAGTACAGTCCGAAATTTAACGTGTGGGGTGGCATATCTGTGTTAGGGGCAACGCCCTTCTGTGTATTTGAAGGGAATATGAACAGTGAGCGGTACACAGATATTCTCGAGGGACATATACTTCCATATGCTCACGTGTTCTATGGAAATTTTTTGATTTTCCAGCTGGACAACGACCCAAAATATCATTCAAAGCATTCACAGGCCTGGTTTCGGACCCAAAGTATGACGTTATAAGATTGGCCAAGCTATAGCGCTGACCTAAATCCAATAGAAAATGTTTGGGGACATATGAAGGAAAGTGTCAATACGAAAAATCTGACAAATATTGCTGAAATGAAAGAAGAGGTGGTCCGATATTGGGACAGCTTGGACCACGACTTTCTGTCTTCTTTGATCAGTAGTATGCCACGCCGCATTGAAGCCTGCATTGCTGCCCATGGTGACTTGACAAAATACTAACTGTTCACCTGTCTTTGAATCTCGAGTTATGTTCTGCTAATATTCACATTTACGCGAGTAATAAGTGAATTTTTTTTTAAATTACAATCTTAAATTCTCAATAATTTCTGGTTGTACTGTACAATGTCTGACGACTATATTCTGTCGTGAGAGTGCTCGAATATTGCAAAATGCTGGGTAAATCTAAACCCACTTACTTACTCCATCTGCAGGGCAGTTTAAGGTCTAATAGGGGACTCAAGAGTAATTTATATATTTGTAACTTACTAAAGAAATAAGAAAAATATAAGTCAACGTTCCCTACCCAGCCAAATATGTTGTTTTAACCTGGCTTATCTGCAATATTCAAAGTATTTACGTACCTTTATCGTTCATCCTGATAGGATATTTTCATAACGGGTGTTGCTCCTTCATCGCTGGCAGTAAAGGAATTTCCTTTATTAGTTTGAATTAAAACGATTTTAGATACAACAAAATTATTTGAAGCAACAGGCGTTATATGACACTCCCTAGAATACTTAGATGACGTTTTGCCCATGCCATGCAACATGACACCAACTTGGTGCCCCTCTCAGTGGGAATGGACTGTTCCATATCATATCTGGGATGTACCCGGATTGCATTGGGATAGGGGTGCTATGTAATTGACAAGACTATATATAGAAGGTGCTGGGAAACGGTGTCATTTTCATCAACAGTTGGATTAAGAGGAGGTGCCGGCATGATACGTGCTATCCTACTGTGTTGCGGTAGGTCATATGCTTCTGTATTACTGAACAGATTTTATCATATTTTGTAAAGAATATTTTTAACAGATGACTAAAAAGCGTTCAAAACTTGTTTATTAGTTTCAGCTCTTAACTAGGACACTGACCCTTGTCCGTCGTGTTTGATATAGCCCAAACTAAATTAATCAAAACCGAACATCATTATCTGGAATGTTGGCGACAATGATATATCCAATACCCTACACTCACTAGCTACGGCTGTGGGAACTGAATCGTTTGAGTGGCGCGGAACAACTGGAATTCACAGCCTATACTGTCCTGCCATCAGGGAATGAAAAGCATAAGAAATAATTAGGTGGTTGTCATAATATACTGCATGTCATTTTTGGTATTATTAAAAGCAACAAAATCTTCGAGGATTGTTTAAATATTTTAGATAAAAGTTTGACTATTATCAAGAATGGATGTATGGATGCCTCTAAGCAAACGTAGCGCTCTTGATAAAATGAATGTGGTCTTATCACCTTTAACAGCCGGGGAACTAAACAGGTAATCGCCACGTTGGTATGGCATCTTTCGTTTCGTACATCAACAGAGGTTCCTGCATATACATCCATCCCCATCCACATATTCATGGGACCGCGATGCCTTGTACAGAAGGTTAAAACTGGTTTTGGTATCGATATCATATGATCAAAATGTCAAAATAAGACCATTGCTAATTCCGAAGCTGGATGAAGTTTGTGTTAACCCGCTGTGTACACTTAAACCGTATCTCTGTTACCAAGAACTGAATTGTATAACGAAACACGCTGACTTTCTAATTGTCTCGCGTACGTACGCACAAATGTCAAAGTCACATAGTTAACTCAGAACGTCAGCTATCCCTTCAGTACGCATTACAACGTCACCTACTACTCCAGTTTGCATTACGATATCTCTTAGTACTTCGGTATGCATTATGACGTCAACGTCCAAGCAATGTACCTATTACGACGTCTTTTTATGTCCATTCTGTGATTTATATGTCCATGGCCGAGGTTAAGGTCCCTTCGTCACTAAAGTCTCCTCTGAGTATGCCTCTCGTTGAGAAATCTCAATGTATCCATAAGAAAAACGGACCCCTCTCCTGCTTTCTGATGCCTCCAAGTTAACAAAGAAGTTATAGCAGTTAGATTCAGACTTCAATATCCCCATGACACCGCTTGGCCTTCCAGTGGACCTATAAGGAATTATATAGTCCTGGGTACTGAGATCAGAATGACCTTCTAGCAATATTGGTTTGCTTATCAGCTGCTTTCCATACTGGTGACCACTGTCTGCCTCTGCTTACTATCTTGGAGAAACGTACTGGAGTAGCTGGAATGTCAGCTGAGTGGGTCATATTGTATTTATCTGATAGACATCACTGTTTGTGTGTAGATGGTGTGTAGCTTAATACGAACGTATCTGGACATGAATGCATCTTTATGTGATATAATAATGGTAATTTATAAAGCGCCTGTTTCCACACACTATTTCATGCTTAAAGCGCTAACACATTATAACCCCTGATAGCCCAAGTTGCCTGTTAGGCGCTAGAAGGTTAAAGTCACACGACTTGTCCCATCGGGTACCCATTTTCTGCTGGGTGAACAAACTCACTTGCCTAAAGTGAGACCATATGTATCACACGTGCTTCCTTGTTGGGCAGACCTGAGGTCCAAGATATCAGTCCATGACTATTCCAATGCACATCTCTACAGTCTTCCGCATCATGCTATCACCAAACACCAGAAGTTTCAACATTCTGAAGCCAATAGATTCAGTGCTGGAAACGCATTTGATCAACAACGCCTACAAGGACTAATCAGTGGGTGTGCAAATTATTGTTAGATACCAGCGCTCTAAGTGTGTATTTTGTTGGATTAATTTAACTTACTAAGCATGCACTACGAGTTCGGCTTCCAACACGAGAGCCACTACCACAATCGTCTTCTATACCAATAGCCATTTCGACGTTGACTTTTACCAATCTAGGCACTACACAATCATCTTCTACTCACGTACGCATTGCGACTTCGTCATCCACTCCTATGGGCATAACAAAATCATCGTCTTCTCCTGTAGGCATTTCGGTGTTGTAGGTGTTACGCAATCATCTTCTACTCCTTTGGGCATTTCGACGTCGTCATCCCCTCATGTAGGCTTTACACAGTCATACTCCAATCCAGTAGGCATTACGACGTCACCTACAAATGTACTACTGCAGTGGCCATTATGCTGGCATCCTCTACTCCAGTAGGCATTACGACGTCACCTACAAATGTACTACTGCAGTGGCCATTATGCTGGCATCCTCTACCCCAGTAGGCATTACGACGTCACCTACAAATGTACTACTGCAGTGGCCATTATGCTGGCATCCTCTACTCCAGGAGGTATTACGACGTCATCTACAATCCAAGTATACATTACGAAGTCATGTTACCGTCTGTGAACTCGTAGTTCTCGAAGACAGACAGGGTCTGCTTCTGGACACCAGACACGACGCAAATACCCGAATACGCTCACAAGTAACACCAGGCGAGTAGTTAGCCCACTCATCAATTCCCAAACATCTCAGCTTTCTTCAAATCTATTTTTGATGGTCTTCAGCTGTGTCCATGTGGTGTTGAAGGGGCCACAGAATAACAAATTGGCAGTTATGATGACTTTCTCTTTTCAGATCAGTCAAGCACCTGTTTATTGGTATGGTGAATAATGTCAGTCTTGAGGTTGATTGTTCATCTAGGTAATCTAGCGATGTGATTAACTGTTTATGTTTTGTAACTTGGCATTTTGACACAAGTTACTGCGTATATGATGTTAACCTCGAAGCATACGACAGCGTTTCTGCAACACAGCCGTTTTCATTGTCCCACCATTATTACATAACGTTTTTAACAAACCTAAATGTGTTATACAGATAAGCCTGTACATCAATCTTCCAGACCTATTTGAAGGGCTCGAGAGTTACTAACGAGGGCATAAAGGTGCCTTGGTGTCAGGATAAAATTATAACAGCGTTGACACACTGCGGCGGAAATTCATTAATCTTCACCTAATATCATATCACCGGCATCTTTTTCTGGTTGCAACGTATGCAACCACCTACCAATGCAAACATAGCTGATAACGTGTCATCCGGGCATTTTTACTGCGGAGCTACAAAACATGCGCAGAGGATTGCGTCGAACACCTCTGTTGTGGATGGAGCATGAGGTTCAGGAAGGCAAGCATTGCCTGTCCTTTGTATATCTATGTAAACCTGGGGCGGTTGTATCCGTTGTACGAAGATTATGTATATATTGTAGAACAATAATTGTTAAAAGAAAGGTGAGAAAGGTTTTTTGTTGGTCTGGCTTTTGAAAGTTTAAGGGGCCAATGTCACAGTTTTCTGAAAAGGCATTTGAAAAGGCATTTGAAAATCAGTTTTATGGAAATCTGTAATAATCTATATGCATGGAAATCAGTTACATACTGAGTCAAAAAAGAAACTTCACAAATGTAATTTTTCGACTCTAGGAAAACGTTAGCAAAACCCATTCAAACCCATCCATTCGTCGTGCAAATGACGTTAGTGCCAAATCAGGTTTTGCACGTGCAGTCGATCACGTGATCTTCGCATCGAAGTTTTCTTCATATGCACGTGTTTGTTTGCACTGGCCTCAAGAATTGAAAAAACACTTTTAAACCACAGTTCTAACGGTACTTGACATGCCAGGATTGTCAAATGTGCAACGTGAACGTGCCGTTGGCATGTTGCAAGCGGGAAGATCAGTTATTGACCTCGCAAGAGCAATGGGATGCAGCCGTCGTACTGTGTATGACTTGCGAGGTCGTCTACAACAAACTGGCACCACTTCTGATCGCCCAAGGTCGGGTCGTCCACGTGTGACGTCACGAGCAGAAGACCGTCAAATCGTCCTACGTCACCTACGTGACAGATTTCTGCCGGCTACACGAACCAGGGCTGAGATGTTTAGAGGTCGACTGTCCTCACAGACCATTCGAAATCGGTTGCGGGCTGCCAGTCTCCATTCTCGACGTCCATATCGTGGCCCAATATTGACGCTGTTTCATCAACGTCAACGTCTGCTGTGGGCCCAACGTCACCTCCGATGGACCCAGAGAGACTGGAATCGAGTCGTCTTTAGCGATGAATCCAGTTTTACCCTCATGATTCGCCGACGGCAGGCATAGAGTCTGCAGACGAGGTCGTGGACGGTATGCGCAATGTTGTGTACAGGAAGTCGACAGATTCGGGGGCGGAAGTTGCATGGTGTGGGGTGCTTTCTGTGGGGACAACCGTTCCCGACTTCTGGTCATCCGTGGAAACCTCACAGCTGCTGCTTACCGCGACCAGGTGCTCACCCCTGAACTCGTTCCTTTCATGGCGGCTCATGGCCCAGGTCTGCAGTTCCAGCATGATAATGCTCGGCCGCATACCGCGTGTTGACACGAAATTTCCTTCAAAACGCTGGAATCAACGACACGGACTGGCCATCGAGGTCCCCTGACCTTAATCCAATAGAGCACGTTTGGGATGCACTTGGGAGAAGGCTTCGTGGTCTTAGGAACCAACCTCAGAATTTGCAGGAACTTGGCGCTGCCTTGCAAGAGCAATGGCGCAGAATCCCCAACCACGTGTTCACAAGCATCAGGCAGTCGATGAGGAGACGGTGTTTGGCAGTGGTGAATGCGCGGGGTGGCCATACACGATATTGAACTGAGAAATTTCGATTTTTTTTATTCTTGTGACTTGACATTCTGTATACCCATGTTTTGGAACGGCGGTGTAGCCTAATGGAACTGATTACGGCACTGTCAGTGTATCGTGTACATCACACAGATCTCAGCAATGAAATAATAACAATTTAACCATCTTACCATCTCGTGTTCTTTTATAGTGCCCTGAAGAAAGTTTCTTTTGACTCAGTATATATTTTACGATTTACGAAAGCAGTTGATCGAAAACACCACGATAAGATTTAATAACAATTGCTAGTGACTAATATCGATTTTAATATGTACAGGACGCGCCTGTCACACGCACACGCACACGCACACGCACACGTACGCACACACACTACGTTACCGTGGATGTTTGTGTTTTCGGGTATATACAGGTAAACCTGGGTAAACATAGGAGATTACTGTATGAAGGCAATGTCCGTTTCATCCATAAGGGACGCCGACATTTAAACTGGGTTTGTGATAATTAGTTTCGTCTACGTCACATTCCATCATACTTGGGCTTGGCACGTGAATCAAATGCATCGAGCCAAAGGAGCGCAATCAAGATAAATGAAGAACCTGAAATATACATACAGAAGCGACATAGCCAGGTATATTTTGAAAATCCTTGCAAAAAAGTCCTGGATAAATGTTAACATTCCATTCTGTACATGGCACATTCCTTACTCAGATAAGGTAATCAAGACAATCCCTGGCATGTAGAGATTTGACTATCTGTGTGCGCGTCATGAAAAATTCTGTTTATAAAATAATGGCATACGCTTTGCAATGTCGGTAGATAAAACTGTATGAACTCAAGAGTATATATGTCATAATTCATCATACCAGTGAATCACGTTTACAATGAAACGTGACTTTAAAAGGGAATTGTTTGACAAGTTCCTGGCAACCAAATTTCCATAACGCTGACAGCCTTGAAATTCATCATAATATCCGTTAGCCGTATTCATGGCTGAAAAGATGAACTTTCCGAAAAGCATTTACTATAATCGCGTTCTGATCTCAGTATTACTGGTGAAATTTGCGACTGATCAGAATGCACTTATTATGAAATGCTTTAGCTAGCAGTTACAAGTCAGGAAGGATTTCTGAAGTTTAGTGTCACTGAACGTTTTTAAACTATTCAAATTGCCGCACACAGGATTTTCACGAGTGTCCGTCTGGTCACTGTGCCAAGAAAATGTGATGTTTCTTGTTGCGGATGACGGGCGAAATACATTGGTTCAAACAAGACCCTGACCTCCCCTCGCCTGTCTGTCTAGGGGATGAACCTCTCCGTGTGTCTGTAGAATATTCATTATGGAACAGTGTTGAAATTGTGTTGCAGTGTTTCCATTAAGATTCCTTAGAGGACAATTTAGGCTACGTTAATAGTAATTTGAAAGCTTCTGTAACAGCCATGACAATCCAGCACGGGGTAGAACCTATAGAACCTTGTAGCATATAAGTTGTACAAGCGTGTGTGCAGACCGGCAATGTGCAAAGATCACTTCTCACCCTGGATTCCCAACCAAGGAAGTTTGGCTACAGGTCCTGCTAAGTAGATATTACCCATACTATCTTTATTGTTGCGAGAGCGACGTTTCAGTGTAGGTTATAACACCCTTATCACTGGCTTGATTCCGAAACGTCGCTCTCACAGCAATAAAGAAGTTGTTCATCCATGTACTGTTATCCTTCCTTACTGCTCCAACTTCTAAATGCCTCTCAAAGAAGCCGGGACCGCCTCCGTGGTGTAGTGGTTAGAGCGTCCGACCGGAGAGCGGAAGGTCACGGGTTCGATCCCCGACCGCGTCATACCAAAAGACGTTAAAATATGGTACTTGTTGGTCCCTGCCTGGCGCTCGGCATTAATGGGTACAACAAGGACTGGTCGGCTCGAAGTCGGTATAATGTGTCTGAGTGGGGTATTCATGCTTCACTGCGGCATGGTATCTCAGTGGGCTAGCACTATAAAACCAGCTTTAGTCTGGGCTAGTACAAGCAGCCGCACATACACATACACGTGCATGCACGTCGTCATATGAGCGAAATATTCTCAAGTACGACGTTAAACCCAATTTCACCTCACCTAAAAGAAGCCGTACTGTCAATGTTGTTGTTCTCAGTGCTCATGTGTTTGTGTGCTACCACTACTGTACACCACATTGTAATTCCTTTCCAGTTGTATTGATTTAACCTGCTCAATGTGACAAGACAACTGTTAGCTGCATAGCATTTCGTTGTTGCCAATGTGGTTCTTGAACATGATGATTTCTGGCTAACTATGTCAACTTGGAAATCGAAACGTCACAACCAAATGAAAATAGCTAAACAGAGATAGACACCAGGATCTGTATAATCATGCAAAGATGGCCCCAAAAGATATGGCCCGTAAGGCTAGGTCACATGTGATGTGATGTGATGTGATGTTTCCTTAATGGCTTAGCGTTTCTCCGACAGGCATTGCCTTTCTCCACCCAGCCTGTAGCTTGGCACTAAGCTCCTTCCTGATGTTAGCATAGGTAGCATTCAATGCTTGATTGTAGTTTTCCTGTGGATCCACGGTATGATCGTAAAGCTCTGCAGCAACCAACTTATTCCAGTGGGTAACGAACTTCTTACCACCAGTAAACTTGACCCATTCTGTGTAGCGATATGAGTCTGTTCTCATGGTGTAACCCATCACAGCTTTGCCCGTCAGAGGATCGCCATCTCTGGGATACTGGGAGAAGGCTGCAGTCTTCAATGTTGTATTTGGATTCTTCACAAGAGGCATCAGACTGAGTCCTTCTGTACACAGGGTAACATTTTGCGAATTGTCAGGACATGTCTCGATTTTAGGAAGTTCTGCAGCTTCAGCAAGTGTTGGAAAGAGGTCCACAAATTCTGTGAACTGTTCTGTGACGATCCCCTGGTCGGTGAGTCCTGGGATGTGAATCATCATGGGAGCATGGGTAGCATCCTCAAAGTTTGTTTGCTTCTCCCATTCACTATGTTCCCCAAGCTGCCACCCATGGTCTCCCCAGAAGGATATGATAGTGTTGTCTGACAGGCCAAGATTGTCAAGCTCAGCTATTACTCTGCCAAGTTCGTAGTCTGTGAAACTCATACAGCTGTAGTATGCCCTTCTTAACTCTAGGGTAACGTTATGCGGAAAGGTAAAATTGATATTTCCAACGTCTTTTAACCCAAGTGGCTTAATGTTCTTAAACAGACCCATGTTAGTAAAGTTGTGCCAAGCAACTGTGGGCATTCCCACTGGTGCAAAATAATTAGGAGGAGGTCTAATATTCTCAAGAGGGTAATAGTCCATAAAACGAGCTGGAAAATTCCAGGGAAGATGAGGTTTGTGAAGTCCAACCGCCACAAAGAAAGGTTGCTCACCTGACTTAGCATTCGGGGCCACATCTTGCAGAACCTTTATTGCATTGTCAGCCAGCAGGGTGTCTTGAAGAGGTTGCTGTGCTTCTCTTTCCTCAGACACGGCTTCCCAAATGAGATCATCTCCCTTATATTTATCCGGTGCATGAAAATACGGGTCTGTCCATGACACAGGATCATCATTACCCGAAGACGACCCTGGGTGGAACACCTTCCCCATCCCTATTGTCCTGTAGCCATTCTGCTTGAAGTACCCTGGCAGAGTGGTAAAGTTTCCTCCATATTTCCTGAAGTAAGGGCCGATGGAGTAGATGTGGCTTGTATCGGGTCTCCTACTCGTAAGAAGGGCCGTTCTGCTTGGATTGCAAAGTGCTTGGGAAACATAGGCTCTCTTGAGGAGCAAACTCCGCTGGGCTAATGCATCAAGAGTAGGTGTCTGCATTGTTGGATAGACAGGCGAAGGGAAGTCAGGACCAAGATATGCCCCAAGGTTTGGCCGCATATCATCCGAAACGAGAAACAGAACATTTTTCCTGGCAAGCACCACTGGAAGAAGGAGAAGCGCAAGCCACTGCATCGTTGGCATGGAAATCGGAATGGTATAACCAAGCCCTAGAGGATTTGTTTTATACTGATAGGATCTGGTGCATTTAGGAACCTAGACATTCCATTTTTATCTCAATCACGATACACATTTACAGAACGGAATGACGTTTGCATTAGCGACAAATATGTGGTTATCACCAGCAGATAGGCTTGCTTGGAATTTTGTCTGAAAGGCCAAATGAGCGAATGGCACACATGTACATTCTCAGACCTGGTTATATATTGTTATGTAAAAGATTAGGCCTTAGTATACCTGATAACAAAAGACAGAAGTCCTTTTTCACACGCAATACAGTAAGAATGTAATTCTTAGAATACCATCAAATAGTAGGTTCAACCACAAATCTTCTGAAGGTTTTAATTTTTAAAATAATCTGAGTATGATTAAATGTATGATTTGCATTTGTCACCCCTATATGAACTCAACAAATTGGACATAATAATTACAAGGAGTATTATGGATAACAACCTTTACATTTTACAAACACATCTTCAGTGCCGCATCTTAACTCATCTCCATGTGAATGATTGGGAATACATATTAGTTGTTGTGTGGTGAAAGGTAATGTTACGTACAATGGATTATTCCAGTGTTTGCGGAATCTATAGAAAGAGTTCATAGAGCAGAACGTAAAGCGTATGTATTCTGTTTAACATTAACTGGGAAAAACTAAGAAACTGATGGTTGCACAGATGTGAATAGCGTCTCAGAGGTTGAACTTGATCCAGTGACTTAGTCAAGGTTGCTGGGAGTGTTGTTGAAATGTTCTGAAAGACCTGACCTCAAGTCGGCCTTCTAGATGGAGGGCCTGTATCCTAATCGTTCTACATGGCGTATGTCGACAGGTTTCAGTCATGTATGACTGTCCACAACATTTGCAATGTAGTCCATTCACTGTCAAAGATACGATAAGGCTATGATAGTTCAATGGACTTCTCTGTGATTGTGGAATGGGTTCTTTTTTCACTTTTACTTAGAGTGTTCAAATAATAAACACTGCTTCTAGCGTGTGGGGACTCCCGGTTTCCCATTGGTTCCACGTAACCAAGACGACTTAATGGATCACATGGTCAGAGTCAGTGACCTGCTTGATGACATTTAGCAAGGGCGAGCTGGCTAAGGCGCCTGGCTACTGATCTAGCGAGCTTGAGGTGCCGGAATCGAGCCCATGTAAAGGGTGCAAAAACCCTGAAAACAACTTTGTGTGCAAATTCTTTTAGTGTTGTTACAATCCCTAGTGTACAGTACACAACCCTGTGCACTTACAAGAACATACGAATCCGTCAGTAAATGACCAGATGGTAGCCAGATGTAAACGTGCAAACACCTAGTTGCGGGTAGAGCAACGTGCAGTAAACGTGGACAAAGTTCTGTGACTATGTGTCCAAGTCCACCTAGCTGTGAATGGGCACACACACACACACACACACACACACACTCAGAGAGAGAGAGAGAGAGAGAGAGAGAGAGAGAGAGAGAGAGAGAGACAGAGAGCGAGAAACCAATAACCAAAGACACACAGTCACACACACGGAGACACACACGGACACACACACACAAACAAAATTACATGAAGACACACACGCAAAGACCCGCACGCAAAAAAACACTCAAACACACACGCGCGCACGCGCGCGCCAATCCACACAGAGGGACGCACACACAAATCTGATCGGAAGTCCTGGAGAAAAGTTAACATTTCATTTTGTACATGACACACTCCTTACTCAATTAACGTGATCAAGATAATCACTGGAATGTAGAGATTTGTGTATATGTCTGTGTGCGTGTTAGAACATTCTGTTTATAAAACAAGGTCAAACGTTCTGCAAATCTTCGCAGATAAAACTACATGAGATGTAACTACATCATAATCCGCCACAGCAGCGAGTCACTTTTACAGTGAAACGTGGTTTTTAAGGGGAATCGTTTGACAAGCTCCTGACACACCAATTTGATAATATTGACGAACGTGACCTTCATCGTATCCAAGTTAGCCGCAGGATTGAAAAGCTGGACGTTCGGAGCAGTATTTACGAAATATAGTCACGCTCTTATCGTAGTGTTGTAATCTGTCGTAGCACCTAGCCGTATGGCACTAGTAAGTCAAATTTGAGACACAGCAGAATATACTAATTATGAAAGATACTAACTCGCAGTTACAAGTCAAGAAGAAATTCTGAAATTTAACGCCAATTATCGTTTCTCAACTGATCAGATTGCCGCAAAAAAAGATTGGCCCTGTGCCATGAACATGTTTTGTTTCTTGTTGCCGATTACATGTAAAAGACATCGGTTCATACAAGGACCCTGACTTCCCTCTGCATGTCCAGAAACAGGCACTCAAGGGATGAATTTTTCCGCGTGTAAGTGTAATTTTTTAGGGAACAGTGTTGTAATTGTATTAATTATTTCCGTTAAGATCCACTGGAAGAGAGTTCATGAAAACTCGGCACACGTGCTCCAGGAACTATACGAATCTCACAATCGAATCGAGACTTCTTTTGATTGTGGAAAAGGTTTAGTAACCTTATCTATTTCCAAAACAAAATTTGATAAAACGGTAAATGACAATATTTATTCAATCCATATACCTTTACATGTGATATTTCCTTAATGGCTTAGCGTTTCTCCGACAGGCATTGCCTTTCTCCACCCAGCCTGTAGCTTGGCACTAAGCTCCTTCCTGATGTTAGCATAGGTAGCATTCAATGCTTGATTGTAGTTTTCCTGTGGATCCACGGTATGATCGTAAAGCTCTGCAGCAACCAACTTATTCCAGTGGGTAACGAACTTCTTACCACCAGTAAACTTGACCCATTCTGTGTAACGATATGAGTCTGTTCTCATGGTATAACCCATCACAGCTTTGCCCGTCAGAGGATCGCCATCTCTGTGATACTGGGAGAAGGCTGCAGTCTTCAATGTCGCATTTGGATTCTTTACAAGAGGCATCAGACTGAGTCCTTCTGTACACAGGGTAACATTTTGCGAATTGTCAGGACATGTCTCGATTTTAGGAAGTTCTGCAGCTTCAGCAAGTGTTGGAAAGAGGTCCACAAATTCCGTGAACTGTTCTGTGACGATCCCCTGGTCGGTGAGTCCTGGGATGTGAATCATCATGGGAGCATGGGTAGCATCCTCAAAGTTTGTTTGCTTCTCCCATTCACTATGTTCCCCAAGCTGCCACCCATGGTCTCCCCAGAAGGATATGATAGTGTTGTCTGACAGGCCAAGATTGTCAAGCTCAGCTATTACTCTGCCAAGTTCGTAGTCTGTGAAACTCATACAGCTGTAGTATGCCCTTCTTAACTCTAGGGTAACGTTATGCGGAAAGGTAAAGTTGATATTTCCAACGTCTTTTAACCCGAGCGACTTAATGTTCTTGTATCGACCCATGTTAGTGAAGTTGTGCCAAGCAACTGTTGGCATTCCCACTGGTGCAAAATAATTAGGAGGAGGTCTTATATTCTCAAGAGGGTAATAGTCCATAAAACGAGCTGGAAAATTCCAGGGAAGATGAGGCCTGTGAAGTCCTACCGCCACAAAGAAAGGCTGCTCACCTGACTTAGCTTTCGGCGCCACATCTTGCAGAACCTTTATTGCATTGTCAGCCAGCAGGGTGTCTTGAAGAGGTTGCTGTGCTTCTCTTTCCTCAGACACAGCTTGCCAAATAAGATGATCTCTAGCATACTTATCGGGTGCATGAAAATACGGGTCTGTCCATGACACAGGATCATCATTACCCGAAGACTTCCCTGGATGGAACACCTTCCCCATCCCTATTGTCCTGTAGCCGTTCTGCTTGAAGTACTCTGGCAGAGTGGTAAAGTTTCCTCCATATTTCCTGAAGTAAGGGCCGATGGCGTAGATGTGGCTTGTATCGGGTCTCCTACTCGTAAGAAGGGCTGTTCTGCTTGGATTGCAAAGTGCTTGGGAAACATAGGCTCTCTTGAGGAGCAGACTTGTCTTGGCTAAAGCATCAAGAGTAGGTGTCTGCATTGTTGGATAGACAGGCGAAGGGAAGTCAGGACCAAGATATGCCCCAAGGTTTGGCCGCATATCATCCGAAACGAGAAACAGAACATTTTTCCTGGCAAGCACCGCAGGAAGAAGGAGAAGCGCAAGCCACTGCATCGTTGGCATGGAAATCGGAATGGTAAAACCAAGCCCTAGAGGATTTGTTTTATACTGATAGGATCTGGTGCATTTAGGAACCTAGACATTCCATTTGTATCTCAGTCACGATACACATTTATAGAATTGAATGACGTTGGTATTAGCGACAAATATGTGGTTATCACCAGCAGATAGGCTTGCTTGGAATTTTGTCTGAAAGGCCAAATGAGCGAATGGCACACATGTACATTCTCAGACCTGGTTATATATTGCTGTGTAAAAGATTAGGCCTCAGCATTTCTGATAACAAAAGACAGAAGTCCTTTTTCACACGCAATACAGTAAGAATGTAATTCTTAGAATACCATCAAATAGAAGGTTCAACCACAAATCTTCTGAAGGTTTTAATTTGTAAAATAGTCTGAGAATGATAAAATATATGATTTGCATCTCTCACCCCTATATGAACTCAACAAATTGGACATAATAATTACAAGGAGTATTATGGATAACAACCTTTACATTTTACAAACACATCTTTAATGCCGAATCTTAACACATCTCCATGTGAATGATGGGGAATATATATTAGTTGTTGTGTGGTGAAAGGTAATGTCACGTACAATGGATTATTCCAGTGTTTGCGGAATCTATAGAAAGAGTTCATAGAGCAGAACGTAAAGCGTATGTATTCTGTTTAACATTAACTGGGAAAAACTAAGAAACTGATGGTTGCACAGATGTGAATAGCGTCTCAGAGGTTGAACTTGATCCAGTGACTTAGTTAAGGTGGCTGGGAGTGTTGTTGAAATGTTCTGAAAGACCTGGCCCCGATTTCTCGAAACAAACTTAAGTCTGTTTTCAGACTTAAGTCTGAGTTTTTACTCAAATTTGAGAAAACTCAGCAAAATGCATTTCTCAAACAAAACTGAGTTCGATTTTGGACTCAAACTGAGTTGACAATTTGAGTTTGGTAGGGAGGTGATTTAAGTTTTTTGGTGATCACAAAATGGCGATGATAAATAGACGTAGACGCCGTAGAGTGAAACGTAAATCCACTTTGAGTAGATCATTAGTTGACAGACAGAACCCTCTCGAGGTTATGTCACAAGAGGAGCTCTTTCTGCGGTTCCGGTTCCGTGCTGAGAGTATTTTATTTATTGTTTCACTTGTTTGCGGGAAACTCGAACGGTGTTCAATCCGAAGCAACCCACTACCTGTCTTAACGCAAGTTCTAGTCACTCTGCGTTTCTTGGCCACTGGGTCTTTTTATTCATTAATCGCCGATACGTATGCGACCATCTCCACCTCATCTGTGTTTCGGTCAGTCAGGGATGTATGCTCTTGTCTCATTGAACATCTCCGGCATTTCATACGTATGCCAAGCGGACAAGATGCCGACATGACCAAGAAACAGTTCTTTCAAATTGCAGGTGAGTGTATTTGATTGCTTTTACCTTCCTTTCGTAGCAAAGCTCATTCTAGGTCAAATAAAGGGGGGCTACTCTCAATCTTGTCATTTCTAGTTCCGATGAACCGATATGTAATCATGCATAAATGAAGAGACTCGTATTAAAAATTCCCGTAAGACCCACTGACATAACGATATTGCCAATGTCGGAAAAAATTAAACTTTACAGACATATCCCATACGATATGATAAAAATATATTTTTATAAACTTGAAAAGAACCAGAAATATTCCTTGATGTACTGTTTAAAAAACACCCAAAACTTAATGATACAATAATGTCTATATAATAATTGTATAATATATGAATTTATCAAAAAAATGTGAATTATGGAAAATGTACTTTTCAGGATTCCCCAATGTTCTGGGATGTGTGGATGGAACATTCATCCGTTTAATGGCACCATCTGAGAATGAAGCAGACTATTTGAACAGGAAAGGCTTTCATTCACTCAATGTTCAGGTAATATGTTTATGTTAACTAATAACCACTTTTCTCATGTACAAGGCATGAAATTACTTTCAGCATTAAAAAAAACATATTTCATTACCTATGCTGTTACCACCAAAATGTAGATTATCACCATATCAATTCTTCTTAAGTCAAATTTGAATTTTGCCCTATTCCTCACCACACTGGTAGAATGTGTGAAGCTCAATTCTGTTGTCCCCTGCCATGATATTGCTCGAATATTGCTAAAAAGCGCTGGCATAAAACTAAACTCCGTCACTTTTATGCTCAAATGTAAATCCAAAACAGTCAAGACCAATTACCTACTGATTTCAAATAATAATTGTTATATTAAGCTGACATAGTATTTCAATCACTTTTCAGATGATATGTGATGCGAGATACAAATTCATCAACTGTGTTGCAAAGTGGCCAGGGAGTGTCCATGATAGTCACATCTTCAGAGACAGCAGAATCAGCATTGCGTTTGAAAATGGTATAACTTCATAGAGCAACTGTAATAACATAACTTCCACTGTATAAACAAACAAAATACCAAATGACACTGTTTGAAGAACACAGTTTATTTAATAATTCTTGAAGACTTTTTTTCAAACAAAATATTAATTGTGGTTCTGTTCTTCTGAATTAATAGTAGGTACATTTTATATATGAACATAGCTTTTTACTGAAGATGAGGTACAATATTAGGTACATCATATGAAGTAGTAAGGTGTATGACTTGGGATGCCATGACACATTGATACATCAATGCATCGATACTTTTTCTAAGGCAATACAATTATCGATACATTGACAATTGTATTGATATTTATGTTTAAAAATATTGGTTTAAATATTATAAATATTTACATTTATCAATTGTATCATGTTTTTTGATGTTATGAGGGTTATAAAAGATTATATTTCATGCACATAGATGGGAAATTAGAACTTATTATCTCTAAGAATCAAACATGTTGATCTTTTCATGGACAATATTTCAACATTAATGTTCAAAATGTTACCAAATTTAAGCAATAATGCCGCGAAAATGGGTATTGTATTGTGTATTGAATCATGACATGGGTATCAGGTTACATATCGATTCATGAAACTTATGTATCATGACATCCCTATGTAAGACATCGTTTCCATTTACTTACTATATTTAACAAAAAGAAGACCTGTCATACACTTGGTATGTTTTATATGATAAAATGGTAGAAGCT
Source organism: Haliotis rubra (assembly GCF_003918875.1). Taxonomy (NCBI): domain Eukaryota; kingdom Metazoa; phylum Mollusca; class Gastropoda; order Lepetellida; family Haliotidae; genus Haliotis; species Haliotis rubra. Next base: position 91,617 of record NW_025767210.1, on the reverse strand, counting down.
TAGTTATGTTTCCTAATAGTGTTGGGCATTGGTTAGAATCTCTTAACTGATGATTGGTTCATTACAACCAATCAATTATCGAAAATATTTGGTTAACGTCATTATTCAAATTTTCCTGGATATGTTTGTTAATGCACAAAAAATAGAGTAGAAAACGTGTAGTTCTTATACATTTTTTAACTAATTGCACAAAACTTGTATGTTAGGAACATAATTTTTCTTGAGTTTTTATAATAAATTCAGTCATGACTTGAAACGAGCTGGAAGTGCTTATGAAATGTAACAGACACAACCAACCTTGTAAAAAATAATGTTAATGCAAACAAATGTTCCAAAATTGTTAATGTTTGATTATGAGAAAACATCGATTGCTTGGTCGTTTAGTCATTGCGACCAATATTTGATTATTTCAATTAATCGGACCACCACTATTTTTACTTAATTATATTCTTCCAGCTCTAAATACTAAGCTTTACTCTCAGTCTTACCTACAGTAATAATAACACTGCATGCTCACAACACTCTTTGCTCCAGCCCTCGGCCATTTCAATTTTTACACTGATAGGCTAAGCTTGCCACAGTTTAACTACCGGTACAATGTTAAAGATTGTAAACTCACTTGCTCTCTCTTACTTCAGAAGGAAATATTAATAGCCGTAGGATATCTTTTTTTATTTTCATATATTTCATGTTTGCAAATTTACATAGGAATGTCAACAGAACCATCCACACAGATTGTGATTTGTTATATGTTATAGGTACCTACAAGGGATTACTGTTGGGAGACTCAGGATATCAATGCAAGTCCTACTTGATGACACCATTCCTAACCACATCATCCCATGCTGAAGAGAAATATAACAGAAGTCACAGTAGAACCAGAGTTTTGATTGAGCAGAGTTTTGGAATTTTGAAAAGGAGATTTTCTTGTTTACATAGAGGATTAAGGACAACACCTCAAAATGCCTGCAAAATAGTAACTGCTTGTGTCATTCTACATAATATTGGCATTGATAGAAAAGATATAATAGATGTTGAACAGGTTGATATTGAGACCAATCAAAATGTCAGTGTCCATATAGCTGATGACTGGACAGGTAACAATGTTCGAAAACACTTGTGTCAGCAGTGTTTTAGTTAGATATTCCATTACAGCTTAAACAATATATCTCATGAGAACATTCTGTGTTGAACATATTTGGTCAAGTAATGAATAGAAATGTACATTATCAGAAAATAACTTAAGACAGATTATCTGCCTTGATTAACAATTACGTGTATGAATATTAGTCATCAAAACATCATTCTATGCAGTAAAGAGAAAATTTCATCCATAAAGTTGTATGTTTCATTTTTGGCACCCCTAACAATTATTCTTCACTAATACGGTTCTGTTTTCTTAGTATTTCCATTTCTAATTTCAGCTTTTCGTGTTCTAATTTAATCAATGCTACCTTTGCCCTGAAAAATTCTGCTTCTTCTTTTAATTTAACAATTTCACATTTAAATTTGGATTCCTCTGCCTGTAGGGTTAGTATTTCCTGCTGTTGCAGCTTTAGTTTCTTTTTGGGCGGAAGATTGGAATTGTTAGTGGCATTTGCTGTTGCAGTTGTAGCTGTAGATGTAGTTGCAATAGGAGTAGCAGTAGTAGTAGTGGTAACAGTGGTTGATTTTGGAGTACCAGCGGCGATAGTTGGGATCTGCAGTATTCCTTCCTCCATGACAAGGAAATTTATTGCACTTTGAAGAACTGTTATATAAATAATTGTCAACAGTTATTATTGTAAAGAATTGCTATAGAATAGCATATCAGTTATGCCAGATTATAATCATATAAATCACAATATAAATTTAGAAATGAGACAATAAGTCAAATATATATTTTTTTTAGTATCTCTTCATAGGACAGTTCCATTTCATTTATAAATGTTAAAAGTGGTTACAATAGATTTCTATATATATATTTTTTTATGTAAATAGTCATCTGTTTGTCAGATAATACAGTAGTTATTGGGAGATGAATAGTCCCATTTTATTATTATTGCAAAGTCTGATTGGTCAGTATGTCATGGTTAAAGAGACAATTATCTTTTAGTACATTAACATGTAATGGTACGATAAAAATGTGTCCCACATTTTACAGTTTATTTTAATGGATAAAGTATAAGAATGGTATATAAGTGTGGACAAACCATGCTCATTAGTATCAGTGAAGTCCATGGACACACTTGGTTCTTCCTCCGAAACACAAGGAATTACATCAAAATCTGAAAATACATTCATGAGGAAAGTGAAACAGTATTTTTGAATGCACTTATCTGAGGTGTGCTGTGCTATTCATTGTCAGCGTTATGGGCATACCTTATGTGGAGTTTGGAGCTACATATAAATGAACATTATTATTACTACTATTAATATTATGATGAAATGGCATTTACAGTAGGAAAATGTGATGAAGCTAAATTGCTAAATAAAGCATTGTTAATGTTTTATGTTTCCAAATAACACCTTGTTAATATACAAACTGGCTTATATTTTTACAGTTTTTTGTGCTGCTAAAGTATGAAAAAAACTTTGGTCAAGAAAGTGTTCTGTTCCAATAGTAACATTGCCTGGTCACATATAGTCATATCTGAGGGAAAATTGCAGTTTTTAACTGTTGAATAATGTGAAATTAGGAACAATGTTTCCTCATGTAATATGTAGATTTAGTGATGTTTTTGTGTTATTTCATACACTCTTTATGAATATTTTATGTGAATCAATGCAATTAAGAAATACAAATTATTGCTCTATTTTGAGTTATGTGTTTATGTGTTGTTAAAACTACACAAAATGCAGCAAATACCATTTTTATAGCCCAAAGTCAGTTGAAATAAGTTATACCTTCAGTGTCTATGCCTCCTGCTAGACCACTCAGAGTTGCCCTTCCCCCCATAGTCTCCAGGATGGCAGCTTCTGGCATTGTTGGGGAAGCTGGTTTGGGCCCTCCTCCTGTTTTGGGTCGACGGCTGGCATCATTCTTTTCTTTTGCTGAAAATATTTTGCAAGGTATTGATAAAGATATTAAATTTTAATCATTTCGGTTTACATTACATGTATAAAAAATATTTCTAACAGAATTAATTTGTGACATTAATGTCATTATAATCATCAAATAGGCTTGAAAATGTTTATTTAAATATCTAAGCAACTTCATAAAGAAAATGTATAATGATATACCTCTTTGCTTCAAGTTCGCATACTGTTTCTTCCCTTCCTCTACCGTCCGTTTAATTTGACTCGATTTCCTATTGTAAAAACAAACGTGAGACTGATTATACATGTATATACATGTTGGCACGGTACTGCATGGTCACACCCACTCGTCGATACCACAGTCTGGATTCGTAAAAAATATTTCATGCTTATGAATTTGGTACAACTACTTTTCACAGTAGATTTTTAACAAATCTATACTGTGGTATTATTTACCAGACAAAAAAAATACATTAGGAATAAGCACAAATCTGCAAAACTTTGAGTAACGTGACCCAATATTAACGTGGGCCAAAAGCTTGCAGTCATAATGTACGGGGCAAGTAACTCTAATTCGGCACTCTGCTGACCTAATTTTTCACCTTCAGTTTTTGCACAGGTGTCAGATACATCCATGCACGATTACGTTGTTTATGGTTATATTTATCATATTCTTTTCATGGGAATTTAGTTACGGGTGCATTCAACGAAAAGTAACTTACGCATTTAGCGCCGCCATTGCCTCTTCCCATGCCTCTTCCTTCATCGCCGCCCCCCTCTTCCCTCCACACCCCCTAAATTTGCCGAACAACCGTTCCTCCCTCCTCCGCACCTCATCAACTAACGTAAGCCGCTCCTCCTCGGTCCAGTTCGGCCTACGTTTCGGTTCCATCCCGCTGGTAGTCATTCTCAACATTATTTGCCGTTATCCTATCGGTAGACAACTTCGCTAGCAGACGACTTCTACCGTGTTTACATTAGAAACGGAAGTTGATTTCCGCGCCATGGCCGCTTCAACCACGTATAAAAAATAATCTCAGATCGATCTCAAATTCTGAGTTATAAACTCGGCTGAGTTTTGACTGAGTTTGCTTTGAGAAACGCAACTGAGTAAGAAACTCAGCTGAGTCAAAATCTCAAACTCAGTTTGTAATTTGAGTAAAAACTTAAGTTTGTTTCGAGAAATCGGGGCCTGACCTCAAGTCGGCCTTCTAGATGGAGGGCCTGTATCCTTATCGTTCTACAGGGCGTATGTCGACAGGTTTCAGTCATGTATGACTGTCCACAACATTTGCAATGTAGTCCATTCACTGTCAAAGATACGATAAGGCTATGATAGTTCAATGGACTTCTCTGTGATTGTGGAATGGGTTCTTTTTTCACTTTTATTTAGAGTGTTCAAATAATAAACACTGCTTCTAGCGTGTGGGGACTCCCGGTTTCCCATTGGTTCCAAGTAATCTAGACGACTTAATGGATCACATGGTCAGAGTCAGTGACCTGCTTGATGACATTTAGCAAGGGCGAACTGGCTAAGGCGCCTGGCTACTGATCTAGCGAGCTTGAGGTGCCGGAATCGAGCCCATGTAAAGGGTGTAAAAAACCCTGGAGACAACTTTGTGTGTAAATTCTGTCAGTGTTGTTACAATCCCTAGTGTACAGTACACAACCCTGTGCACTTACAAGAACATACGAATCCGTCAGTAAATGACCAGATGGTAGCCACATGTAAACGTGCAAACACCTAGTTGCGGGTAGAGCAACGTGCAGTAAACTTGGACAAAGTACTGTGACTATGTGTCCAAGTCCACCTAGCTGTGAATGGGCACACACACACACACACACACACACACAGGGAGAGAAAGAAAGACCAATAACCAAAGTCACACAGTCACACACACGGAGACACACACACACACACAAACAAAAATACATGAAGACACACACGTGCGCACGCGCGCGCCAATCCACGCAGAGGGACGCACACACAAATCTGATCGGAAGTCCTGGAGAAAAGTTAACATTTCATTTTGTACATGACACACTCCTTACTCAATTAACGTAATCAAGATAATCACTGGAATGTAGAGATTTGTGTATATGTCTGTGTGCGTGTTAGAACATTCTGTTTATAAAATAAGGTCAAACGTTCTGCAAATCTTCGCAGATAAAACTACATGAGATGTAACTACATCATAATCCGCCACAGCAGTGAGTCACTTTTACAGTGAAACGTGGTTTTAAGGGGAATCGTTCGACAAGCTCCTGGCACACCAATTTGCATAATATTGACGAACGTGACCTTCATCGTATACATGTCAGCCGCAGGATTGAAAAGCTGGACGTTCGGAGCAGTATTTACGAAATATAGTCACGCTCTTATCGTAGTGTTGTTATGTGTCGTAGCACCTAGCCGTATGGCACTAGTAAGTCAAATTTGAGACACAGCAGAATATACTAATTATGAAAGATACTAACTCGCAGTTACAAGTCAAGAAGAAATTCTGAAATTTAACGCCAATTATCGTTTCTCAACTGATCAGATTGCCGCAAAAAAAGATTGGCCCTGTGCCATGAACATGTTTTGTTTCTTGTTGCCGATTACATGTAAAAGACATCGGTTCATACAAGGACCCTGACTTCCCTCTGCATGTCCAGAAACAGGCACTCAAGGGATGAATATTTCCGCGTGTAAGTGTAATTTTTTAGGGAACAGTGTTGTAATTGTATTAATTATTTCCGTTAAGATCCACTGGAAGACAGTTTAGGTTGAGTGAAGAGTAATCTGGAAGCTTCTAAAACAGCTACACCTTTCATCCGGTATTTAGATTATATAGACCAGCAGCTTTTTATGACCATGCAAAGATGGTTCCCAAAGTTATGGCCCGTAAGACTAGGTCCTTTGTTGCTGATGTTACATTTTGGTGTTTTTCTAAGGTGACAAATTGACTTGCCCTTACATGTGTTTATGACGTGTGCCATCAGTGGGGCAGGGCAGACTAAACTGTTCATGAAAACTCGGCATTATCACACGTGCTCCAGGAACTATACGAATCTCACAATCGAATCGAGACTTCTGTTGATTGTGGAAAAGGTTTAGTAACCTTATCTATTTCCAAAACAAAATTTGATAAAACGGTAAATGACAATATTTATTCAATCCATATACCTTTACATGTGATATTTCCTTAATGGCTTAGCGTTTCTCCGACAGGCATTGCCTTTCTCCATCCAGCCTGTAGCTTGGCACTAAGCTCCTTCCTGATGTTAGCATAGGTAGCATTCAATGCTTGATTGTAGTTTTCCTGTGGATCCACGGTATGATCGTAAAGCTCTGCAGCAACCAACTTATTCCAGTGGGTAACGAACTTCTTACCACCAGTAAACTTGACCCATTCTGTGTAACGATATGAGTCTGTTCTCATGGTATAACCCATCACAGCTTTGCCCGTCAGAGGGTCTCCATCATTTTCATTGGGATACTGGGAGAAGGCTGCAGTCTTCAATGTTGTATTTGGATTCTTCACAAGAGGCATCAGACTGAGTCCTTCTGTACACAGGGTAACATTTTGCGAATTTTCAGGACATGTCTCGATCTTAGGAAGTTCTGCAGCTTCAGCAAGAGTTGGAAAGAGATCCACAAATTCTGTTAACTGTTCTGTGACGATCCCCTGGTCGGTGAGTCCTGGGATGTGAATCATCATGGGAGCATGGGTAGCATCCTCAAAGTTTGTTTGCTTCTGCCATTCACTATGTTCCCCAAGCTGCCACCCATGGTCTCCCCAGAAGGATATGATAGTGTTGTCTGACAGGCCAAGATTGTCAAGCTCAACTATTACTCTGCCAAGTTCGTAGTCTATGAAACTCATACAGCTGTAGTATGCCCTTCTTAACTCTAGAGTAAGGTTATGCGGAAAGGTAAAATTGATATTTCCAATGTCTTTTAACCCGAGCGACTTAATGTCCTTGAATCGAACCAGTTTACTGAAGTTGTGCCAAGCAACTGTGGGCATCCCCACTGGTGCAAAATAATTAGGAGGAGGTCTAATATTCTCAAGAGGGTAATAGTCCATAAAACGAGCTGGAAAATTCCAGGGAAGATGAGGCCTGTGAAATCCTACTGCCACAAAGAAAGGTTGCTCACCTGACTTAGCTTTCGGGGCCACATCTTGCAGAACCTTTATTGCATTGTCAGCCAGCAGGGTGTCTTGAAGAGGTTGCTGTGCTTCTCTTTCCTCAGACACAGCTTCCCAACTGAGATGATCTATAACATAGTTATTAGGTGCATGAAAATACGGGTCTGTCCATGACACAGGATCATCATTACCCGAAGACGACCCTGGGTGGAACACCTTCCCCATCCCTATTGTCCTGTAGCCGTTCTGCTTGAAGTACTCTGGCAGAGTGGTAAAGTTTCCTCCATATTTCCTGAAGTAAGGGCCGATGGAGTAGATGTGGCTTGTATCGGGTCTCCTACTCGTAAGAAGGGCTGTTCTGCTTGGATTGCAAAGTGCTTGGGAAACATAGGCTCTCTTGAGGAGCAGACTCCGCTTGGCTAATGCATCAAGAGTAGGTGTCTGCATTGTTGGATAGACAGGCGAAGGGAAGTCAGGACCAAGATATGCCCCAAGGTTTGGCCGCATATCATCCGAAACGAGAAACAGAACATTTTTCCTGGCAAGCACCGCAGGAAGAAGGAGAAGCGCAAGCCACTGCATCGTTGGCATGGAAATCGGAATGGTATAACCAAGCCGTAGAGGATTTGTTTTATACTGATAGGATCTGGTGCATTTAGGAACCTAGACATTCCATTTTTATCTCAGTCACGATACACATTTACAGAACGGAATGACGTTTGCATTAGCGACAAATATGTGGTTATCACCAGCAGATAGGCTTGCTTGGAAGTTTGTCTGAAAGGCCAAATGAGCGAATGGCACACATGTACATTCTCAGACCTGGTTATATATTGTTATGTAAAAGATTAGGCCTTAGTACACCTGATAACAAAAGACAGAAGTCCTTTTTCACACGCAATACAGTAAGAATGTAATTCTTAGAATACCATCAAATAGTAGGTTCAACCACAAATCTTCTGAAGGTTTTAATTTTTAAAATAATCTGAGAATGATAAAATGTATGATTTGCATTTGTCACCCCTATATGAACTCAACAAATTGGACATAATAATTACAAGGAGTATTATGGATAACAACCTTTACATTTTACAAACACATCTTCAGTGCCGCAGTTTAACACATCTCCATGTGAATGATGGGGAATATATATTAGTTGTTGTGTGGTGAAAGGTAATGTTACGTACAATGGATTATTCCAGTGTTTGCGGAATCTATAGAAAGAGTTCATAGAGCAGAACGTAAAGCGTATGTATTCTGTTTAACATTAACTGGGAAAAACTAAGAAACTGATGGTTGCACAGATGTGAATAGCGTCTCAGAGGTTGAACTTGATCCAGTGACTTAGTTAAGGTGGCTGGGAGTGTTGTTGAAATGTTCTGAAAGACCTGACCTCAAGTCGGCCTTCTAGATGGAGGGCCTGTATCCTTATCGTTCTACAGGGCGTATGTCGACAGGTTTCAGTCATGTATGACTGTCCACAACATTTGCAATGTAGTCCATTCACTGTCAAAGATACGATAAGGCTATGATAGTTCAATGGACTTCTCTGTGATTGTGGAATGGGTTCTTTTTTCACTTTTATTCAGAGTGTTCAAATAATAAACACTGCTTCTAGCGTGTGGGGACTCCCGGTTTCCCATTGGTTCCAAGTAATCTAGACGACTTAATGGATCACATGGTCAGAGTCAGTGACCTGCTTGATGACATTTAGCAAAGGCGAACTGGCTAAGGCGCCTGGCTACTGATCTAGCGAGCTTGAGGTGCCGGAATCGAGCCCATGTAAAGGGTATAAAAACCCTGGAGACAATTTTGTGTGCAAATTCTGTCAGTGTTGTTACAATCCCTAGTGTACAGTACACAACCCTGTGCACTTACAAGAACATACGAATCCGTCAGTAAATGACCAGATGGTAGCCCCATGTAAACGTGCAAACACCTAGTTGCGGGTAGAGCAACGTGCAGTAAACTTGGACAAAGTACTGTGACTATGTGTCCAAGTCCACCTAGCTGTGAATGGGCACACACACACACACACACAGAGAGAGAGAGAGAGAGAGAGAGAGAGAGAGAGAGAGAGAGAGAGAGGAATAACCAAAGTCACACAGTCACACACACGGAGACACACACACAAACAAAAATACATGAAGACACACACGCAAAGACCCGCACGCAAGAAAACACTCACACACACACGCGCGCACGCGCGCGCCAAACCACGCAGAGGGACACACACACAAATCTGATCGGAAGTCCTGGAGAAAACGTGATCAAGATAATCACTGGAATGTAGAGATTTGCGTATATGTCTGTGTGCGTGTTAGAACATTCTGTTTATAAAATAAGGTCAAACGTTCTGCAAATCTTCGCAGGTAAAACTACATGAGATGTAACTACATCATAATCCGCCACAGCAGTGAGTCACTTTTACAGTGAAACGTGGTTTTTAAGGGGAATCGTTCGACAAGCTCCTGGCACACCAATTAGCATAATATTGACGAACGTGACCTTCATCGTATACATGTCAGCCGCAGGATTGAAAAGCTGGACGTTCGGAGCAGTATTTACGAAATAAAGTCACGCTCTTATCGTAGTGTTGTAATGTGTCGTAGCACCTAGCCATATGGCACTAGTAAGTCAAATTTGAGACACAGCAGAATATACTAATTATGAAAGATACTAACTCGCAGTTACAAGTCAAGAACAAATTCTGAAATTTAACGCCATTTATCGTTTCTCAACTGATCAGATTGCCGCAAAAAAAGATTGGCCCTGTGCCATGAACATGTTTTGTTTCTTGTTGCCGATTACATGTAAAAGACATCGGTTCATACAAGGACCCTGACTTCCCTCTGCATGTCCAGAAACAGGCACTCAAGGGATGAATTTTTCCGCGTGTAAGTGTAATTTTTTAGGGAACAGTGTTGTAATTGTATTAATTATTTCCGTTAAGATCCACTGGAAGACAGTTTAGGTTGAGTGAAGAGTAATCTGGAAGCTTCTAAAACAGCTACACCTTTCATCCGGTATTTAGATTATATAGACCAGCAGCTTTTTATGACCATGCAAAGATGGTTCCCGAAGATATGGCCCGTAAGACTAGGTCCTGTGTTGCTGATGTTACATTTTGGTGTTTTTCTAAGGTGACAAATTGACTTGCCCTTACATGTGTTTATGACGTGTGCCATCAGTGGGGCAGGGCAGACTAAACTGTTCATGAAAACTCGGCATTATCACACGTGCTCCAGGAACTATACGAATCTCACAATCGAATCGAGACTTCTTTTGGTTGTGGAAAAGGTTTAGTAACCTTATCTATTTCCAAAACAAAATTTGATAAAATGGTAAATGACAATATTTATTCAATCCATATACCTTTACATGTGATATTTCCTTAATGGCTTAGCGTTTCTCCGACAGGCATTGCCTTTCTCCATCCAGCCTGTAGCTTGGCACTAAGCTCCTTCCTGATGTTAGCATAGGTAGCATTTAATGCTTGATTGTAGTTTTCCTGTGGATCCACGGTATGATCGTAAAGCTCTGCAGCAACCAACTTATTCCAGTGGGTAACGAACTTCTTACCACCAGTAAACTTGACCCATTCTGTGTAACGATATGAGTCTGTTCTCATGGTATAACCCATCACAGCTTTGCCCGTCAGAGGGTCTCCATCATTTTCATTGGGATACTGGGAGAAGGCTGCAGTCTTCAATGTTGTATTTGGATTCTTCACAAGAGGCATCAGACTGAGTCCTTCTGTACACAGGGTAACATTTTGCGAATTGTCAGGACATGTCTCGATCTTAGGAAGTTCTGCAGCTTCAGCAAGTGTTGGAAAGAGATCCACAAATTCTGTTAACTGTTCTGTGACGATCCCCTGGTCGGTGAGTCCTGGGATGTGAATCATCATGGGAGCATGGGTAGCATCCTCAAAGTTTGTTTGCTTCTGCCATTCACTATGTTCCCCAAGCTGCCACCCATGGTCTCCCCAGAAGGATATGATAGTGTTGTCTGACAGGCCAAGATTGTCAAGCTCAACTATTACTCTGCCAAGTTCGTAGTCTACGAAACTCATACAGCTGTAGTATGCCCTTCTTAACTCTAGAGTAAGGTTATGCGGAAAGGTAAAATTGATATTTCCAATGTCTTTTAACCCGAGCGACTTAATGTCCTTGAATCCAGCAAATTTACTGAAGTTGTGCCAAGCAACTGTGGGCATCCCCACTGGTGCAAAATAATTAGGAGGAGGTCTAATATTCTCAAGAGGGTAATAGTCCATAAAACGAGCTGGAAAATTCCAGGGAAGATGAGGTTTGTGAAGTCCAACCGCCACAAAGAAAGGTTGCTCACCTGACTTAGCTTTCGGCGCCACATCTTGCAGAACCTTTATTGCATTGTCAGCCAGCAGGGTGTCTCCAAGAGGTTGCTGTGCTACTCTTTCCTCAGGCACAGCTGTCCAACTGCGATGATCTCCCTTATAATGAGCGTGTGCATGAAAATACGGGTCTGTCCATGACACAGGATCATCATTACCCGAAGACGACCCTGGATGGAACACCTTCCCCATCCCTATTGTCCTGTAGCCATTCTGCTTGAAGTACTCTGGCAGAGTGGTAAAGTTTCCTCCATATTTCCTGAAGTAAGGGCCGATGGCGTAGATGTGGCTTGTATCGGGTCTCCTACTCGTAAGAAGGGCTGTTCTGCTTGGATTGCAAAGTGCTTGGGAAACATAGGCTCTCTTGAGGAGCAGACTCCGCTTGGCTAATGCATCAAGAGTAGGTGTGTGCATTGTTGGATAGACAGGCGAAGGGAAGTCAGGACCAAGATATGCCCCAAGGTTTGGCCGCATGTCATCCGAAATGAGAAACAGAACATTCTTCCTGGCAAGCACCACAGGAACAAGTATAAATGCAAGCCACTGCATCGTTGGCATGGAAGTCAGAATGGATATGACCACGTCGTAGAGGATTTGTTTTATACTGATAGGATCTGGTGCATTTAGGAACCTAGACGTTCCATTTTTATCTCAGTCACGATACACATTTACATAAATGAATGACGTTGGTATTAGAGATAAATATGTGGTCCTCAACAACAGATAGGCTTGCTTGGAATTTTGTCAGAAAGGCCAAATGAGCGAATGGCACACATGTACATTCTCAGACCTGATTATATATTGCTGTGTAAAAGATTAGGCCTCAGCATTTCTGATAGGAAAAGACTGAATTCCTTTTCACACGCAAGACAGTAAGAATGTAATTCTTAAACTACCATCAAACAGAAGGTTCAACAACATCTTTTCTGAAGGTTTTAAGTTTTAGAATAATCTAAGACGATAAATTGTATGATTTGCATCTGTCACCTTCAGTTTGAAGTGAAATCATATGAGCTCAACAAGCTTGACATGATAATTACAAGGAGTATTACGGATAACAACTTTTACATTATACAAACACATCTTCAGTTGCGCATCTTAACACATCTTCATGTGAATGATGGGGATTTACATATCTGTTGTTATTTGGTGATAGGTAATGTTATTTAAAATGGATTTTTGCAGACAGACAGACAAGTTTATTCATTGAAAGGTCACAGTCATTTGTATATGATACAGATAGTTTAGTGCACATGCTGTGTAAGAAGAACATTTCTAATGCGCTGAAGTACATGATACAGAAAAAAATACTGACATCTCTTATGATACAATCATTATGTCTTTTCATAATGTTAATAAAATTGGCATTTGGATCAACATCAGTCAAATATATCTTAATCTTAAATCAGAAGAAAGTACACACTTAAGGGGTACATCAAATTCATCTTCAATAATATGTTTTCATCCAATTTACAAAATAAACATAATCTCTCATTGTAATTAACTTTATTGTATCTTCCAATTTCAACGGCTAAATTAAAGATACCACATCTAAATTTAGAGAGTGCAGATCTGAGATGTAAAGGAATATCAGAATTTAAATACCTTTCCACATTTAAAAATATCGTAAGTTGTGGTTAATAAAAACATTTATTAGAATTTTGAATTGAAGTGAACCAACATTGTTTAAGATTATCCGAAAATCTCTGATTAAACAAGGATATGAAATAATCAACATTGCCAACATCCTGACTGATCCATGCATAGACAAAACCATACTTAAATAAAATAGTTTTGACACAAGTTGCCTAAGTAGTGCGGCAAACATCATCTAAGGACTTGAGCATAATATAGCAATGTTTTCGCAGTCTATTATAAGGAATATACAATAGGTGACACCAGTATTTAATTACTTTAGTCATAAAAGTACTTTGTAGAGGAAGTCTGCCACAATCACCAAAGCCATGTTATTACACATAGATTAACCAACTTTCAAGAGATATTTACAAAATTTTACCTGAACAGACTCAATGATGCTACAATTGTTAGAACCCCAAATCGCAGACCTATAACACAAAACAGGTGAAACTATACAATAAAAAATCTTAAACAAGACTTTACAATTTACTCTTCCCGTCGTTTTTTTGAAAACCATTTGCAGAAAATATTGCCTTGTTAGCTTGAGATACCAGAGAACTTTGTGCTTTATTCCATACAAGCTTTGGTGTAAATACAAGTCCTAGATATTTATAAAAGGATACAGTTTTAATAGGATTACTATTATAGAAGCACTTGTCATATTCCCGTAATGGCCCACCACATCTAAAAACAAGAACTTTTGTTTACTAAGATTAATTGACATTCCAGTTTGTTTACAAAAAAACATTCACGTGCATTTATCTTCTGTTGTAACTGATTACATGTATCAGAAAGAGCAGAAACATTATCAGCAAACATAAGTGAACACAAATTGTTAAAATCAGATAAAACATTAACACCTATAACACCTTCCTGTTCCATAAAGGAAAACAAGTTATTAATAAATATGATATACAGCGGTGGGCTTAACACACAACCCTGACGTGTAACAATATTACATGTAAAACACTTAGATAAACCCTTTGAGGTTCTAACACATGCATATAAACAGCTGTACATTGATGATATTATATTATAAAATTTACCAGAAATACCAACTTCAGTTAAAGATTGCAAGAGAACATCATGTCTTATTGTGTTAAAGGTCAAATGCCTTTGAGAAATCAATAAAAAGGCAATAAAATCTACCTCTCTCTTTACCCGAATAGTTTGGGCTAAACCCTGAAGAGAGAAAATATGATCAATTGCGGCTCTGAAGCCTGCCTGGGACTCATTAATAATTTAATGTGCATCGCACCATGACTTTAAACGCTTATTCAAAATATAGGAAAATGTTTTACAAATAGAATCAATAAGAGATATACCCCTATAATTATTTGGGTTACTTTTACAGCCAGATTTGAACAGAGGGCATATAGATATTCTTGCCCTAACAACATGGAAAATTACTACTATCAAATATCTGATTAAACAGTACTGTAAGAAAAGGTACAATGGAGGCACTTTAAAAAACTCGTTTGCTATACCATCAGATCCAGGGGACTTATTGTTAGGAGAATATAAAATGTAAAACAAAAAACATCAGTAGCATTTACACCGTTGGTGAAACAATAGGTAAAACATCAGGCTGGTCAACACAAAGTAATGATAGAAAGTGATCAAACCACTGATTACAGGAGATAGGTGAGGGAAGACTGTCACACATTCTATGTCGTTTCAATAACTTCCAAAATTGGCTCGAGTCACTGCTGGAATCCACTAGTTTCTGTCTCTGCCTACACTGATAATTCTCCTTTTTGTATATAAATGTCCTTTTAAATAGCTTTTGTAGCTGTCGAAATATATCCATGTCCTGATTATTGCCTCTGTGTGCACGTAATGCATATTATTTATCGTATTTTTGTTGTATCACACTAACTAAGAGATTAACTGCTTCATCAATATTGGTATACACACGGTCAGTTAGTGTAACAGACATATCTAACAATTTGTTGTGAAACTGTGTTGCAAACTGACTATTACTGTCCTTAGACCACACATATCTAACCCATGAATCCCCCTCAGTAGTGGCCCACTGATTAGCATCTATATTAGAAGTTGTGGTACATTCAGAGTTAGACAGAGCACATGAAATATCGAGAGTGCAGTAGATGGGGAAATGACAAGAAAGGTCCAGAGTACATATCTCAAATTTTCTAATTTCAAATACTGATGAGCTTCCAATCATATTGTCCACAACACTGGAGCCATTGTGAGTGATACAAGTAAACTCACCAGATTTATCATTATGGAGCCAGACGTTAAAGGTACGGATTCCAAATGTTCGCCAAAGTTCATAAAAAATATTTTATGCCATAATTATTGTGAAAATGAAAGTCTTGGCTTGTTCGGGGAGTATCAAACTCATCACTGGGATAGTCTGCTGAATCATTATTTCAGTGTTTAGGGAATCTACAGAGATAGAGAGAGTTCATAGAGCTGAAAGTAGAGCGTATTTATTCAGTTGGCAAACACCTTGTATAATCGTTATATCATAGTGATGCATGAACACATGCTCTGTCATCGTATCGCTTGGTGACAATCACTGGATGGTCTGGTCGAGTTTTGCTTACAACCAACATCGTACAGCTCATGATATTGTCACAACTGTACAGTCGTCTCTGCTTTTAGCAGACATTTCTTTTGACGTGGAAAGGGTTTTGTCGCGTCTTAAACGTTTCCAGAACAGAAACGTTGGTGCCTAAAACGCACTTATCTTAAGATAAACACAATCGAAAGGTTTTTGTAGCTTCCTTTTCACATAAAATGGGGAAAAATCAGGAATTGATGGTTCACTGATGTGAATAGTGTCTCGGAGGTTGAACTTGCTCCAGTCACTTAGCCAAGGTGGCTGGGAGTGTTGATGAAATGTATCGGAAGAGCTGATCTCAAGTCGTCCTTCGGGCCTGTATCCTAATCGATCTAGCGTGTGGGGACTCCCTCATTTCCCATTGATTCCAAGCAACCAAGACGACTTAATGGATCACGTGGTCAGGGTCAGTGACCTACTTGATGGTGTGTGACGTTGCTCTCAATATCCGTCACTGGATTGATTGGCCCAGTTTTATTTAAAGTGGATGTGGATTTACGACTATCCATTTAAGACATAGCTGTATATCAACAGATGTCCTAGTGCCTGTTGTCATTACTATCTTCTTTTTTTCTGGACCTGCCATGTCCTTATCACACAACCACGATCTCAAAGTATGAAGCATTCAGGCCAGTCTGTCCTTACTCCAGACGAGGAGCATGTCTCACAAGACGCATTTCAGGTCAATGTCTAATCTTACAAAAATGAAAGTGCAGGCTTGAAACGACGATTAAGACACGTTCTTCAAGCCAGCTACATTTGTAGCTCATGGATAACAGAAAAGGCTGAAGGTAAAATATGTTTGAGAGAAGGAGCGACTGACTAAAGGAAACGAAACATTGTGTAAAATACAGACGACTGATCCTTATCAGAAAGATGATGTCAGCCTCACGTCCACCTTTAAACACTGAAACTGGACTGTTTATGGTTTACCATACGGTTTAAAGCATGCAACTCAGCGTTTTGAATATCTCCGTCTTGTAAAAATCTCCACGAATCTGCTAGCCTGGATATGGATATCTTTAGTTCATAGTGTTTGGTCACGTGATTGTCACGTGATATTGCTACTTGTTACCAACGAATTCGTGTTTATTAAAATGTAAATTCGACATGATATGTACCAAACCTGCGGACGCAGCTTGTAGGCTATATCTTGGTAATATAATATAATTAATTAATTACAGGGTACAATTGGTCATTTCATGTAGATTCTAACACGACCTAAGTTCATCTTACTGATTGTTTCCACTATGAACGGAAGTAAGGTGATAAGTACAATAATCAACGTAACAATATCGTTTTCGCCGCAGACATATTTGTTTGTTGCTTGACGCCGCACTCAACAATATTCCAGCTACATGTCAGGACCAGACAATCCAGTGATTGTCATTATGAGGTACACAACGGTCCTGCTATGTTTAGTGCGTTTGTCCACTCGACCCCACTAGTTGCCTCTCCATATACATACAAATAGTCGGGCCGTTACAAATTGATCCTTCATTGTCGTTGTATAACTGCCCATGGTCAATGTTAGTTCATGCTCATTTTTCACATCGCAACACAAATTCCAAGACGTTGTATGTCTGTTAGATGTAAATGTACATGCGTTACCACTTTACATTTATTTTTGCAGCCATAACAGGCATCGTAAAATGTAAGTCTTCCTCGTTTTAAATGTTTATGTAATTAACATGTTTCTTGAAATATATTCCATATATTCTTACTTTAAATGATGAATGTGGTTAGGTGTAGGTGAGATTTTATCGAATTCGAAATACGGATCATTACAACAAGTTTATCCGATTGGTTTAGTCACGCAAATCTGTATATTGTATGATATTTTATATCAGGTTTGTTCACCCGTTTATCCGAAAAGATGCAGTCCGGGTGTTTCACTGTATTTGTGAAGAATCAGGTCAGATGGTAACTCTGTGTGATCTGAACGTTTCTGGGGCTCCGATGATGTACCACACTGATGTACACATGGTGTCGACTTCGGCCGATGTCTTGCCCATATTATGTCTCTGATCATCCAGCAGTAGATGGGTTGATGGGAACGTAATGTGATTTGGATTTTATAGTCCCAAGAAAGCTAAAAATGAAAATTTAGAGTATGAGCCATGGATGGATTAAAATTCATATTATTATTATTATTTATTTACGTTTCCAATTTCAGGTGCCGCCGTTCCTGTTCCTCCAGGATCAACGACAACAACAGGTAAGTAATGAATGGCATTCCTACAAAGGACACAAAGGCTGATCATGTTCTTACTGTGATATTCCAGGGGCACTCAGAACAAACTCCTTCCCGGAATTGAGTCACTAATGTTGAAACTGGGTCTCGTAGATTTAATAAATATATTCTTATTTCATAAAATTATATTCAGAGCAAATTTCAAAATTCTTATTATTGTGAAAGATATGCCCCTAAGATTAATTTTGAACAAATATTGAGAATTCACCATTGAACATGTACATCAGTTTGAAAAGGAAGGGAAATTTAGGGTGTAAATTGTCGATGCCCATATTAGCAGAAGACTCAATCTTCAATTTAGGTGTATGTGACGACTCGCTGACGGCGACGCTACCAGACGCGTCGTTTTCCGCCTCCACAGACTACACCAGCAAGGTTCCTGCTCACGACTACGCCCCCTACAGGGGAAGATTAAGCGTCAAGGTTGACCCTAACCCCCAAGCTTACAAGGTCGGCTCCTGGGTCGCCCTTGATCTGGATACAAAACAATGGTTGCAGGTAAACTAGGAATCCGATGTCTGAAAGCTACAATTTTGAGGAACTTAAAGCCAACTCCAGGAAAGTTCCTAGTGAGTCTTTGGCAATCATGCTTGTTGTAAAAGACGAACAGCAGGGGCAGAAAATCATGCTTACTGACTTAGTTGAAACATGTAATTTTCACTGTGCGGGTTGGTGTCATTGGGTCAGTCACTGGATTGTCTGGTCCAGATTATTTACAGCCCCATGTAGTACAGCTGGAACATTGCTGTGTTGGGGTCACACAAACTCCCATTGACCACCACAACTCACATTACAGGTTGACCTTACCGCGCCCAGTGTAGTGCGGACAGTGACGACGGCGGGACGCGACCCCGACCCCGTCAGCGGCTGCTGCAAACAGTGGGTGACAAAGTATACTATTCAGTACAGTCTGGATGGTGCATCGTGGACAACGGTTACCGACAGCGCTGGAGCAGAGAAGGTGAGCTACAAAAGGTGACCTAGTTTTCTGAGGTGCGGCAATTTACTCTCCAGAGTTTGTGCAAGGAAGCGTGGACAAGTAGTTCTGACTGTGTTTCACGGTTTGGTGTGTTTACCAAATTGGTGAACTTCTTACACCTGAATCAGTCTGGAAATTGCCCCCACTCGAATTCGACGCAAGCACTGATATTACTGAAATACTGTTTAAATCTACTTCCAATGCAATTTACTCACTTTAAGACAGGATCTGGTGTAAGCAAATCGTCAATCATATTATTAGCATGTTCGCTAAAGTTCGATATGTATATTCATAGGATATTATTATAGCATATTTTTATAGCACGCATACCCACATAACTAGTACATGCTCAAGGCGCTTGAAGGTTCCCTTGATCAACGGATTTTCCCAAAAGAAGTAACCCATGCGACTAACGGGATCGGGTGGTCAGGCTAGCTGATTTGGTTGACACATGTCATCGTATACCAATTGCTTAGATCGATGCTCATTCTGTTGATCACTGGATTGCCTGGTCCAGGCTCGATTATTACAGACCGACACCATTTTTAAAAGCTGGAATATTGCTGAGTGCGGCGTAAAACTAAACTAAGTCACTGACTCACTTCATATGGTCAAGTCAAGTCAAGTTTATTGTATTCAAGGCCTCCGGCCCATATACAAGGAGTAACATACATATACATAACTACAGTACATAATACAATGGCAATTATAATGGTTATTGCTTAGATATCCTATCATTTCTCAAGACAACAGCATGTTTTACAAATAGAGAAAGGTTACGGATAACAGTTTCATTTCTGGAAGTGAGAACCGAGACAAAGGCTATTGTTGGATATTTTGATAGATAATTACTTGAAATATATTTTCTTCTAAGATCATCATAATATGGACATACAAATATAAAATGAATTTCATCTTCAATAGATGAAGTGCATAATGGACAAATTCTCATATTTCTGTCTATAGACAATCTTCTACCTTTATTAATACTTAAATCTAATAAACCTAGTCGGAGCTGAACAAATGTGCGTCTGATATTTCTTGATGTCAATACAGATAAATATATTTCTGGTTGGATAAGGCTCTTAAAGGACCTATATAGATCATACCTTGAACTATTTTCGAGAGTCGAATGCCATTCTTGATGGAACATATTAATTGACTGTTCTCGGAAACGTTTAAGAAACAGAGTTACATTACCCATTGTCTGATTTAACCATGCAAATCCAAGGCCATGAGAAAATAAAAGATTTCTAATATGTGAAGCCCAAGTTGTCTTGCCCATGCTATCAAGATGAACAAGCATATTATAAGCTATTTTAGGTATTCGTTGTTCATGCATTTCCAGAATCTTAAGCCAATACTTCAAACATCTGATTTGTGAATTTATATAAACTGGATATCTCCCACATTCCCCATAAACCATGGGATATCTCATGATGTGAACTATACACGGGTATTGCCTGACTAAAGGTATTCAAACATTTAAGCTGTTATGAAAGTAGTTGTAATTTTGGTTTAATACGCAGCTGGTAAATCTGTACATATAAATACAAGGGTTTGGGTTGGTAACAGTTCGGACAAATACCTAACAGAATTCTTATATAATTTGAGATAAACATTTGTAAATACTATTTTCAAAAAACTAATTGATTATTATAATTTGGTGTGTTGAAGTGCAAAATGCAAACAGAATGAGATTTGAACTGGGCTTTTAATGATATTTTATGGGTAGGTGATCACACTGGTCTTGATAAAACCGAGATGGACACCACAATGGCCGACAAGAACATTGTAATCACTGATTTTTTTAAACCATGTAGTATAGAAAATAGAACGAACTCACGCACGCAAAGATTCCGGCAAATCTTAAATAACATTTCGACCTGTATTGTTACGGTTAATTAGTTGCCGTGACAACAGGTTTAAGAGTCCCCCTTGAACCATCAAAATAGAACAACGACAAGTCTAAAATATTCAATAATATATTGAGCAAACAATGAGCAAACTACAATGAATGACAATACAGATTTCTAGTACAATGGAAGTGAGTCACAAATCTAAAATATCGGGTCACAAATATTAGATATTAACTCACCAGAGTCTTGACATTTACAGTGAGAGCAGATATACTGATTGAAGGTTGTTTACATTGACAACAGTTGAATATAGACAAACACGGTCAGACGATGACGATGGCAGACAGATGTACACAAATCCAGTCATGTAATAAAGCCCCGCAGCACAATGCAACATGCACCCTTTATACAGCTCTTACACAGTTCTCGAGCATTCAAGTAAATGCGGGCAGCATCACTATCCACTCAGAAAATTAGGCCATTTTCTCGAACATACGACCGGGAATCAAAACAAAATAAGCCAATGGAGGCAACTCTGGAGCGCTATGAAAAAGGCGTACCGCTAAAATATATTATTGCCATTGACCAAACATGATGCAAGATGTAAGCTACAACCAACACTCAAAACTTTAAACAGTGTGACCCAAATTAACTATCACGAAATCAATGATATTATAACTTACAAAAAAAACACACTCTCATAACAGTATCATATTCGGAACATGATATGACGGAGCCGTTGATCTCTTGGGCACATGAATGTTTCCACGTATTCATGACCTCATATCTTGGCATGATTATATGCGACTGTAATATTTTGGATTTCAGGTTTTCGACGGCAACACCGACTCCACCACGCATGTAACGAACAGTCTCGCATGTCCAGTCATCGCTCAGTATGTCCGAGTCAGTCCAGTAGAGTGGCACGGATACATCGCAATGAGGATGGACCTTAACGGCTGTAACATTGCTTCTGGTGGGTGTGACGTCGGTAAATTAATGTCATCGGTTGCACATCAGGGGATCAGTCATGCTTGTCGTAAGAGGCGACTAACGGTATCGGGTGGTCCGGCTGTCACATGTCATCGTATCCGAACTGTGTAGACCGATGCTCATGCAGTTGTTCACTGGATTATCTTGTCCAGACTCGATTATTTACAGACCGTTGCCATGTAGCTGAAATAGTGCTGAGTGCGGCGTAATACTAAATCACCTTACTCACTCGGGGATCAGGCTTATGTCTGTGGTAGGACAACTTGTGGGAATCGGAAGCGTAGAAAGACACGTGATAGGACTAAGACACGTGGTAGGACTCACACACGTTTTAGGACTCAGACGCAGGGTTGGACTCGAACCCATCTGTCTCACTTCATCTCCATGGATAGAAGCAATAATAAAGAATTCATTCGTGCTTTGAGGTCATTATAGAATATATGAGTTTTTCCCAATAACAGTGCAGGGGCGAAGAGATACAATGGTGGAATCGGACAGGGACAAAACATCAACATGACAGGAATCACTGGGTTGTCTGCTTGCTGTTTAACAAGTATATTCTAGCTAAATTGCAGCGGTCTGTAAATAATCGCGTTTGGATCAGGTGACACTTTCCGTCTTTCAAAGAACCATGAGATTAGAGAATATTTGGATAGTTGAGGCAGCCTGAGGGTATCTTCCACAAGGACAATAACAAGATGCTTTATAAAAGTATCAATTTCATTTTGATATCGTCCCTAGGTGGAGCTACAGCTGGACCATCTACCGCGGCACCGACAACACCGACAAGTAAGGAACCGTATAATTTTCATATTCAGCATGCATTATTCCAGACGTGCGTGATTTATCGTTACCAGAATTTCATTGTAGAATACAACCTGTTGCTCTGTTGAGACACAGTTTATCAAATTCTGCCAACATTATCCTTTTTTTATGAATGCTTAAACACAGTGATGTTTCTCTTCGCAAATATATATATCAAATTTTAGCCGTGTCTGTTTGGTATCTCTGAAACTATTGCGACACGTCACCTGCCTGGACGGTCTGGAGTATCCCGGGCAGTACCGCAATCATTCGTAACTACTCGTGTCATTCCGGCAAGCCGGATGGCGTCTCGTACCCTTTTCGTGGCCATGTTTACGACTGGGCCCTGTCTAAGCGCAAACGGGCATGGAGATTAAAATAGGCTAGTACTATTGCCAAGGAAAGATAACTCTGAATTTCCAAACATGGCTCCTAGAATATCCTTTTTCCCGTGGGCAAAAGAGCAATACAGTCATTCCCTTTGTAAATATGTTTCAGTGTTTACAGTTTCTGATCCTTTAGCTCAAAGTTTATGTTTAAATTGTGCTTTGCATAGTTCAGCGAAGTTTCAAACTTCAACGGTGCCGCCATTTTCATGCTTCGAAATGCGTTTTACTACGCGCGATTTGATTGGTTTGCCACGATTCTTGGCAATAATGGCGTACGATAGGGGTACGAGTCTTCTTGTAGGTCACGGAAAGAGGCGAGTTGTTACGAATGTACCGCAATGAGAAAAATGCCAGGTGTAGATATTCCAAATCAGGCTTGAAAGTATGCATCAAACGGTTGGTGCTTAACTATTTTCATAGTGTATAAAATAAACCTATGAAATTCCCATTACAGTCGCTGTTGCAGGACAACTCTCTAATGGCCGTAAGTAAATATATTTCAATATGAAGGTATTTAGTTAAAGGTACTTATTGAGTAATGGATGTATCTATTTAGAGTGATATTGTCTAGTGCCGCTTTTAACATCATTCCGGTTGTATCACGATGTATGTAGCGGGGATGTGGCTGGGGAGGGGGTTGGACACGGAGATTACAGGTATTTACCACTGTGGTGAATCTCACAAACACGGGTAAGGTGCTGTCAAACAGAGGTACAACTCCCCACAGCACATTAGCACCTTAGACGACTGGGACACTATAGGTTAAAGCATGGTAAATTGATGGTGATGAAAGTAATTTTCACAACCTTGAACTAACCTCATCATATTTGCATTTAGCTAAACTGCCTTTATTTCAAATTATATTATACTATATTCTCCTTTCTTTTTGTTGGGTGAGCTTCAGTACCTATATCACCATCGTTTATAGTGTTTGCATCACATTATCGTCCTCTGTACAGAATGTGTCAGCGACTGCAGCAGTAAGGGTGATGGCTTCTACCAGTCCTGTCAGGGTTGTAATGTTTATGTGCGATGTGTCAGCGAGAAGATCACTGACAACAACCCCTGTCCTCCCGGGACTGTGTGGAACGACAACATCAAGTTCTGTGACATAAACTCTCCCACCTGTCAAGGTAGGAACATCATGCTGACAGATTCGTGTTTATATCAATGACTGAAATGCTTTCAATGATCACACGAAACACCATCCTCAGCCTAAAGAACAAGATATTATTATCCTGTTTTCACATTGTAAGTATTATACGGTACGAATAGAGACCGTCCCGTGCTATCATTTATGGAACATATACTGAGGGAAACAAATAAGGGAACACCACTTCATGACAGTCTTCTTTTATTTATTCTCAGATTTCCTCCCACAGCGCTATTCACAGCTGGTGATGAAAACTGGAAACCATTAAAGGAACACTTGAATTGTCCTGTGTTTCTTTATTTGTGTCTCTCAGTATAACATTCGCACTTTATGCTGCTGATACTATGTATATGGAATAATCTCCTTACCCAATGTCACTATGAATATGTTTACGAACAGATGTATTGACACTTACTGAGGTAACTTTAGACACTGCGTAAAGATATTGACAAATGCATTTGGTCTGTTCACGTCACCTAAAACACCATCCATCAGATTATGCACTCACTGTTATGAGTGAGTGAGTGAGTGAGTTTGGTTTTACGCCGCTTTTAGCAATATTTCAGCAATATCACGGCGGGGACACCAGAAATGCACTGTTATGAGAGAAACTGACAAACTGTAGCATATATAAGGAGTGTTCCACCATACACACAACTCACTATATCTGTCTCTGGCTGTAGGTCCCACAAGTCCAACCACGCCAGGAACCACTACAACCAGTAAGTCCTTACATTGTACATACTGAAATGGTTCTCCTTATGTAAAATACAATCTATAGAATACAAGTGATTTATGTAATATGATCGACCAACCATGTCTTTTCTGTGACTGTATGTTCATAAAGCGAAAACATTTACGTCACGCCCATACGGGGAAATTGGCTGATATATGAGTATCAGTTTTTACGTTGTGCGCACACGCACACGCACACACACACGCACGCACGCGCGCACGCACACACACACACACACACACACACACACACACGTCTTTACTGAAGGTAATTCATACATGATTCTGATAATTGTGGAAGGCCTATTGGAGGTTCTAGAAGAAAAGATAAAAAATTGTGATTCATTTTCGGACCTAATGTAGGTTAAATGTTGGCAACTACAACCAGTTTCACGTTAATATTTTGTATCTGTGCTTTCTGGAAAAGAAGACATGTGTGCTATCACGTGTTCGTTTGTGTGGGGCTAACTGAACAGATAGACACCAGGATGTTGGTATTTCCTTACATAGGAACCACAGGAAATATGACGTGTGTTTTCTAACGAACGTGATTGTATCATTCTCTAAGTTCTCTAAAAATTCTGACATATTATTTATGTTGTGAAACCGTGTCGGGCGCAAACAGGACGTCAATAAAATATACACGGTGTTTTCTTTTCTCTGTAATTATATTCTCAACACGTGAAAGACACACAACACACATGCTAACATAATATATAATTATTCATATAACTCTTTACTATTTCAGCAATGGCTGCAGGACAACTTTCAACCGGCCGTAAGTGAAATAATCGTCATTGATAGGATTCTTATGATGATTATCAATATTCTGATATGTTCGCAGATCAAGAAGACGATTTATGATCAGTTTGCAAAATCCATGACATTATTTGCATTGCTATTAAAACACCGATGCCATTTGCACTGATGCCATTTGGTGTTTTGTTAAAGGTATGAACAAAATGGATTTCTCTGAAACGATGCTACCGTATTTCGACTGATTGTATCTGATTATAACAGGGTGTGTAACTGAGTGGCGTGGTGAATGAATCATTAACACTGGTTTCTGCATATGTCAGTTGTACAATAGGTGGCGATTAGGAAAATATGTATAGCACTGGGGGTAGTTACGTAACGGGCCAATTATATGACTTGCCCCCATGAAATGATTGTGATTAACTGGCAATTATGACCAGTGATTAAAATACCTCTTGAAACAAGAGAAACTCAAATGAAAATGTAAATACAAGCTGACCAATACACTTGAACATAATAATCGCTGTGGACACTATAAGTTGTTCACGGGTCACGGGGCATGGGTTCGGACTCAGGGAACATAAACAAACATCGAGGGTACATCAACCCATGGGCCCCGAGGGACCAGTAAACAACGTATTTATCTTACCGAACATCTTAATGTTTATTTTGAATTGTTTGAAGCACGGGTACAAATCTTTTTGTAGCCATCGCTAGATTTTGCTGACAAGAAAAACAGATTTAGAGTTATCTCCCTTCCATCGATTTGCATTCGCAAAAAAACGGTAATTTCCGTACATCATACGTGATTCAATGTTATTCGAGATAAAGAATTACTACCACGAAGTACCAAATGAGTTGCCATTGACAGCGGGGTACATTGAAATGTTACTCGCTTGTAAGCAGGGTACATTGAAAATAATAAAAGAGCGCGCAGGCAATCAGAAAGCGACATTTATGTGTGAGGTAAGATAAAATTAGTAAATCCCCGGCAACTGGATTTAAACAGAGGCACACTTGTTCTTCAACACGAACGATTGTTTTAGCGACAGACAATCAGACAGGTTAGGTCTGCTGTGATATAGAGGAACGATTTATTTATGGACAGACAACTTGTTGACTGGAATGGATGAGACATTTCGACTGCTTGACAACAGTGTTAGCAGCTACAGTGAAACTTCGCATCCAGTGCAATAAACAAGTTTTCTTTGATTGGCATTCTAAAATTTGAGAAGATGAAGAAATCAGGACGATTTTTTTTATG
The DNA here is from genome assembly GCF_003918875.1 of Haliotis rubra. NCBI lineage: Eukaryota > Metazoa > Mollusca > Gastropoda > Lepetellida > Haliotidae > Haliotis > Haliotis rubra. The sequence continues at coordinate 64,674 of NW_025767210.1, read as the reverse complement.
GATATACCACTTCTTTATTCTGTCTAGACGACGTTTCGACATAGATTCCAATGTCGTTGTCATGGAAGTGAATACCCGTAATTAGAATCTATCGTTCTCTTGATCATACCAGCTTCTAAATGTCACTATAAGAAGTTATAGGTATTCTTGGCTTGCTTTTATGCCTGCGTAAATACGTCAACTCACTGTCGCTGAACATATTTGGCTGGGGCAAGACAATAAACACCAAAGGAACCGATAGAGTAAGCTTGCACAATGGCGACTGTGGTTTAATTGACAGGCTGAACTCGGACGTAGACTTAGAGAATAAAATAATGCTGAAACTGAAATACACTTGATGCTGTGTACATATAATTACGTAGTTCTAAATGTGTATAAGTTGAAATGGAAGCTTCATTACCATAGAGGCGCAGTGGAATAGCCTAGTGCTTACAGCGTTCGCACGTCAGCCTGAAGGCCCGGGTTCGATTCCCCAAATGGGTACAATGTGTGAAGCCCATTTCTGTTGTGTTATTGCTGGACTGTTGCTAAAAGCGGCGTAAAACCATACTCACTCATACCCCCAGTGCCTTAGGCACAATCATTTGGATCCGTTAATTCAAACCTGCATATAGCTTGGTATCGAAACAAACATTTCCATATGTATTCAAACTTGCATTGTAAGTGAGTTCAGTACCTATATCCCCATCGTTTATAGTGTTTGTATCACATTATCGTCCTCTGTACAGAATGTGTCAGCGACTGCAGCAGTAAGGGTGATGGCTTCTACCAGTCCTGTCAGGGCTGTGATGTTTATGTGCGATGTGTCAGCGAGAAGATCACTGACAACAACCCCTGTCCTCCCGGGACTGTGTGGAACGACAACATCAAGTTCTGTGACATAAACTCCCCCCACCTGTCAAGGTAGGACAGATTCATGGCACAATCTCCATCTTCAGCGAGTCTTCTAGCCTTCTTAATTACTTTCTAACACACACCCAAAGTTCAGAGGGCGTTCAATGTTAATACATTTCCACCATCCACCGGGTCTACGTGTCTTTGCAGTTCCAACATTACAGCTTTTATTTGAAGTGGTGAATAACATAGTCTTTTCGTAGCCGCCTTTTTATAAGCTTTATGCACTCAGAAAGAATTTTTTGACATGACGTCACGTCAAAGGCAACGCTCCGTGTTGATACAGTTCGCTTTAGATAATAACAGTTTAGAGTTCAAACTAAATATTTGGTTATGCTTTGCATATCATCGAATTTGTTCTCGTAGGTCTCTGTGTCAAGCTGACAAACGTCAACAAATACAGCTTCATTTGATAAACACCTTCTCTGTAGTAAGCTAACGTTACATATATACGGGTGTAGCACCAGAGCTACAATTGCCCAACTCACTATGTCTGTCCCTGGCTTCAGGTCCGACCAGTCCTACCACGCCAGGAACCACTACAACCAGTAAGTCCTTGCATTGTAGATACTGAAAACGGATGGGGTTCATGTGTATACCTATATAATACCAGGGCTCCAGATAATTTTTCATAATCAGGAGTACGTACTCCTTATTTTTTCAATATAGGAGTACTGGAAACATTGAGTACATTTAGAGTACTGAATGGAATTTAATGGCGTATCAGTAATCTTGTGTTTCGCTTCATATATGCACCAAAACATTACTACTCTTGGGTAAACAATAAAACAATACTTTTTCAGATAAATACGTCTGTAAATGATTCTGAAACCGTACACCATTGCTGTGGTCCGTATCTGCTACGTTTTTAAAATTGTTTCCTACCGTATCGTGCTTATTTTATATCCGTACATACGCCGATACGGCCCTTATCTGGAGCCCTGTAATACCATAACACAACTAATACACTGCAAGTGTTTGGGGCATTTGATTGGCTGACAATCCTCTTTTCATTCCTTACGTTTCCATAAAATGAAATATACTGAGGGAAACAAATAAGGGATCACATGAAAGCACAAATGTTTCTTAATTTGTTTCCAGGTTGCTTCACAAGCGTTGTATCGCATAGCTTGTGAAGAAACCTGGAAACAAATAAAGGAACACTTGTGCTTTCAGGTGATCCCTTATGTTTTTCCCTCAGTATATATACCGGGTCACGGTGATAAACGGAGAACGGTATCCTTCCTGAATGACTGTGTCCAAAGCTTCATTACTGCTACATGTGGCATTGTTCTGTCGTTAATGTTGTGTACATGTTTATTGGTAAGATTTGACTTTAATAACGTGTTTTCTTTGACGGATTTATGAATGTACACCACGTGTGTTGGTACTTTGTGTAAATCAACTTTGTGTACACACCTGCCTGCTCGGGTTTAAACTGTGTGGGCAACTGCATAATGACTGCATGAACGCACTCTGTTTATAGAAATTATTTCTAAAATGATTGTACACATCTTTATGATTTCAGCAATGGCTCCGGGGCAACTTTCAACTGGCAGTAAGTGAAATACTAATGGTCAAGTATAGGATTCTCATACTATGAAAATTATATACTATCCCAAAAAGAAACGCGTAGGCGTTTGGATTTTTTAAAAATCCATTAATTACCTATTGTGTTCAAACAATCGTCAAAATATGTAACAAAAGTGTTGATAACATGATTTTACACAATCACCGTCGTTTATAGTGTCTGTATCACATCATCGTCCTCTGTACAGAATGTGTCAGCGACTGCAGCAGTAAGGGTGATGGCTTTTACCAGTCCTGTCAGGGCTGTGATGTTTATGTGCGATGTGTCAGCGAGAAGATCACTGACAACAACCCCTGTCCTCCCGGGACTGTGTGGAACGACAACATCAAGTTCTGTGACATAAACTCCCCCACCTGTCAAGGTAGGACAGATTCATGGCACAATCTCAGTCTTCAGCGAGTCTTCTAGCCTTCTTACTTTCTAACACACACCCAAAGTTCAGAGGGCGTTCAATGTTAATACATTTCCACCATCCACCATCTACGTGTCTTTGCAGTTCCAACACTACAGCTTTTATTTGAAGTGAATAACAAAGTCTTTTCGTAGCCGCCTTTTTTTAAGCTTTATGCACTCAGAAAGAATTTGTTTGACAAATGACGTCACGTCAAAGGCAACGCTCCGTGTTGATACAGTTCGCTTTAGATAATAACAGTTTAGAGTTCAAACTAAATATTTGGTTATGCTTTGCATATCATCGAATTTGTTCTCGTAGGTCTCTGTGTCCAGCTGACAAACGTCAACAAATACAGCTTCATTTGATAAACACCTTCTCTGTAGTAAGCTAACGTTACATATATACGGGTGTAGCACCAAAGCTACATTTGCCCAACTCACTATGTCTGTCTCTGGTTGTAGGTCCGACCAGTCCTACCACGCCAGGAACCACTACAACCAGTAAGTCCTTGCACTGTAGATACTCAAAACGGAATTGGTGTTCATGTGTATACCTATATAATACCATAACACAACTGATACACTGCAAGTGTTTGGGGCATTTGATTGGCTGACAATCCTCTTTTCATTCCTTACGTTTTCATAAAATGAAATATACTGAGGGAAAAAAATAAGGGATCACATGAAAGCACAAGTGTTCCTGTAGTTTTTTCCAGGTTGCTTCACAAGCGTTGTATCGCATAGCTTGTGAAGAAACCTGGAAACAAATAAAGGAACACTTGTGCTTTCAGGTGATCCCTTATTTTTTTCCCTCAGTATATATACCGGGTCACGATGATAAACGGAGAACGGTATCCTTCCTGAATGACTGTGCCAAAGCTTCATTACTGCGTGAAATGGTGTTACATGTGGCATTGTTCTGTCCTTAATGTTGTGTACATGTTTATTGGTAAGATTTGACTTTAATAACGTGTTTTCTTTGACGGATTTATTAATGTAAACCACGTTTGTTGGTACTTTGTGTAAATCAACTTTATGTGCACACCTGCCTGCTCGGGTTTACACTGTGTGTGCAACTTCATACTGACTGCATGAACGCACTTTGTTTATAATAGAAAATATTTCTAAAAATGATTGTACACATCTTTATGATTTCAGCAATGGCTCCGGGGCAACTTCCAACTGGCAGTAAGTAAAATACTAATGGTCAAGTATAGGATCCTCGTACTATGAAAATTATATACTATCCCAAAAAGAAACGCGTAGGCGTTTGGATTTTTAAAAATCCATTAATTACCTATTGTGTTCAAAAAATCGTCAAAATATGTAACAAAAGTGTTGATAACATGATTTTACACAATCACCGTCGTTTATAGTGTCTGTATCACATCATCGTCCTCTGTACAGAATGTGTCAGCGACTGCAGCAGTAAGGGTGATGGCTTCTACCAGTCCTGTCAGGGCTGTGATGTTTACGTCCGATGTTTCAACAAGCAGATCATTGACAAGAACCCCTGTCCTCCCGGGACGGTGTGGAACGACAACATCAAGTTCTGTGAGTCAAGCTCACCCACATGTCAAGGTAGGAACATCATGCTGATAGATTCATGTTGAGGATTATGGTGTACATTTACAGAAAACTAGTCTGTTATACATACCCTGAGGCAAATATTTCCAAGAAAGTCTAGGAAATGTGGCAAGTCAAGATTTCCACAGCTTTAGGATGAAGAAAGTCTCAGGGCTCCTTTTCATTATATACTACCCATCAAAAGTTTAGACTCACTAGTGTAAATGTAGCCTCTTATTTCAGTCAACTGTTCTAAACTTGATTTTGCAAAATAGTCAGTTCAGTTTAAAGGTACTGTTTACACATGAACTAATGCATTGTAAAACAAATTCGTAAGGTTGAACAGATTATTGTCATGAGTTCAGTAAATAATGAAAATCTGTGAAAATTGGCGAATTCTTCAGAAAACTTTACACCAAAACGCAGCTGTTCACATGAACGATATTTGCACATGCTTTTAAGCAATTTGATGCATGATCCTCTTACAATTCATCTGCATAAAGTTTGCAGTTGGCTCCCCCAAGTTAGTGGAGAAATTCATCTTCGATGTAACCATATGTATATGCATAACATATAGTGAGTGCTTTAGGTGAGTCTAAACTTTTGATGGGTAGTATATTAATTGTTTTACTATGGACTATTTTTTCTGTATAATATGTTCATTTCAGAGACTAGTTGTTAGTGTACCAGGAAACAAGCATCGTCATTTCAAGATGTAAAGGAATGTTTGCCAAAATTCTAACATGCATATTGGGCGTTCGGACAACTAGTTCACAGGCATTTGTTCAGAATCTTGTAAACATATACACATCAAGCATTTAGATTCATTAACCTGCATATATCTACGTCCCTTTATCTTGTCTCTAGTACCCGTGAAGGTCCGGACTAGAATGAACCTTCAGTAACCCATGCTTGTCGTAAGAGGCGACTAACGGGATCGGGTGGTCAGGCTCGCTGACTTGGTTGACACATGTCATCGGTTCCCATTTGCGCTGATCGATGCTCATGCTGTTGATCACTGGATTGTCTGGTCCAGACTCGATTATATACAGACCACCGCCATATAGCTGGAATATTGTTGAGTGCGGCGTAAAACTAAACTCACTCACTCACTGTCTCTAGTCTATATGTTTACACATTTGCCTGTGGATATTTCCAACACGTTCTACTACAGAAACGACACCAACCTCCACCGTGGCACCGACGACTACACCGGTACAGACTACACCTTCATCCACAGTGAAGGTAACCATACCTTCAACCACGCAACCAACGACGACTCCTACACCTGAACCTACGACAACACCTGCAACTACGCAACCAAAAACTACCCCTACACCTAAACCCACAAGTGCGGCTACACCACGACCACCAACTGTGCCAACACCTACGCCAACATTTCCGCCGACGACGCGTGCACCAACGAAGCCAGGTAACGTACTGTTTAGTTATGACATCGTAAGCACCGTGTTTCGTTGAAACAGAGAGATTTTTGTATTCAGTGTTTTCCATTGCATTCAATGTCATTTAATTCAAATTGTCATTATGATTTTAAAGAGATCTGTTTTCGTTGGTTGCAGGAGTCCTAATGCCTAATCCATATCGTGAGTATATACTGTTGTTGCGACAGTCGTATCTTGGCACTAAAACATCCTTCAACTTGTCTATTCTTCTACCTCTGTGTTTGTGTCGAACCCCTATATGTCTCATACAGTAGGCTATGATTGTCATGAGAGGCGACTAATGGGACCGAATGGTCAGGCTCGCTGACTTGGTTGACATTCATGCTGTTGATCACTGGATTGTCTGGTCCGGACTCGATTATTTACAGACCGCCGCCATATAGCTGGAATATTGCTGTACGGCGTTAAACAACAAACCAACTAACCAACCAACCAACCAACCAATCTTATACATCATGAGGTGAGGTGAGGTGAAATTGGGTTTAACGTCGTGCTTGAGAATATTTTGCTCATATGACGACGTGCATGCGTGTGTATGTGTATGTGCGGCTGCTTGTACTAGCCCAGACTGAAGCTGGTTTTATAGTGCTAGCCCACTGAGATACCATGCCGCAGTGAAGCATGAATACCCCACTCAGACACATTATACTGAATCCGAGCCAACCAGTCCTTGTTGTACCCATTAATGCCGAGCGCCAGGCAGGGACCAACAAGTACCATATTTTAACGTCTTTTGGTATGACGCGGTCGGGGATCGAACCCGCGACCTTCCGCTCTCCGGGCGGACACTCTAACCTCTACACCACGGAGGCAGTCATTTTACATCAAGACATATGTAGGCGTATGTGTGTAGTGTTAAATACTGATATGGACACACAAGTCAGGGACAATGTGTGGTGATTTAAGCAATTGAGTACGTAGCTTCTCTACCTCAGACACTTTGACATACGAAGATACTATTCAACAGAAAGGTAGCATACTTCTAACCTAATTCATTGTACTTTGCCCAGGCTGTGTGAAAGACTGTAACGAAGTCCCCAACGGAGATTACCAATCATGCAGGGGCTGCAACATCTACGTCACCTGCTCCAGCGGACTGACGTACGACGGCAATCAGTGCCCGGCGTCGACCCTTTGGAACGACAACACCAAGTACTGCGATTATAAATCGCCGACCTGCCCGTAGAGACGGCCGTGTTCACTGGCTGTTCCTTGTCGTCAGGGAACATCAGATATGTGACAAGAAAGGAGAACTATCATTGATCGTCAAAATAATGTGAACAAACCAATGACGTCATGTTCGTATTCGTGTTCGTCTATGTATGTTTGTAGGATTTAACTTAAATCCTTAAATCTTAAAGAAAAATGCCATACGGTTCCTTAAAATTCATTGTTTACGGTATAAGGCACTTGAATCTGTAAAAGCAATGTAATATCCTGTTAAATAGTCCCCGAGCCGATGCACGATGATTGGTTGTTCAGAGATTAAAAGTCTATGAAACATTCTGGACTCCATGTCGAATTTCACAAAGGTTAAATAAACAATAAAACCAAATGAGTGAGTGAGTGAGTGAGTTTAGCTTAACGCCGCACTCGGCAAATTCCATCTATATGGCGGCGGTCTGTAAATAATCGAGTCTGGACCAGACAATCCAGTGATCAACAGCATGAGCATCGATCTGCGCAATCGGGAACCGATGACATGTGTCAACCAAGTCAGCGAGCCTGACCACCCGATTCCGTTAGTCGCCTCTTAAGACAAGCATAGTCGCCTTTTGTGGCAAGCACATGGGTTGCTGAAGACCTATTCTACCCCGGATCTTCACAGGTCAAAACCAAATGAAACATCCATCTTGTCAACGTCACCTTGAGGAAAGCAACTACGTTAACAAAACAAGAATCTTGAAAACAAATTGAAGGGGCATTTGAAGAAAATAAAGAGTACCCTTTGCGCTCTACCCATGACTGAATTCTTGTTGGGTCTTGCTGGGATGGATTTGTCGTGAGATCTTTTGGCTTTAAAGTTCTTGTTGATTATAGGTCCGGCCTCCGCCATGTTTGACTAGGTTCTTTGTATTGTGGCTGAAAAGGATACTGTTAGTGTTACTCTAAGACGATACATGCTTCGGTTGCTGAGAGCAGACACGTTTTTTTATTGATTATACGTCGAACCTGGACACGTTTCACGTGCCGTGCTCATTTTGGGTCACGTCATAGCTGAAGGCAAATGCTTTGAAGGTGTGTTCAAAGACAAATCTTGGTCGCCGTATATCTGAAGAAACATGCTTTAGTGTGCTAAAGAACACTTTTGTGTGCTTTACATGGAGACACGAGTGCTCAAGGACACATTTTTGTCACGTTACACCTAAAGACATACTTGGGGCGGTGTGCTCAAAGACACATTTTTGTCACGTTAAACCTGAAGACATACTTGGGGCGGTGTGCTCAAGGACACATTTTTTGTCACGTTACACCAAAAGACATACTTGGGGCGGTGTGCTCAAAGACACATTTTTATGTTATGGCCGAAGACACGTGCCTTCATCAAACACACCCTCGTTTGAATTTGAAAAAAAAAAGAAAGCAAAATTAGGATAATATTTTGATCAGTGAATAAGAGTGGATGCCCGGCTTTGCACATTGTATCGAGGTATGGAACCGAACCTGTAGTATTGAGCTTATAAATTTAATCACTGGACACTCCACCAGCTCGGCTGTTTGAAACGTGGAACACAGCAATCATATCCCAAATCATATCCGTCCCTTTTTGCTGAAGAATCCCGAGTTTGTTGTTCAACGCAGCAATCAACAATACTCCGGTCTATAAGCAATCCGTGGACTGTTAATATTAGCACGCCGCAACAAGCCAGCCATTACATACATCTGGAAAAACGAATGGCAACACAAGAATAGTGTCCGGCTGGTATGTGAGGGAGTTGGGGAAGAATGAATCACCAAAACACATGTACGAGTGCTGGCTGAAAAGTTCTAAGCCTAACCGCGAAGGACCTGTCGATTTCCAAACGTTATTTGCTCAGCACCAGCTCATGGCAAAACGGGGCGGTGGGGTAGTCTAGTGGTTAAAGCGTTCGCTCGTCACGCCGAAGGCCCGGGTTCGATTCCCCACATGGGTACAATGTGTGAAGCCCATTTCTGGTGTCCCCGCCGTGATATTGCTGGAATATTGCTAAAAGCGGCGTAAAACTAAACTCACTCACTCACTCATGGCAAAACAACGTTTCTGTCCGCAAAATCAAGGCATATGCCACAGTCCTTATGTATTCCTTTGGTCCTTCTCAGTTGTCAAGTGTAAAGAGATAGCATTTAATCGGTATGAGGAACGCGGGAGTGTCACCACGCCAAATTGCTGCCCAAATTGGTTATCAACCATCAACGATCAACGTTAAGAAACATGGGGGAACTGTTGTAAAGGGCGGTAGACCCAACACTGGAAGGTCTTGCACATCTCCATAGACATGTACAACCCAACCCTTTGCAAACAGTGTCGTGGAATGTTTGTTTTGTCGGTTTTGTACCCCGTTTTGAACGAATTTAGTAATAAGGAAATGTAACAAACTGAATGTTATCTTTTCGTCAAAAATGTAAATGCAGGTTAATGATAGTTAAACGGATACCCATGTTACAACATTATTCTAAAGAAAGTCAAACTTTTAAACCACAGTATCTTCAGTAGCAAACGTACTCTACATAGTCACGCGCTTCACGTGCTCAGTAATTTGATCTGAAAGCAGTGTAACAGCGAATTAATATTATTTTAATTACTTCATGAAGATGTGCCCTAACAGCAGACAGGAACCCATTCGCAGAATACTAACTAGTGGAATTAATTCAATAATTTTCAAACAACTTCTGCATCACATGATCCCTTTTTTTCATATTTACTATGACATACATTTTCTGAAACCTTCCTGTAGATTTCTTTCATGCACTTCATTCATCCATCATCCAAATATGAACCTACTTTTCTTAATGGTTCTTCTAAACCTTGTTTTCCATACGACTGGCTGACCTGCAGGCTTCATGATAGTCAATAATTTCATGTCTATGTGTGATGCAAGAAGTAAATCACTCCAGTTACTTACACTGCACCACACTGAAGTACAGACTGCAAAGGGCCATGTCTTTCCCAATCAATGTCAGTGTCACAAAACAAAGTGAGTGAGTGTGAGTGAGTTTAGTGTTACGCCGCACTCAGCAATATTCCAGCTGTAAATTATCGAGTCTGGACCAGACAATCCAGTGATCAACAGCATGAGCATCGACCTGCACAATTGGGAATCCCACAAAACAAAAACAAAAACAAAAACTGAGATCAATGAACAATAATGATTTATTGAACAGTTGGCTTGTTTCATCTTGTCGTTTTTTGATAACAACCATATCACAGATAGACTTACACAAGAGAGAGATATAGCCGGATTCTTCAGGAATCTGAACACTGCCATCAACCACCACAGACCTTTCGAAACTTACCAAGTGGCCACACTTACTCATATAACCCAGCCTCATCTAGAGTTTTCAAATTCAATGGTCCAAAATCATTTCAAACAAAATGTATTCAAACAAACTATTCACCAATAGCTGGATGAACCAGACAGTCCCAAGAAATGTGTGCTCAACTTGATTTAAATCCATCACACAGAAAGGTATCTCTGTCACAGATTGTGAGAGAGCTTTCATAAACTCAAGTCAAATACTGAGATTCATAACTCATACAAAATAACAGGTGGATACGATTCAAGATCCACTTTAGGGTGTTGCATGATCCAGTGATCAAATTTAGAGATCTAGGCTCATCCAATGCAATATGAGCGCGCTTTGACCTTAATAAGACCTATATTGCAATTAAAAACAAAGAAGTACAATCATCTCCAGATCAATGTTGAAGGTAGAAACACTAGTGCTATGACCATCAGAAATCTTAAGTTGAAGTTAAGAGTACATAAGAGATAGAATCATTGGAAGTTGCATGCTGAAGTTATGAGCTTCAGGAAATGACCACTAGTAAAGTTCAACTGACACTATATCATGACCAAAGCACTGACATAGTACTCTATGTGATCTAAGACTATAGACTATTTACTTTGTCAAAATGTCTTAATAGTCTCAAAAGACTGTTCTATGCATTGTATGCAAATATCAGAAAAAAAATACATAAAGAAATATTTCGATTTGAACCCCCGAATAAACAGATTTTTTGATGACATGAGGGCATAGAATTTAAGTCACAAAGTATCTTGCAATGTATATATACCATGCAATGAATAACAGATAATCTACATTACAGAAGTGATATTATTTACGATGTATTTGTTTGTGTTACGCTTTGCTACTGTATGTAAAAAAGTACTATAGGTCTATGGTCTTCTCAGTACAGTAAATAGGATTGCAGATTGAACACCTACAGCATGCAACGTCTTAAAGGTAGACTGGTCTTATTCAAATAGGCTGCAGCTCAGATCAGACATGTGGTTTACATAAAATAATTAGATTTGGAAAGAAATAAATGGTCTTTTTAGAGTTCTCAAGTCTTGGTATAACAGAATAGTGACTGCCTCTACACCTGCTTTCTTTGTCAAAATATATCAATGTCTGAAACTGCTTGTAAGGCCACCCCAATTTTATTTTTTGTTTTACGGATCCGCCTGTCATATTTTTTCAATAATAAGGAAAAAAATATTCATTAATTTTCCCCACTCAAAAAATAAAATCATGTTTTTATTGACCCAAAATGTAAACTTACAAGAAAATGTTCTTTTAGATTGTTTTTTGCCCAATATACACTTCATAAATTGCCAAAAGTAAAATTTGAATATTTAGAAGGAATATAACCTTGACTGGTGATTTTATTTTTATTTTTTTTCCTCTCCTGCCTTTAGGTTTTCTGAGGACAAAAATCCGTAAAACAAGAAATACAAATGGTGTGGCCTAACATGTACTCACAATCGAGCAAGTAAGTATGAAGCCTTCATATCAACATGGCAATGTACTTCTTACACTACCTGATCAACATTATCTTAACTGAAGCCATATAACATTCTCTAAAAATTCTTTTAATGTGAACATTTCACAAACACTTTCTTTTGTCAAAATGATTCACAACTAATGTCATCCCAATGCAATTGAGAAATATACAATATGTGTCAATCCTAGTACATCTATATGGCAGCAGGGCTCTGAATCACCTGCACCCATCTTTATTGCTAAACTGAGACCTTCTATTCCCAAGTCTTACCAGTTTTATACATCTGACACTTGAAATGGATGTACATAAATATACTTCTTAACAGTCTTCTTGAATTATCTTATCTTGGTTTGGACAACAAATTCCATATGAACATGATAAATTTATACAAAGACAAGCTGGCATAACACCCATCAGTAATATATACTCAAAGGCAAATTAACAGATCATATAAAATTAATGACTATTGATGACTGTCAATAATCACACTGCACACTTTACACACTGGTCAGTCTTCCTGGAATACAACAGGTAAGGGTCACCTGGGTAGTTTCATGCTGTTTAAGTCTGACAGGAGACATTGAGAGTCTCCCTGTTCCTCAAAGCAATCATAGCGCTACGAAAGTCGTAACTCCAATACTTTAACATTGACTTACGACTGTCGTAATGCTACAATCGCATCATGAACAGGGTCCCAGGAATACAACAGGTAAGGCTCACCTGGGTAGTTCATGCTGTTTAAGTCTGACAGGAGTCACTGAGAGTCATAGCTAATAGAGTGAGTGAGTGAATTTAGTTTTACGTCACACTCGCAATATTCCAGCTGTATGGCGGTGGTCTGTAAATAATCAAGTATGGACCAGACAATCTAGTGATCAACAGCAAGGGCATCGATCTACGCTAGTGGGATACGATGACATGTGTCAACCAAGTCAGCGAGCCTGACCCCCTGATCCAGTTAGTCGCCTCTTATGACAAGCATGGGTTGCTGAAGGTTTATTCTAACCCGGACCTTCCTTCATAGGTCATAGCTAATAGAAATTCCCTTTATACATCTTTGATGGAGAATGAAAGTAACCAAATCTTTCAATATTACATACCTAACATATTTTGACACAGACTTCCCTTACGTTTTATATCAAATGAATTGGGAAAAGTTCAAAATCCTCAGACTCAAGGGGTAAAAGATTACTGAACACTTGTTTACATTCTTAGATTAATGAGACTCTACAATGTTTCAGTTACATCGCTGTGTCAGCTCGGCATGGGCAGAAAGCCTGGAGTATTTTCAGATGTGAACCACTTTGGTAAATCCCACACACATTACAGTGAAAACAACTGGCACTTGGTAATCTAAACAAGCGATCCAACCACGCAGCGGGCAAAGTGCAGCACCCTTGATGATAAAGCCATCTGTGCTTCCTCACAAATCTTATCATAAACAAAAATACTATCACTGTTAGTTTTGCCTTTCAATATAACTTAGTGACAATGATTTCAATGGTAACCTCAATTAGGGGAATGAAATATCAGCAAGGCAAAATGGCAAAAACCAAAAAAATATATCCTAGCAAATATCAAATATGAGTGCAAGAAAATTCTCAGGTCATTAAAAATAAGCAAAATACCTCTTCGTGGCAGAGTAATTAGTTGTAAAAAACGGAATGACAATAACTCTTAGTAGGAAATTAAAGCACTAGATGAACAGCCATATCACTTTCTCGAGAACCTTAGTATTTTTCCTTTTGATGGAGTAGCCCTTACGCATAATGCCAAACGAAAAAAATGTGATGATCACAAATGTATGCATATTTGTTAGAATATACAAAATAAACAAGGATCGGTTGTCTCCTTTTCTTCAAATATGGAGGAGGGGTTGTTTCCCTTTCTTCACATACAGGAGATCTGTTGTCTCCCATTCCTGACAAGTAGAGGAGTGTTTGTCCGCCTTTCTCCACAGTTCCTAGAATGTCCACCAGGTGCATATTTACACTGATGTCATGCTACAGAATATATATACACTTCAAACTTTGTTCATGATCATAAATAATATGTATATATACATAGGTATCTACACTGCTGAGGAACTTGTGAGATCAACAGCAGGCTGAGAAAGAGTAAGCTGAGACCAGAGCCTATTTGAGCCCAGAAAATCTGCATACTTTAAGACAATAATTACGGAAGTTATCAAATATGTTCTACTTCACTGCAAATCAGCCTGTTCTTTTCAAACTTGCATGTTTCTGTCTTCCACAACGAGAAAGTTGAGGATGATGTGTCAAGAAGGCTGATGTTGGAATTGATCAAAGAGTCGTCTCTATCCAATATATGAAGATGACCATATCTCAGATCTATCATATCTGAGATATAATACAAACAATACAAAAAAAGGGAAACATTAATATTAAGTCACAAACTTTCTCATTAGTTATAACAGAAATAGCTTGTCATAGAACAATGATTCAAAAATGATTGATATTTGAATTGGGCTAAAATAGAACCTTATCACAGATCAACCTTTCAGAGGAACAGTGAATTGTCTGTGTGAACAATGAAACATTGTCGAGAAGTTCTCCTCAGAAACAAAGGCACATAACAAGCTTGATGACAGGTTTTCTCTGAAAGATACTTTCTGACTTGGTGATTGGGAAAGAATAACAAATCAACAGTCACACGATAAAGCTGTGTGTACAGTCATGTCAGGCTACCCAAACAATGCTGTCTCATTATGACATAACAAGCTTGATTACAGGTTTTCTCTGAAAGATACTTTCTGACTTGGTGATTGGGAAAGAATAACAAAATCAACAGTCACACGATAAAGCTGTGTGTACAGTCATGTCAGGCTACCCAAACAATGCTGTCTCATTATGACGTGTTCAGGGGCATTTATCATGAAATGTTTGTATATGCTGGACATGCTGAATAATAACACTCAAAGAAAGTCAAGGACAGCTTATTTCTATATATTATCCAATCTGCAGTGACAGCACAGTAATATGAATAAAACTTGCGGTCCTTAATTTCTACAGAGTAATATAGCGTGTGCTCATGAACAGGGAAGAGCTATATCATTTTGTTTATGGACAAAGCATATGCTTATTCACATCTCTCTGACTGAAACATCTGACACTCAGCTGACTGTAGAAGGTGAAGAAATTGTTTTTGATACAATCTCGTATAAATCAAATCTTCTACCCATAAGTAGTTCTGAAAAACCACAAACAGCAGGGCTGGCCTGGACATTAGATGCCTCTCACATACCCAAGGGACACAACTCTGTACAGCAAACAGTTGTTCTTCAACCAACTTGCCATCTGTGCCACCATGCAGCTATATGGTGGGGGTCTGTAAATAATCGAGTCTGGACCACCTCAACGCTATAGTTGATGTTCCTATCTGATTTGTTTGCTTAGAGTACAAGATATCAAATCTGCTCTTGAATCATTCAACCCTGTCCCCTGGCTTGTTCAGACATATAGTGGTACAAACATGTTTCATAATTCAATGTGTATTCAAGTAAATTTCAACGCTTCCTCTGTGACAATCAAAATACTGCAAACAAAATATTAGTAAAATCTAAATATTTTTTATATTTGTATACTTATCCTGCACTACTTACTTCCTGCACTTACTGCTTACCACTCGAAAAATGTGGCTGTGCCAGACGATTGATGTTGAAAGCGTAGACTGTGATCACTTCCTGGTCTCGGGTAAACATCCGTCTGCGCACGCATCACTGGAAGGTGACGTCAGCCACCTCTGATTATTGCCGTAAATCCCACAGATGAAAACAAAGAGGGGAGGTAGTTGAAAGCGCAGGGTGGGCCCTTATCATAAGTAGTGCAGGATATGTATACAAATATAAAAATATTTAGATTTTACTAAATTTTTAACTAATCCTGCACTACTTACTTCCTGCACATTTATCGGACAGGCAGGATGGAGGGCGTGTCATCTGTGGGGATCGCCTCACAAGGTAACAAAGACAGCTCGGTCAATGTTATTAAGTGCGCCTCGGTGGTGGAAAACCGTCGTCGCACCTAGATCGGACAGCGAGTGACGATCAGGCAGTGGTAAGACACGTAGTCTTAAATGGAATATACCAGACGATTTTTAAAGCGTTATTAGCTTTAGGGAAATGTAGTAAAAAAGCAGTGACTCGAGTTAACCCAAGCGTTACTCCTTAACTGACACACCCAGTTGTACTCCGGGAACAACTCTTTTCCCATACGTCGTCGGCGTGCTTCATGGGAAGAAAATGCATGGTGGAAGGTATCTTCGTTGCACCTGGCAGAATAGTCAACAGACAGTGACTATCTCTCAGTGGTAATTCGCATATAAGACATGTAGGCTTAAATGAAAAAGACCATGCGATTTTCAAAGCGAGATCAGCTTTAGGGAAATGCAGTAAAAAGCAGTGACTTGAGTTTTCGAAGTGTTGCTCCTTAACTGACACACCCAGTTGTTTCCCTCGGACCAACTCTTTTCCCACACAGCGACATCATGCCTCGTGGGAAGAAATATCATGAACGAAGACACCTTCGATCGTGGAATCTGGAAGACTGGTCGACAGAGAGGGATTACATCTCAGTGGTCATTCTCATATAAGCCATGTACGCTTAAATGGAAAAGGCCACCCGATTTTTAAAACGTTATTAGCTTTAGGGAATGCAGTAAGAAGCTTGGACCTGAGTCTATCCAAGTGTTACTCCTTAACTGACATACCCAGTTGTTTTGTTCAAAACAACTCATTCCCCACACGACATCGTCGTGCTTCATTGCGAACAACAATGTAGGATGTGACATCCTTTGGGGATTGTTGAGGTGCTGGTCAGGCACCAATGGTCCGAAGCGTTGGACTCATATGGTGTGGATACTGATTGGCGAAGACTGTGTCAGACTTCTAGAAACACTCTTGCATTATCAATGCCACTGTACAGTTACAGTGAAGCGCCATAGTAGAGGCGAGTGTGCGAAGTACTGGAGGTTGGTGTAGATGTAGGGGAAACCAGACCAGCCGCATTATACGCATGAATAAAGGAAGTCCGTATCCACAAAACACTCAGGGTTTTGCTTACATGCCTCTGACGGCTTGAGGTCGCCTAATGTACAAACTGAGTACACCAGCTGAACACAGGAAAATCTTAACACCAACAACAGACGATAAGGGCGAAATAGAGAACTGTCGATCATTTCGCCCTAGCTGGCAACGAGTGTGTAGTGATGAAATCCCCATAAAACAGAACCATGGTACAGAACCATGACTGCGTCGTTCAAACTGGATCCAATTCGCACCAAACGCATGACCCTTGTCGCTATCGTGAGTTCGTGAATGACTTGTAAAACACAACGCGTAGGCAGTCCAGGACCATGTTGAGAGTCCTGGCTGGTGTTCAAAACAGCAGCTTGGGTACACAAGTGCTAAAGAAACGAAGCATGGACAGTAACTGCTGTCAATGGGGACTGCTAAAACGAATTGCCACTAACATAAGTGGCAGCCATGTCCCTCCTGAAATGCCTTCCGTCTAAAAATACAGCAGGGAAACTGCTACAAAACAGGGGGGTGTGTGTATTCAGCGGATCCTGCTTCGTGGCAACACAACTGCTCGAACTACTGCCCCTTGTTATACATGTACCTGATGGGAGTCTAATGTTCATCAGCAATGCAGTAACAATGCTCTGGCTGAAAAGTAATTGGCGCAAATGCCGCCTGCAGATGCAGTGTGTTAATTGAACCGTTCTGGCGTGGGATGAGGATACACTATAGGATGTTTCCCCATCTGGCTAGTTGAAGAGGGGCACTGGACACTAAACCGCTTCAAATCAGAAACCAACCTCTGGTTGGTCATCTGGGACCGACTAAATATAGTCGAAGTCAAGTTGTAATTCTTGATTGGGACGAAAACATTTGGAAGCAAGACTGGAGGACAATTATTTTGCATGTAGCTCCCCCAGGAAAGGCTTAAGCCATCCACTGCCCAGGCTGACCATCTGGAGACAGAGACACATAAACCGGTATATCTTTGTGTAGCATTCAGTCTGTGAAAGCGACTCTGTCAGATCCCGATATAGTGTCCGCTAAGATGTACCTGCACCCAGGCATATGCTGAGTTCTCAGACAGACATGGGTGTCAGCTATTACTGGAAAACAGAAGGAACTTCTGGAAACAGTGACCCGGTCAAACTCTTGTCAAACCACACAACCGTCGAGTTGCCCGGGAGATAATGCGCCCAGTGACAGATAGCTAGAGCTCCAAACTGCTGATTGATCTCATGACCGTATGCAAATTACGCCATATGGTGGAGAGCACACATGAAATCACCAAATAATCAATGTTGCTGCATTATGATATGAATTAATAACCAAGGACCTGTTGAAGTAAAAGCATAGGTACTCCCGGTCGAAAGTAAACCTCAGAACCAGGCACATCGTTGAGGCAGAGCTATGAGGAGCCGGAACAAATGTTTCCAGATGTCGTGACGTATGGACCCCCAAGAAATAACCAATTACGTCAGAAACGCCGGTGTTGGACCTGGCGCTTCATAGACGGAAAAAATGGTGTTAAGATGATATATTAAGAAAGCGCAACAAGCACATTCATTCATGTGAAAAAGGGGGAAAAACACGGAAAAGTGCAATTCAATCAGTATGAATGAAGGCACTTATGAGAAACCCCGCCTTACAAACTATACAGCGTTTGCCGTATAGAAACTGCAACATAGCCGAAACCCCCAGCAAACACACTGTGAAAAACATTACAATAGTAATGAGGAACACGCGGGGAAACAGCATAATTGAGAACAAACGTCTCACAAATACTGACAAAAACTGGAGACCAGAATTAAGGCTTAAAATACGATAATAGTATAACAAATAAGCATGAGCCAAGAACAAGCGACTACGAATACATCTAAGCCACGTGTTCTGAATGGCGAAGGGACCGATAATAGTGATGAAAACTATCGTGTTTAACACAAACACCATCACTACAACAGTACTACAAAAGATAGAAACAGAAGGGTAATACCTACACCCTCTGAAAAACAAAGGAAAAGCATCCAAAAGTCAGTTTATTATCAATAAACACAATTCATAGGATACAAATCAGTAGAGCTGGCAAACCACACGTGTTGCGAGGAGTGTGAAAAGCAATAATCTGAGGTGGCTGACGTCACCTTCCAGTGATGCGTGCGCAGACGGATGTTTACCTGAGACTAGGAAGTGATTACAGTTTACACTTTCAACATCAAACGTCTGTCACAGCCACGTTTCGAGTCGTAAGCAATAAGTGCAGGAAGTAAGTAGTGCAGGATTAGTTAAAAATTTATTCTTTTAAATTTAACTTAACAAAAAGTTGACTATAAATAGATCACTTCAGAAAGGTTTTCTTGAACATATACTCATGGACTGACTGACTGACTGAGTTTGGTTTTACGCCGCTTTTAGCAATATTCCAGCAACATCACGGCGGGGGGACACCAGAAATGGGCTTCACACATTATACTCATGGAAACAAATAAGGGAACACATGAAAGTAGAAGTGTTCCTTTATTCTTTTCCAGGTTTCTTCACAAAGTATGTATTGCACTTTGAGTGACATTCTGAAAATAAATGATGGAACACTTGTACTTTCATGTGTTCCCTTATTTGTTTCTATGAGTATATTTTTCACATTTCAAAAGTTCTTGTCAGTCTATAAAAGAAGTCTGCATTTTTCACTCAAGATGGAGATTAAAAATTGAATGTCAAAGACTTTTGCAGTCAGATTAAAAATTCCAGGATTTTCAAAGACACTGACAGTCCTAAAACTTGCCAGGTCTTTTTCAAGATAGAACTAAATTCAAAGGTTTCGCAAACAGGCCAAAAGATTCCAGGCATTTTCTTGTCTGGGTAATCTACAATCATCTATCTATCTACAAGCGATATTTTAAGATTTTACTTTGGATAACATGGTAACAGCTATACATCTGAACATTTCAACTATCTGGCATGCCCATTACTACATATTTTACCTCCAGCATATCCTCAAGTAAGGCAACAAGGAGAATCTCTGTTCACTGGGGGAAGTACAGTGATTACTCTTTTGTGAAAAAAAGTCAGTTCATAATCGACAAAATTGTCATCTTCACTAATACTTCCTTCTAACAAGGGTTTTGAGAAGATATGACTTTGTTACCATAATTATAAAATATAATATAGGAGATAATGTACAGTGAAAACAATGGCCTGTACCATAAAAAACTGTCAGATTCTCACTTAACTACTACCCTGCAAATACAGCATTTATTTGTTGTGGCCTTTAACGTGTAAATAGATGAACGAGTGATTACAACAAATTTTAAGAGGAGCTAAATAAATAATAGTTTAAAATTTGTCCAGCCTGTGATTAAAGGTGTTAAATAGGAGGAGAAATGAGAATGATTTCTAGATGACTAATCACAACCATCGTGTAAGTAGGATCGAACCTGACATGGGAGACGAGGAGTATTATAGTGAACTGATGAATATATACATTCCAATGCATTTCCTCAAACACACACTCCCATCTCATTCTGGGCCTCCTTCCATAGAGTGATCCTCGTTGCATGGTGCAGTATGGGAGTTGCTATCAACCTGCCACGAAGACCACTTTTTGGTGAGGGGGCCTGGAGAAAATACGTTTTCAGATATATGACGACGACGATGATGATGATGACAGTGGTGATGAAATGTTCACTTCTAATTCGCTCTGGAAAGCTCAGGCAGGTAGAACACTGCACATGCATTTAATGAAATAAATACCTCACAGAACTTTCAATCTATTTAGTCAAGGAAACATGTCTTAAGTTTTTACACTAAATATCTTCACCCACCTAAACCTGATTTCATTAAGGATAAATGAATTTTCAAAAGTTGAGGGGAAGAAAAATCAATTTCAAGAGCAGTTTCAGTATGACGACAATTCATAGATGTGTATTCAGTATGTAAATCCTGATTCAGAAGCAATAATTAATACTCTCTTCCTTCCGAATGCACAGCATTTTTCCTGAACTAGACCTGCAAACCAACCAACAAACAAAACTCTAGCCTAAACTTCTAGGCCTTAATTGACTTTCTTCAAACATGATTCCAATTCAAATACCCAATACCTTTAGCTGACCTTTCCATAACTGACATTGGCGATGGTGACAAACAGCCACCAGCTTCTACTCACACGTAACAACTACATGTACTACATTTTCTTCTAGTTTCAGTGAAGGCTAAAAGTATTTTGAAAGGAAAACATAAATCCATAACTAATATCCATAAAATCCTGGCAACAATGATGATGATGATGATGATGATGATGACGATGATGAATATGATGATTAAATAGAAATTCTGGCAATCTGGATTCACACATTCCCACAAGAGATATCTCACACCTTGGAAGAGAGAGCCTGAGAGAGCACACCTTGGTCAAAATGAGAACTAGCCTTTTCTTGCAAAGAAATATAGAAAAAAAAGACATGTGGTGGATCTCAATCATAATTAAGTAATCGTTGGTGGAGAAAGTCTTGGTGTGAATAATCTCAGCTTTTTCTCTGCGGTAGTCTTTGGCAAATAAACAGGCCTTTCTAGCAGACTCTAATGCAATGCCATGGAAGCGGATCACCAGTGAACACAAGCTATCTTCATGTTGGTTAATTAGCACATTACAGAGTTGCTGCCACAAAGTCACAAGCACATCTTTCTTCACCTTGGCCAACATGACTTTTCAGGGCGTTTTCCCTTTTCCCTGACCTTGACCTTGACCCCACATCCACCTTGACCAGACCTAGCTCCTCTGGTAATGTGTCGGTCTGTCCTATGACTTCAACTGGGCTGTTGTTCGGTCTCTTAAAGCTCACGCATGGCTGTTTAAATGACATGACCTTGAACTTTTATGGGTGACCTTTGACCCTGATGATGAGTGCAGGATACATGATGATGATCTTTGACATAGGGGATTATGTCATATGTGCTATGCATCCCATGTTCTCACAACATCCACAACACAGGTAGATGCCGCTGAGAGGAAGTGACACTTTACAGGATCTCTCATGTCTTCTATGTAACCTTCAACACAAGGTCAAGGTCACCCTGATTGTCTGCAGTGGCCATGATAGATTTATACTGATAGTAGAGTTCATTCATATCTGTGATTCGGACTGATGGTGTCCTGACAGACCGAGTCTCTGACGCTGGCTCAAACAACTTCGAGAGAATCTCCTGTAACTTCTCCACCTTGTATTCTGAAAATGCAATGCAAAATCTCAGATATGCAAATTACATCCTTGAATACTATGACAATGTGTTTGAAATCCATGTTTGTCCTAGTAGCTTTGATAGATATTGAGCTGTCTTCGAGTTATGCCCCAGAAACGGAATCCAGCTCTTTTTTGGGATTTGTGTTAATGGTTACCAAGGAAATCGAGAAAAATAAAATTGCCAAAAATCTGTACATACAAATTATATCATGTCTGATGTGACATAAGAACCTGAAGTGATGCAAGTCTCGGATGTTTACAACTTTCTTTTCATCCATGAGCTGACATAGGTAAGTCTTTGCATTTGTACTTGGCCACCGGAGACCGTAGAAACAATACGACAGATTGAGTGAATGAGTGAGTTTAGTTTTACGCAGCTTTTAGCAATATTCCAGCAACATCACGGCAGGGGACACCAGAAGTGGGCTTCACACATTGTACATATGTGGGGAATCGAACCCGGTTCTTAGGCGTGACAAGCGAACATTTTATCCACTAGGCTACCCTACCGCCCCCCTTCCCTGACAGACTGACATGAAGAAGTTCTCTCACCATCAAGGTCCTGCCCAAGGAATGAACACCACCTTTCCCTCATCTCCTCTGCAGAAGCCGTGTCATCCGAGAAGCCAGACAGGAAGAGAGCTGGCATAGAAGGCAGCACCAGATCCATCATGGTCGTCAACATCTCGGAGATGTCGTCCTCAGCTTCAAACATCTGCGCAGACCAAGCGTTCAGTTTCTGTGGAAATGAATATGACATGTCAACTCAATCTCGAATGACAGATGACTTCATCATAGCAAACGTTATTCAACAACGTAATGCATTATCCAGTTAACATGAAGTAAATCACTATAGCCTGTACAGGATCATTGTGTTCTGAAACATGCAGGACTGACTGACTGAGTTTGGTTTTACGCCGCTTTTAGCAATATTCCAGCAACATCACGGAGGGGGACACCAGAAATGGGCTTCACACATTGTGCCCATGTGGGGATTTGAACCCGGGTCTTCGGCGTGACGAGCCAACGCTTTAACCATTAGGCTACCCCACCACCCCACAACATGCAGGAAGACAGGAAGATGATGTACACCATACATGGGGGGAATGGAAGTAACTGTGGTCCAGGAATACCAGTGGTTGATGTCATGAGCAAGCAATGCCATCACAGTCAGTCTTGCTCAATACCAGAGTCCCAGAGAATTCAAAGAATTACAGTCCATTTGGCTCAAAAGCGGACCGATGAATTGCAATCTAACTCGAAAACTAATAAACATAAAATACTCAATGAAACGCTGATCATAATCAAAACATCATACCAACTCTGTGAGGTTTTTGCAGAATTTTTGTCCTAAAAACAATAAAGTTGTTTAACAAACTATCATTAAAATATTAAAACAGTTCACTGTTTGTTACGAGGGAGGAGTGCAGCGAAAGGGACAACCAGGTGTTCGAGAAGCACGTTCACAGACAAAGTTATTTATTCATTGACATGTGCTGTGCCGTCTCCATCCGTTCTCGAACACCTGGCTGTCCCTTTCTCTGCACTCCTCCCTCGTAACAAATAGTGAACTGTGTCAATATTTTAATGATAGATTGTTAAACAACTTTTTTATTTTTAGGACATAAATTCTGCAAAAACCTCACAGAGTTGGTATGATGTTTTGATTATAATCAGCATTTCATTGATTATGTTATGTTGATTAGTTTTCGAGTTAGATTGCAATTCATCGGTCCACTTTTGAGCCAAACGGACTATACCTTGCTATTTACTTCTTCTCAGATTCTGGCTGGAGATCTACTCACCTCTAAGCATTCCCTCTGGTAAAAGGCCACAAGCTGTTTACTCATCCCCAAGTTCTCACTCTTGCCCTCGATCACCTCAGTGTTGTAATGCCACGCTATGTTAAAGTAAGGCATTGCTTCTGCAAACCTGCAACACAACACAATGGCTGTAGTCTTGATCTTGTCCAACAGAAACGTTGCTTCATATGTACAGACAAGTGTGTGTGGTGAGTGTGTCACACTCGGACGACTGAACACAGTAACACACGTTATATTTGAGATTACACGTTCATACTGGACACAGCTTTAACAAGAGCCAAGGCACTCTAAAACAGTTGGACTGCAGTCTTTCAAACACCTACTCGTTTATCCACTATCTGACATGATATTGATCAATCTAACACAGTCTACTGCTGCAATGTGATTGCTCTAGCCACATCATGGCAAGGTGGAATAAGCCAAACCAGTGATCAATATTGCAAGCATTGATCCATGCTATTGGTGTATATTGACACAGTGAGCGAGTGAGTAAGTGAGTGAGTGAGAGTTTTATGCCACACTCAGCAATATTCCAGCTACATGGCAGCGGTCTGTAAGTAATCGAGTCTGGACAAGACAATCAAGTGATCAACAGCATGAGCATCAATCTACGCAACTGAGATACAATGACATGTGAAAACCAAGTCAGCAGACCTGAAGACCCAATCCCATTTGTCGCCTCTTACGAAAACCATGGATTCCTGACTGACTGAGTTTGGTTTTACGCCGCTTTTAGCAATATTCCAGCAACATCAAGGCGGGAGACCATGGATTACTGAAGACCAATTCTGACCCGGATCTTCACGGGTCACCTTGACACAGTACCAAATATGACACTGAACCTGACCAACTGACCCATTTGGCCGCCATTGATGACCAGCATCGTCAGGGACCTACTCTAATCTCACGGCGTCGTGGCTCCAATTACAGGACCTCCATGGCACCACCAAGGAGATAGATCAATGAGTACCATTCAATATAACCAATGGGCAAAAGAGGATTGTCTGAGGATGGTGTTACTCGGCTTTTAGCAATATACTCTAGCCTGGAGCTGGTATCAGTACTCCATGTCCTCTGCTCTAGCAATATCTTACAGCATAATAGTGTAGGAGACCAGAGGTGAGGTGAGGTGAAATTGGGTTTAACGTCATGCTTGAGAATATTTCGCTCATATGACGACGTGCATGCGTGTGTATGTGTATGTGCGACTGCTTGTACTAGCCCAGACTGAAGCTGGTTTTATAGTGCTAGCCCACTGAGATACCATGCCACAGTGAAGCATGAATACCCCACTCAGACACATCATACTGACTCCAAGCTGACCAGTCCTTGTACCCATTAATGCCGAGCGCCAGGCAGGGACCAACAAGTACCATATTTTAATGTCTTTTGGTATGACGCGGTCGGGGATCGAACCCGCGACCTTCCGCTCTCTGGGCGGACGACTGACTGACTGACTGAGTTTAGTTTTACGCCGCTTTTAGCAATATTCCAGCAATATCACAACGGGGGACACCAGAAATGGGCTTAACACATTGTGCCCATGTGGGGAATCGAACCCGGGCCTTCGGCGTGACGAGCCAACTCTTTAACCACTAGGCTACCCCACCGCCCCTGGGCGGACGATCTAACCACTACACCACGGAGGCGGCGTAGGAGACCAGAAATGAGCTTGACTTATTGTACTCATGTGGAGTGAATGCCTTAACCATGTAGCTGCTATTCTGGGCTGGAAGCAGCATGAGAACGATCATCAGATCAAACGTCTTGAGGTCCGAGATTAACTTACCTTTCTTTATAATAGGCTTCTAGACCTTTAACAAAGAGGTACACCACTTCCCTGAACTGATGGTATTTCCGATGCCAGGCCTGAAACAAAACGCTCATCATATAGCCTGATGTTTCAACACTGCCTTGCAGGTGCTGTCTCATGGCGTGTGGTGTGGTGTGGTGTGGTGTGGTGTCTCTTGGTGTGGTGGTGTGGTGTGTGTGGTGTGGTGTGGTGTGGTGTGGTGTGGTGTGGTGTGGTGTATAGCTATGTGTATGTGTGCTTGTGTATATATTTATGATACATCCTGTTACACACTACTCAGCAGTCTACATGGAATTCACCCAGAGCAGGTAATTTCGAAATGTTAACACCTTAAACCTGGCAACTGTGTTCAGGTAAAATACAAAGTACCATGGATAAAATAACATTCTAAAACTGGAAACACCTAATGTTTATCTTCATTCTTATACCTCATGCAGTCTCAGACCCTGCTCGCCCTTCTCTCTCTGGATGTTCGTCATCATCTCCTGAGCCGCAGCACGTAAAGACTTCGTTCTGAAACACATGAGAAGGCTTAACTGACAAAGTATTATCTCAAATATAACAAATGTATACTTGACCACTTTCTTAATGGCTTTGTGTATCAAACACAGAGACTGACATCCTACATCATCATGTACATAGACACACCTTCAGTAAAGTCACTGATTCTGACCACTAAACGATTCTCACCATAATGTAATTTTTTGAGTAAAATTGATATTTTATACTTATCCTGACTCATGTTTATTATGCTTGTCTCCTCCTTCTATGCGAATGATAGTGGAACACTTGAAATCCCTTGTAGTTCCCTTTAAAGCGGACGTAAAAGAACACTCACCCACGAGTTTCCTCCCTTGCATACTTTCCCGCCAAAACATTCACATGACTAACCATGCTTGTCACTCTCTCCGTAATATGCCCGACACCTGGATCTACCATTAAATCCGAAGTGTCATCTAGTGGGGAGGTTGGGAGGGCTTGACATCATGAGTCAGGATAAGTATAAAATATCAATTTTACTAAAAAAAATACATATTTTTCCTTATCCTGACTCATGCTTATTATGCTTCCAGTATCCGTGGGATAGGTGGTGGGTCAAGCCACTTTCCCGGATTTATCGGCTGTCCTAGATACGTCCTGTATCTCCCCCCATGGGAACTGTAATACAGCACTTCCTGACGATCCTGTTCTTTCAACTTTAATCTGTCAACTCGTAGGGAACAATACTTAACAGACTTCTTTAAGACATGTGAATCTACTAGATTCATGTGGATTTGTCATATAAGTTGCCACCCTTTCCATGTACGAGTATCTTCTATACAAGTACAGGGTCTAAATCACTCATACTGGTCTATTCTTAGACATACATATGGACTTATAACCAGACTCTGGAGTGAAGGTTATCTGTCATGTGATAACAGGGGTGAGATTCCTAACTCAACGCCTTTGTGAAACCATTAATTGCTGTGCTACAACAAGTGGCCCAAATTGGTGAATGCCGGATACGTCTTCAGTAGCAATGTCTCTGAGGTAATGGTTGGCAAACACCGTATCCGATTTCCAAAAGCAGCGCTTCATTATAGATGAGATCGAGCAGTTTCCATGTAAAGCGAATGTAGATGCCAGAGCTCTAACTTCATGTGGGTTGGATGCTCGTGGAGGATCTAGTCCTGCTGCTTTATAGGCCCTCAGTATAATGGCTCTCATCCATACTTATATTGTTGTTCTTGAGACGTCTGTAGATGTCTCTGTAGACAATGTGATTAAAAGGCACTTAAAATTCCGTCTTCTTGTTTGTGTCTAGTAGATGTCTCTGTGTGTATTAAACTCCAGCGATAATAGCATAACTACGCTTATGGAAAATAGTACCAGACAATATTTGATTAAAAGGCACTTAAAATTCCGTCTTCTTGTTTGTGTCCAGTTCAAGTATCAGTGCTACGGAACATCGTTCATTCACGACTGACGTGTGTCTAGTGACAGGGTGACGGTGTAGTGTTGAAACACACTTTGGAAATCTAAAAGACAACCATCCCACGAATTCATCTAGAAAAGGTTTTCTGTCTACAAACCCAACAGGTTTGAAGATTAAACAACATTTTGTTCTGTGGAAGGCGTGTTACAGTCACGTCATTGGTCCCAGTACAGTACAGCAGTTCGATGAAGGATAACTCTAGTCGGGAATCCGAGTCAATGAAATGTGTCAATCTCTGCATCAGATACTGGGACAAACCTCTCGGACTGATTAGGAATGTGTGGCTCAAAAATTCATTTAGCACTGACTCCGATAAGAAAGAAGCTGTTTTCTGGTTCGATGGCATGGATGCTGTGGCAGATCAACTCACATGTCACACTAAGGTAACGTTTTAACAACAAACAGGTTGTAGGAATTCAAGGGCTGTAATATTCTTATCAGTCTTCCTGCTACGTCACCATCAACTTTAACTAGGTCATTGACCTTAATCGGGGTTAGCCTGATGGCGGCCATGTTTGTTTACAAACAATGCAAACAATTGTTGTTGTTTTTTTAAGGTTATTTATTTTAAAAAGACTACTATTTATAACGCAATTTTATTGCAAAATAATAATGTCTAATAAAAAAGAGTATTCACATTCTTTAACCTTTATGTTTTCTCTTAAATATCGGAATGTGTGAGTACAGCACGTTCTAATTATCAAGGAAACGGTAAAAGTTGTCAATGAACTTGGATCATGAAAAGTAGTTCCGTCAACCAATCATATTTCTTCTCTGCTCAGCTGACCAATCAACATTGAGAATCACTGAAAAGCACATGTGTGATTATCACAAAAATAAAATGAAATAGAGTTTTCTGAGTGTGTAACTCGAAAGTCGTTTGCTCAGAAGTCTCACAAGCATCACTGGTGAGATGTTGTAGTACTACATTGAGATCCCAAGCAGGTGCCTTCAATTTCTTTTGATGATCTTCCAGTTTAAAGGAGCATAATAGAGCGAGTAGTTCTGGCACTTTTGTCAGCTTGATTCCTGTCTTCACTGTGATGACTGTACTGATCGCCGCCAGATATGTAGACAAGGTCGAACCTTTCAGTCTCCTCGTCTGTCATGGGTGACACCAGTAATCCCCACTTGAGGATGCAAAGCTTTCATTGCTGTGAAGCCTTTCTGCTGTGCGTAGAGTTCAAATCTCTGCCACTTGTCATCATACAAGTTGCGAGTTGATCTGCGTAGAGCTAAAGTTACTGCGTTTGCTGCTCTGGCAGAATATCCTCTTTTCTTCAAGCAAGTTTTGATACTGTACATGCGTGAAGCTGAAACAATTTCTGTGAGCTTGTTTGGTGTGCGGATGTACTAGTAGGTTCGTCCACGTTGGTAATTTCAGGGTTGGACTTCCGAGTTCCTGAATGAGGTCTGGAAACCATATTCTTGCTGGCCAGTAGGGATCGACCAAAATCAGTTGCAAGACTGTCGTCTGCTTGATTTTCTCGAGTACTTGAGGTAGTAGAACTGGGGCGGAAACGCGTATGTGTTTAGTCCTTCCCAAGGTATGTTCAGTGTGTCTACTGCCCACGCTTGCAGGTCTGGTACTGGAGAGACGAATGTTTGTAACTGTTTGTTGAACCTTGTGGCAAACAGGTCCATGAGCGGGGATTGTAATTCCTGTATGATGAGTCGAAATGCCTCTGGGTGGAGCATCCATTCTGTTGGGGATGGTTGCTGTGGACGAGATAGAGCATCTGCCAGGACATTCTTTGCTTCTGGGATATGGCACGCCGCCTTTATCCAAATGTTTAGGCTGTCTACTAGTTCGAACAGTTGGAATATGAGCTGTAAGAGGCTTGGCGATCTTGTTCAGCCTTGTCTGTTGATGTAGTATGCCACTGTGGTGTTGTCCGTGTGAACTGTCAACATTCTCTTGACTAGAAGACTCCACCAGTATTGTAAGGCGTTGATTACTGCTTTCATTTCCAATTGATTGATGTGAAGTTGTTGCTCCCTTCTCAACCACTTTCCTGCTGTTACCTTGTTTCCGTGATGAGCTCCCCAACCTTGCAGAGACGTATAGATGTGTGTTGCAGACCGGCTCTTCTAAGTAGATTCCTCAACAAACATTCTAAATGAATCTACCTGGTTTGAGAAGATAATCTTGATTGAATTTCTTCATATTGTAGATTAGTCAAAATTTCTCCTTGGAATTCTCTTTGGGTATTCCGCCGAATAAGGTGGGCGCTGACCATGGGACTTTTAAGAGTGGCTTGGTAAATCTTTTGCTCCAGAAGCAAGATGAAAGGAGACCCTGTCTTCTTAAAAGTGTAAGGCCTGCCATCGTAGATACTAGATGTTCCGACATGAAATGCTGATCTCTCTTCTGGGTAAATAAGGCTGAAAGAATAATCCTGTCTTCCTCTTCATGAGAATGCTGGAACTTTGACATAAGCGCCTCGTTGATTGCTCTGGATATTGCAGGCCCAAAAAAGGTCCGCCTGGTCGTTGTGTCCAGTTGAGCGATCTTCTTATCTTCTACTTTGTATGACCTACTGCGACCCTCGTTAATAAGCTTATAGTTCTCATCCACCTCCTGAGCTTTCATAAATGGTTCCATGAGATGTAAAGGAAATCTTCTTGCATTAAATGTCGGGACATGTTGACTCTGGAATTTCGTAGCTTTGTCAAATGCTGTGCTGAGAGTTGCAAGGACTCCAACCACAGGTTCAATGGGTGGGATCGTGAGAGAGTAGAGTCCTCGTTCAACATCTTGTACGTGAGTACCTCATTTGTCTCTTTGGAAGGAGATGCTAAGTCCAGACCACTCGCAATCCAAGATGTAACTTCTCAATCCGAGAAGATACCATCACTTTCTTTATCTGTTCTATGAGTCGATTCTCGCTCTGATGAACTGTGTCTTTGCGAGTGCATTCGCGAATGCTCCCTTCGCGGATCCTCCTTCCGGTAATCTTCCATTCGCGAATGCTCCCTTCGTGACTGGTCTTCTCTTCGGACGTGATTTCCTCTGTATGAAGGAGATGTTGATCTGTAACTGTGAGATCTACAGGAGTCTGATGTAGTACGATCACGCCTCGATGGAGATCCCCTTCGACTGGAAAGGCCATGCGAAGATAGGTCTTCCCTAACTTCATCCACTTCAGTGACGTTCGTAGAACCTTCACGAGTGTAAACTGGAGATACTTCTGCCGGTAAGGATCTTCTTGAAAGCAGCCTTCTTTTCAGCGAACCGCGGCTCCATCATGGACATCATTTGCTGTGTGAACTGCTTCATGAACGCTCCTGGGTCGAAGTTCTGCGCTGACTGCTGAGTCTGCTGTGGAATTGACGACGCCTCTGAGAACGTGGAGTCTTCCTCCAATCTGCGTTCTAGCTGCGATGAGGAGATACTACTGCTACCTCTGGTGCCAGATGTCTGCATAGCTGACGGCCCTTCTTGAGATATCTGATGTGATGAACCAGATACCGACGTCGTAGATCTCGTCAATGATGGATGCTGCGACGTTCTGCTGATAGTTGTAACTTCAGGCAGTAGAATAGGGGGGTCATCAAAACGTCTGGTTCAGCAGGAGGCACTATCTCTTCGTTCAAAGACTTCTGATGAGTAGTCTTACTTGGTGGAGATGACTTCGAAGAGGATCTCGACCCTGACGTCTACTTCTATTGCAACACTGCTGAAGACGACTTCTGCTTCTTAGTCTGAGATGACAGCAACTCTGATGAAGATGCCCTCTTTTTAGATGCAGTCATGTCAATCGGGATAGAGGCCTTCCCCTGAGACGAAATCGGCAATTCACTGGAAACATGAATTTCAGATGTAGTTTGCAACACACGGTTACTCATGCTATCTCTAGGATTATCAGCCATGACTTGAGATAATCTTCGTACCCTGTCCTTCGAGCGTCTATGTACAGACCATAAATAATCACTAAATTGTGAAGAACATAAAGTAGTACAAGAAGGACATAAGGGGTGTGGATCAGCCACAGATAACCTGTGCCTGCAAAGAGAACACGATTTCATCAAAAGTAAACAAAAATTACAAGAGATGAAAACTCAAGATAATTATGTAATTTTGAACATAATTCCTATATAATATACAATGAATAATATACAGACCAAAAACCGTATACAGCAGAATTTAGGCTATAGGATTGAAACTAAAAGAAATATAGTGCCGTATAGGGACTCCAAAGTTCACACAACCATCCACCAGGGCGATGGAGGAGAGAGTGACAAGCATGGTTAGTCATATGACTGTTTTGGCGGGAAAGTACGCAAGGGAGGTAACCTGGGGTGAGTGTTCTTTTACGTCCGCTTTAAAGGGAACTACAAGGGATTTCAAGTGTTCCACTATCATTCACATAGAAGGAGACAAGCATAATAAGCATGAGTCAGGATAAGGAAAAATAATCTAATTACCGTATTTTTTGCACCATTACCCGCTCCTGAATATTACCCGCACCCCAGTTTTGGAGTTAATCTCGACAACACAGTCTACACATAACCCGCACCTTACTATTACCCGCAACCTTTTGTGCGATTCAGTGTAAAACTAAAAGTAAGACGCGGAATATCTTTCAGTAGCCAGGATCTAGCGTACCTTTATTGGGAGTTGCCATCAAAAAGTTTTCAAAATCGTTATAATTTGCTATCCTTCTTCTTTTTTATATATCCTTTTTTCCATATTATTTGATGTAATAAATTGTCAATATTAGTGTCGTTGACCGATTGAACATCGTGTGGCTGACGGATGAGTAGCGTCACCATTTTAGAAGTAGACCGCACCGAATGGAAATATTGTAGTAAATTCATGTTTCAGACAACTTTAATAATCTTTCGGGATAAATCATCATGTCTTCTGAATAATAAACATAATCCATTGTTGTTATTACAAAATAAATGATTAAAACTGATGTGTCGTTCTAACTTCTATGTCTGGCTGCACTGCGACAACTCTCCTACCCAGAATTCCTTGCGGCGAGCCTCTGCCACCGCCAGAAAAATGTGGCGTTTTTAACAGTCCATTCAATATAATGTACATAATTCGTAACTTTTGTTATGTTTGATGGGACTACACATCTAATTAAACATTGTTGCTAAAATGGTTTAGTTTCACTGAGAAAATATCCAGAAACGTGTACCACCACTATTTCGATTTGCGCGGCGATCCTTTGTTTACATGGGTTGTACCCACGTGCTGTCATCGAGGCTTTATGGAGAGAAAACGATGCAGCCAGTTTGAAATATAAATATGTATTGTCATAATATTTACGTAACAGTGTAAAACTGATATTAGATGTTATGCTAAGTCATCGCTGCGCCGGAGTGTGTACTGCGACCTACCACGTGCCAATCAGTCGGGGTTTCCCGGCATGAATTTAGTATAGACATGTGATTGGCTGAAAATACCACACCCACACAAATTAAGCCAGTAGAAACACTTCAAATTCATATCGCAATAGCAATATACTCATATGGTTAAAAATAACATGAAACACATAAGAATATAAAAAGATAACATGCAGAAACTGAAGAGCTAGAATTATTTATTTTGACAAATGATTATTTTGATTAAATATGTATTCTGCCAATATGGAAACGATAGCATTTCAGTTCATTTCGTCTTCACTGATGGATATTTACGCAGGTGGGAGGACTGCAACTAACAATACTGATTTTCTTAATTGTTGTGACAACACTACATCGAGCGAAATCACTTTGTAATCGTACGAATTGCATTAGGATTGTGTTGACAATATTTTATTCTTAATTTTGTTTCTTTATAAACAATATATTATCTTGTAGCAAAATACATTAACAACTCTTTAACTAATCACGTGGCCCTCCTCCATTGATTATCAACGAGACTAAATTACGAAAAACATCAATGTAAATACCTGCCACGCCCACCCACATGTCGCGACAAGTTCATGGTGACCTGATGAATATTCATACAAGAACCCGACACCTCCATGGCAAAATGTCGATTGCTATTTTTATACGCTTTAGAAATGAAATAATCACGGAAGTAAATTCACAGTACCATTTATAAACTTTTGCTGTCCATAAAGTATGTATTAGCATTGCTGATTCACGTAATTAACGACAAAAAGTTTTCGCTTTTGCACACGTCCCCAACTCCGACATTTTGGCGAGCGTCCCAGCCAGGGTTGCGATGAATGTGCTAAGGCGTACGGAATTACCGGACGGCATTGTATGCTCTTTGAACATTTTCATAACAGTTACAAGCAGGATTGTTTTATTCATAAATCAAATCTACTGTCATATTATTGATACACCGCTCGATTTGAAATTGAAAGTCGCGTTTTAAATAGCACATACAACGACTACATTCCCGGGGTATTTTATAACACTTCCTTAAAAAAAATTCATGTTTTCTCCGTGTAAAATCCACTCATAACCCGCTCTGGATTATAACCCACACTGCCGCATAACCCGCAGTTTTAGAGGGAAAAAGATGCGGGTAATAGTGCAAAAAATATGGTAGTGTAGTTGGGTGACGAGCAAGGTATATGGAGAACCTGAAAATAGCATGAAAGAGTTCTATGAATCGCACATTGTTCTGTGCCCAAACCTATGGTGTCTACAAGCCTGAACACAGCTCCAACATCAAATTCAGTACATTTCTGATTTTTCACTGAGACTTTACCTATGTTTAACGCTGCCTCCAGCAATACAGTACTTGCATCTAGCTGTCCAGATAAAAGCCCAGAAGCATGTTTGAAATCATAACAAGGAAAATGTAATTTTTGGAGTAAAATTGATATTTTATACTTATCCTGACTCATGCTCTTTTTGCTTGTCTTCTTCTTGCGAACATAGTGGAACACTTGTATCTCCCTAATTGAAGCTCCCTTCAATTTAAAATCACTAATTAGTATTCACCACGAGTTACCCCCCTTCCACAAGCGCGGGAACGAGGGCGCCACCTCTACCCATGTGCCTCACTCTCTCCTCATATACTGAGCCCAACATTTGAATTTACAGGGAAATCCAAAGTGTTATTTGGGGAGGATGGGAGGGCTGACCTCATGAGTCAGGATAAGTATAAAATATCAATTTTACTCCAAAAATTACATATTTTCCTTATCCTGACTCATGCTCTTTTGCTTGTAGCATCCTACGAACGGAGGTGGGAATATCTAATACTTTGGATTTTTAATAATTAGTGATTTGAACTGTGATGATTGTAATAACCCTATGGGAACTTCATAAAGGCACTGAACTGATGAATTCCTGCTGCTAACTTATCAGCTGCCATATAAAAGGTTATTACCATGTACTTATTATGATAAAGTATATATAACATTAATACAATGCTTAAGACTAATAGACTTAAGCTTGTTAATATGCTAGTATAAACTCCTTAGAGTTTGTTAGCTAAAATACTTTAAGATATAACATAGTACTAAGCTTAAGATATGATTAAACTTAAGCTAATTATATAATAGCAAACTCTTTAGAGTTTGTTAGTTAATATACTTATATGATATAGATATAATGCTGAGCTTAAGATATGAATAAGCTTTAGCTACATATATAATAGCAAAAACTCTGTAGAGTTTGTTAGCTAATATATTTTTATAATATGAGTATAGTACTGTGCTTAAGCTATAATTAACTTAAGCTACATATATAATAGCCAAACTCTGTAGAGTTTGTTAGCTAATATATTTTTATAATATGAGTATAGTACTGTGCTTAAGCTATAATTAACTTAAGCTACATATATAATAGCCAAACTCTGTAGAGTTTGTTAGCTAATATATATTTATAATATTAGTATAGTACTGAGCTTAAGATATAATAAACTTAAGCTACATATATATATAGCAAAACTCTGTAGGGTTTTGTTAGCTAATATATTTTTACAATATGAGTATAGTAGTGTGCTTAAGATATAATTAACTTAAGCTACATATATAATAGCAAAACTCAAGTGAGTTTGTTAGCTAATATATTTTTACAATATGAGTATAGTAGTGTGCTTAAGATATAATGAACTTAAGCTACATATATATAGCAGAACTCCATGAGAGTTTGTTAGCTAATATATTTTACAATATGAGTATAGTATTGTGCTTAAGATATTATTAACTTAAGCTACATATATAATAGCCAAAAACTCTGTAGAGTTTATTAGCTAATATGTTTATAGTGTAACCATAGTACTAAGCTTAAGATAAGATTAGACTTAAGCTAAATGTATATATAGCAAAATAAACTCTTCGCCTACAGATTGAAGCTGTACATCTAGGTCCTTCGTCAAGGTGGTCCGTGACTTCCTTCGCGAAGGTGACATCGTCCTGGCTGCTACGCGTTGACGGGGTGCCTCTGGGGTGCTGTCTACGTTGGAGCCTTCGCTTAGGCTCGGGACCCTGCTACGCGAGATATTGGTCCTCCATGATGTTCATAATTTGTCGCATCATGTCTTCTGGGATGGTCTGCGGCGAGGTCGTGTCGGTGCTTTATCTGCGGTGTTAATGGAGGGTCCACGGAAAATCGTCCGACATCAGTGTAGAGGCATCAGGCTGCATGGTGATCTCTGCTGATGTCGTTGTAGCTGTCCCCGGTCGTTTCTTGTGGCGTCGTCGGGGATGATGATCAGCTGATCATCGTAGAGTCCAGGTCATCGGCTGGAACAATCTCGCTGAGAAAGTCCTAGTAGACTTCGTTGATTTTCCCTCAGAGGTCGGCGCTGCCCTGGGTGTGCGGCGTCTGCGTTGAGTGTTGGTAATGATGGGACCCTCAGGGCGATCATCGCGATATCTGGCGCGCGGTACATCAGGCTGCATGCTGATCTGTGCCGACATCGGTCAATCTTTGATGTACATCCGGTATGAAGACCGGCTGATCATCATACAGGCCCAAAACTTCGATGGGAGCGGTCCCGGTTGTTGAGATGTAGTAGAAAAACCCTCTAGTCTTCTGCTGCGACGATGGGATGTCTGGGGAAGCAGGATGCTTCTTGGAGATGGCGGACTACGTCCCACACCTCTCCACCACTCTGGCGGAACACCACCACGAGGGGAGTCGGCCAACAGCAGTAGACTGGCGAGGGTTCGTGTATCAGTCATACTAGACTCTGCATACACGACCTATCTGCTGTCGTGCCAAACGCAAAGTAAATATTAATAAAAGGTAGAATTGGATAAATTAGTACCGCAACTGCAATGTGAATATAATAAACATGGCCGTACATCATATTAAAGGCGGATCAGCAGCAGCATAAAAACGTAATCTGCAATAGTACAGAATTTTCATCAACGTAATCCACTGAAAACAAACACGCAGCCCCGCGTGAATAAACTGTAGAAAACGACTAAATATCAATATATAATCGTTGAAGGATACTAGCTAAACCTCTATAGATGTCTATACGAGGTAACTAACTAAATATAATTCAAAGGATATAGTGTGTCGGGAGACACAGGCGCTCTCACGTCCAGCTCACTGGGCGAAGAAGGAGAGAGTGAGGCACATGGGTAGAGGTGGCGCCCTCGTTCACGCGCTTGTGGAAGGGGGGTAACTCGTGGTGAATACTAATTAGTGATTTTAAATTGAAGGGAGCTTCAATTAGGGAGATACAAGTGTTCCACTATGTTCGCAAGAAGAAGACAAGCAAAAAGAGCATGAGTCAGGATAAGGAAAAATTTAAAATATGCTGTCATCAGCTGCATTCTTCCTACCTGAGATGTAAAAGTATATTCAGTACTTGTTACTCACCTCTGTTCAGTGTCCAGCCTATTTAGGTACGTGATCTGTTCCAGCAGAACCCACTTCAGCGTGTCCTCGTCTGTCCCATTCATAAACAGATACAGGCTCACCATCCGCAGCCTCAGGTCGTCAAGGGGCTTCTTGGGAAACTGTTTCTCCAACTTGGCTAGACTCCTCAGCTCTCCCATAATAATCTGAAGAGGTGAGGTGAATTGGGTTTAACTTCGTGCTTGAGAATATTTCGCTCATATGACGACGTGCATGCGCGTGTATGTGTATGTCTGGCTGCTTGTACTAGCCCAGACTTAAGCTGGTTTTATAGTGCTAGCCCACTGAGATACCATGCCGCAGTGAAGCATGAATACCCCACTCAGATACATTATACTGACTCCGAGCCGACCAGTCCTTGGTGTACCCATTAATGCCGAGCGCCAGGCAAGGACCAACAAGTACCATAGTTAAACGTCTTTTGATATGACGCGGTCGGGAATGATCACAGGATTATAAGTTCTTGAAACGTTTTCTGGAAGTGTTCAAAAATAGGCCTGAAAGTTGAAGTGTCCATATCGTATCCATGTTGATGCGCCAGGATTCAAATTTGACTGGAACAATTTTGATGGAGCCCAGGCAAGCCATAATTTCAACGACTGAGCAAGGATGTGAATCAAGAATGTTCTAATCTGCGACATTCTACCCTATAAGGCAGAGTGAGTGGGTGTGCCTGAGTTTGTTTAGAAAAGGAAGCAACCACACAATTTCCAGCTTGATGGTTAAAAGCATAATGCATGCAAACTCCAACCCCTGGATTCAAACCCACATTAATGAGGTCCTAACATACTGCAGTCCCCAGGCCTGAAATCCCTACTGACACTGCTACCAGTTAGTCTTTAGTGAGTGAGTGAGTTTAGTTTTACTAAGCACTCCGCAATATTCCAGCTATATGGCGGTGGTCTGTAAATAATTGAGTCTGGACCAGACAATCCAGTGATCAACAGCATGAGCATCGATCTGCGCAATTGGGAACCGATGACATGTGTCAACCAAGTCCGCGAGACTGACCACCCAATCCTGTTAGTCGCCTCTTACGACAAGCATGGGTCACTGGAGATCAATATTCTAACCTGGACCTTCACGGGTACCTAGTCATTAAACAGCCACTGAAGTTCTACACTATACAGTATGTCTTGTGGCCCTGTCATCTTAGCAAATAGAGTCATTTAGACCAATGTCAAGTGGAAATGATGTCTTGTTATGAGAGTCGTGACTTACACTTTGCAGCAACTCCCCAGGAGGCTTGGCAGCACTCATCTCCATCATGTTGATGACGATGCCGAGAGTGTCTTTCATGGCCAGCTGGGCGTGGACGACGGACAGGTTGATACGTTGTGACATGTGCACTGTCTGAGTGCCTGTAGTTTGTGCTGAAATGGAACACCACAAGTATAAAATTCTGAACTGGGTACTGGGGGCTTAACTGAGGCTCTGAACCTGTCATTGTAATGTGGGAGGCTAAAGAATATGTGGTTTAGGCATGAACCGATTTGTTGGAACCAGGTACAGTCAAACACCGTTGTCTCGATATTTACGGGACCAGGAAAAAATATCGACTTATCCGAATATCGACACATCTGAGTTGGGCATATCATCACATACCAACCTGAAAGAAATGAAAGAAAACAAATGAAAACAGTAGATTGCATGTCTATTATTTATTTGTCCTCACAGAGATCGCAAATACACATGGTAATCTCGTCATAGTGTCCATTTTGAAATATACAAAAGTTGGATTTACTCCACAAACGAAGTGAAGAAATCAGAAAGTTTTAACTGATGGGCATTTGGTGCTGGCATGAACGCAATACTGGTCAACCACTCTTGATATATATAACAAGTCCTTGTGTCATTCGACCTCCATCTCTC
Source organism: Haliotis rubra (assembly GCF_003918875.1). Classification (NCBI taxonomy): domain Eukaryota; kingdom Metazoa; phylum Mollusca; class Gastropoda; order Lepetellida; family Haliotidae; genus Haliotis; species Haliotis rubra. The sequence continues at coordinate 25,231 of NW_025767210.1, read as the reverse complement.
GATTCCACAAATCGAGTCAGGACGTCGGGGTTGCTTGTGCAAGTGAGGGCGGGGGTTGGGCTGGTTCCTCACTGTCAGTCTCACAGTCGCAATCACTGTCGTCGGCGGCTGGCTGTCTGGCTGCGATCACATCATCCACAACTCGTCGGGAGCATCGGTAGCAGTAGTGGTACTGGTATTTGTGAACCCGGCCCTTCGGAAGCAGTTACTGATTGTTGTTGGTGTAGCTGCATCCCATGACATCTTTACAAATCTTAAGGCATCCAAAACAGACACATTCATTTCTTTTTTTTTGATTCAATGGAGGCCAAATGCTTCAATGTTACGTGTTTCCTGTAGTGGACTTTCAGATTTTGGATTATTCCCTGATCCATGGGTTGTGTTTTGCTCATTGTGTTCGGTGGCAGAAAGATTAACTTTACATTTGTCAAATTTGGAACATGTGGACGGGCAGGGCAGTTATCAATCACAAGGGCAATTTTCCCTTTTTTCTTCTGCATTTTTCTATCTAAATTTCTGACCCAACCTTCAAAAATTTCGGATGTCATCCATGATTTCGTGTTAGCATGGTAATCTGTAGGGATCTTTTTCACGTTCTTAAAGCACCTAGGATTTGGGGCTTTCCCTGTCGTCAAGAGTGGCAACTTGTCAGATTCCGACATGTTTGAGACAACAAGAACAGTTATTCGTTCTTTACTTCGGTTCCCACCATGACATTTAGAACCTTTGAAGTCAAATGTCTTATCTGCTTCTAGTCGATAAAAACAACCCCATTTCATCTGCTTTGTAAATGTCATCTTTGTCATATGACTGCAAAAGTGTCGCTAAGTTTGTGTTCCACTGTTTCATAGCATCGGAAGCTGTGCCAACAGCATTCTCCTCCACACAAACCGTCTTGAAGACAATATCGTGTCTCCCTTTAAACCTATCTAACCAGCCATTTGTACATGTGAATACACTAACCTCCAATTTTTCTGCCAATTCTTCTGCCTTAGCCATAATCATATGCCCTGATACATTAATGTTACTATCCCTAACTGTCTTAAACCATTTCAAAACTGCCTCATCTACATCCTCAAACTTAGCCGTACGCATGTGTTTTCTTGCTGGAGAGAATGATGAACTCTCAAATGCCTCTTTGATTTTCTGAGAATTCTTTATCCATGTTGAAAGTGTGTTCTGGGGAACGCCAAATTCTTTAGCAATCTCCAGTTTTTTTCCACCATTCTCAACCGCGATGATAGCTTCATACTTGGTCTCGATCTTATTAACTGTTTACTTTCTCTTTTTAGGTGTACCAAGCCGGGTCCTTTGCTAGATTGCTCAGACCTGGTGATAACCGTACTGACAGACCTACCATTTGGTAACATGTTATAGCCCCAAAACACAATAGCGTTCAATTGACTCCTAATCCGCATTTCTCAGTCAGCGATTTAGTAACAACTCCACAATCAATTGCTTGTCACGTGATGACACAAGTCCCTGACTAGATTCTCACTATGTTTTGATTCGATACTATAATCCGTTATCAGGAGTGTTAAGTTGAAATTGGGAGTACATCCTAGTAAGATAAACAAACAAGTGACAGCTACAACTCAATTAGCCTTAATTAGCTTACACTACCGCTACCTTTGATTCATGCCGCAGCGTGTGTGTAAACACGTGGAGACAGTCACAGTTCAGATGGATACTTGTCCGAGAAAGGTAGGTGTATATCGACTTAACGTGCAAATATCGAGTTAAAAGAGTAATTTTGCTTGTCGGGACCATGAAATCATATCGAGATATCTGAAATATTGAGACATCCGTATCGAGTTAAAAGGGTTCAAATAATGATAAATAATGAAGGATTTTGCCAGGACCGAGAAATTATATCGAGACAACCGAGATATTGAGTTATCAGAGTTCGACCTCACACGACTCATGTAGGGAACTAAACTCAGTCAATTATTCTGGTAATATCAAGCACTAGGACACACTGTCTTGACAAACTGTACTTGTTCATTCATTTGTGAGGAATTAGCTCACCTGGCTTGTCGCTTCGCATCCTGTGGTCAGTGACTTCAGAGTCTCCGCCCACTTTCTTCAGCGCCATCTCTCGGTCCCAGTCCTCCAACTCCTTCCCGAACTTCTTGTTGTCATCCATCACCTGGTCGGCGAGGTCTGGAGGGAGAGCCTCTACCTGCTCTGATCGCTGCTTCCCTGGAACAACAAACCCACAGTGAACATCTGTCTCTCCAATCAACCAGTGATATCTTTTGCATTATCAAAACACACATACCACAATATATCACACTTATTATTTCATCTGTTTTGTATGTTTGTTTGTGTCTTGTGTAATGCCACACTAAGCAGTGTATTTAAGCGATATAGCAGCAGTGTGTAAACAGTTGCACCTGGACAGACGATCCAGTGATCAACTTCATGAGCACACAGAGCTGGGATATGATGACACATCATCCTGGTCAATGAGGATGACCACCCCATCCAGTTAAATGCCTCTTATGACAATCATGGGTTGCCTGAAGACCAATTCTTTCCCAGATCTTTGCGGGTTCTTTCATCTGTATTTTGCTGTGACCCTAAATACACTGGAGACTTCTGTTGTACATTGACAACTTTGTAGTTGTTGTTATGGTCACAACATGTCATACAGACATTATTTCTGATGTCCCCCGCCGTGATGTTGCTGGAATATTGCTAAAAGCGGAGTAAAACCAAACTCAGTCAGTCAGTTATACACAGCAAGCTGGTTGCAGATGGTGTCATTTCTCAGATGATAAGAATGACCTTGATATTTCTGAAAAAGATGTTGACTAACACAACATTGGAATTTTCCAGTATTTCTCTGTATTTCAGGCAGTGGAACACCAGTAACAACTATCACCTCTACATTCAACTGAATCTGTGGTGCCTAACAGACACTAACCCTGTCTTTCTTGGATATACTTTCACAATTGTTTATCATCAGATTGCAGTATCACATTGAATCTGGACTACTTCACTAACTCACTGTCATTTCAATAACATCACACTGAGGCACTGTCTACCACACCCTACCTTCTAACGCCTCCAGTCTGCTGCGGTCCACGTACATGAGGCAGTAGGCACTGGCATTGTGGTAGCCTCCCATGCTCTCCTTCTCCAACTCTTCCCAGGATGACTCGGACACGGTGATGTCGTTGAACTTGAGCCACTTCTCCCTGGTCAAGTCATAAATGTAGGCCCAGTAGTGGCCCGACGCCGCCTGACCCTCATGAACCAGCACAGCATGGAGATGGTAGGGGAACTGAGGAACAACAGTGTATGCTATACTGATAGCCTGGATATATATTAGATCTTCCAAAATAATATGACTGGACAAAATTTAAAATCAATCATGGGAAATCTTACTGACTTTGCTTGTGACAAATATTACTGGCTCATCTTACAAAAAGGACTAACTTGATACATCAGTCGTAGATGCTATACAAGCATCCTGGGATATCTCTAAGATTTCAAAATGGGGAACAAATCAGTCTGTAATACCAGCATCCTGGGATATGTCTAGGATTTCAAACTGGGGAACAAATCAGTCTGTTATACCAGCATCCTGGTATATGTCTAGGATTTCAAACTGGGGAACAAATCAGTCTGTTATACCAGCATCCTGGGATATGTTTAGGGATTTCAAACTGGGTCTAGAACAAATCAGTCTGTTATACCAGCATCCTGGATATGTCTAAGATTTCAAACTGGGGAACAAATCAGTCTGTTATACCAGCATCCTGGGATATGTCTAGGATTTCAAACTGGGGACCAAATCAGTCTGTTATACCAGCATCCTGGATATGTCTAAGATTTCAAACTGGGGAACAAATCAGTCTGTTATACCAGCATCCTGGATATGTCTAAGATTTCAAACTGGGGAACAAATCAGTCTGTTATACCACCAGCATCCTGGATATGTCTCCTGAGATTTCAAACTGGGGAACAAATCAGTCTGTTATACCAGCATCCTGGATATGTCTAAGATTTCAAACTGGGGAACAAATCAGTCTGTTATACCAGCATCCTGGATATGTCTAGGATTTCAAACTGGGGAACAAATCAGTCTGTTATACCAGCATCCTGGATATGTCTAGGATTTCAAACTGGGGAACAAATCAGTCTGTTATACCAGCATCCTGGATATGTCTAGGATTTCAAACTGGGGAACAAATCAGTCTGTTATACCAGCATCCTGGATATGTCTAGGTTATTTCAAACTGGGGAACAAATCAATCTAGTCTGTTATACCAGCATCCTGTTATGTCACCAAACTGCAAATCAGTCTGTTACACCAGATCCTGATATGTCTAGGATTTCAAACTGGGGAACAAATTAGTCTGTTATACCAGCATCCAGGATATGTCTAGGGTTTCAAACTGGGGAACAAATCAGTCTGTTATACCAGCATCCTGGATATGTCTAGGATTTCAAACTGGGGAACAAATCAGTCTGTAATACCAGCATCCAGGATATGTCTAGTTGAGAATATAAAGATTATTTGCAATACATCATGTACTCACTTTTTGCATAGCATCATCATACTGTTACTTCAAGTCACTTCTCCTGTAACTCTGACCAAGGTATGATCTTCAAGTTTCAATGTTCTACCATGATAACTCTGCATAAAAGTACATTTTTTCTGTTGTATGAAATTGCCCCATACAACATCTCAAAAATAAACATTGGCGTAAAGTAATATCTCTGAAAACTATCCGCCAGTCACATTTACACAACTATACCATGATTCATTACTATTTTGAATGTTTTAGAGCACTAAAATGAACTTATCAAACATGTTTATTAAAAATTTCAATATCATAAGGGACTCTCAAGGCTGATTACTTTGAGGTAAACAAGGGGTAGTATTTTGGAGACCCTGTTGATCACTGCTGGAAAAATAAGAAGACATCAGAAGATTTTTCAAAATATGATCAGGCAGCATTCTAAAGGTGAGAATCTTGTAATTATGCTAGAATTTTATCATATTTGTTCTATCATCTGTTTAGCAAACCCCTCTGTGTCACCTGTCACTGTCAAATAACACTGGCATTCCACTGGATGTAACTGTGTATAAACATACACATTTTAACAAAAATAATGTACCTTGATGTTTTCTAGGATATATCAGGCTACATTTAATATTGTTAGAATAAGAACATTGTATCAAGGTCTAGCAGATTTGAAAAGCAAGCAGACGTCAAGTGACACATTGTTGCAAAGTGTATATATAAGCTTGAAGTGACAAATAATAACAGTAGAATCTGTAGCCTAGTGGTTACAGTGATGGATTCTCAATTTTTTTCTGTTATCAGACATTCAGGTTCAAATCCTAATTGTTTTTTTCTTTTCTTCTTTTTTCTTCTTCAAAAGTTAAGTTAAACATTGTAAATTGGCTGACAAAACTTGTGCACATGAAATACAAAAAATTCTTAAGTTTGGTAATGTAAGTTACACTGTTCAAACAAACTTGAATTAACATCATGTAAATCTTGTTTAAGCCTGAAGACACTGACTTTTCCACTTTGTTCCCACACAATAAAGAACCTGTAGAAGGTAAGCATTGTTTCAAAATGTTATTATGGTAACAAGTAAGTATTAAGTAAATATTTACAAACTGTCCAGAGCTGTTAATTAGTGGTGCACTGATCAAACAAATAATTAGTTTATGGATATTTTGTGGGCTGCCAGTCAAAAATATGTTTACAGAATCAATGACTATTGGTTTCAATTGTCATATTAAAACTGAGGACTGATTACCTTTGTTTTCATGTGGTCTAACAGTTGTTTTTATCTTATATCTATAATTGATCAAAAAGTGGCCTCAACAATTGATTATGCTTTTGGAGGTCAATTCCCTTCCCTATATAACTATCCTATTCACATCTTTAGCATTAGAAAAATTACAGAGCCCCAATTTCTTGAACATAATGATAATTCTTTTATGATTTCAAATATTTGTTTTCAGATAAGAGAAATTTGCTTGGACTGATTTCAGGAGTGTCATGTCATGAAGATGACAACTTAAAACTTGAGGTGGAAGGTAAGAATAATGTGAGTGCTAAAAATAACCAATATTTTTTTTCTTCAATTTTCTTATTTAAATTGACAGAATTTCAGAAATACTGATGTCTCAGTGGTGATTAAATCTGCATAAGCCTTCAAGGCCAGACTACTGACATTTGAAAATAAATAAGTAATGTTACCCTTGTATAGATTTATAATATTAAAGTTTTATAAAAAGAATTCTCTTTTGATATAAAGTCATCTGTTTTTCAGTTGTGAGAAGATCTGGCTATGGCAGACACCAAGACAATATGCCTGTTTCCAGCAACTCTAGTGATACACGGTTGAATGCTGCAGTTCTTGACAGTGATTCAGAAACTGATTCAGAGATTGATGACCATGTGGATGAAGAGTGAAAATGGATGTTTTATATATCTTTGCAGTGAATGAGTTGTGAATAAGTACTTTTTGAAGATTTTTGAATACTGACTTTTAACACTTACTTGGTGTCAAAATCAAGCTGTGCCAAGAATGTAATTTCACCTGAAATAGGCCCCTTTGAGGTCAAGACCTGTGCTTTTTAGTGCAACATGATTGGTTATTATAACAACATGTTGAGAATGAGATGTTGACTGTATATATTTGCAAGAATGTTGTAAATACTGACTTTTAACACTTACATGGTGTTAAATCAAGCTGTGCCAAGAATGTAATTTCACCTGAAATAGGCCCCTTTGAGGTCAAGACCTGTGATTTTTAGTGCAACATGATTGGTTATTGTAATAACATGTTGTGAATGAGATGTTTACTGTATATTTGCTAAAACCGGTTGTGAATACTGACTTTTAACACTTACTTGTTAAAAATCAAGCTGTGCCCAAAATGTAATTAGACCTAAAATGGGCCCCTGTGATTTTTAAGTGGGACATGATTGGTTATCATAAGTACATGTTGTAAAATTGACCAATAGTTTATGTTTGCAAAGAAAGTTGTCAATAATGTGCTTTTTGTAATCAATTTGCAAGTAATTGAATTACTGTCCACAATGTATTGCAACCCTAATTGGGCCCCTTGAAGTTGAAACCTTGTGATTGATGTTGACATGTTGCTTCATCATGAATACCTGTTGCAAAACTGATACTGTTTGTATGTAAAGAAACTGATAGTTGTATATAAGTCATTATGGCACACTGATATTTCAGATTTCTTGTTATTTTTTCATGGGAACTGATAAAACCCATTTTTGGCCCCTCTGCATTGAAATTATGGCCTCAGATCATTTAAAAATGGCTTTTATATGCAAAAGCCATCTTGTCTCTAAACAAATAACATGTGTTCAGCCAATTCTGTTTGTGGGCCAAAAACACCCTTATCATACCTTGTCCTTTGAAATCATTTGAAATTATACACATGTCACACTGGCCTTTAATCTCAACACAGAATATGAGAGTTTGACGATTAACCTAGAGACTTGTGTGACAAACTATGTTTGTTGTGTATCTTGACAAAGAGAAGATGAAGTTTTCATTGTTTGGTTTTCTGTCATGAAATAGCTTGAGTATTGCTGCCTGACATCACTCACTCATCCCTACTTGGACAGAAGACAAAAACTTACCCCTGACGCCAGTCTCCACCTCAGTTCGCCAACGTCTGAGACAGTCTTGTAGCACCTGGAGTTCACTCTCTGACACATGGCGGGGAGGGCTGGGAAGTGCCGGGCGGGGGCTTAGGGGCCTGCCCGGGGAGCTTGCGGGCAGTGGGATGACATGGTCACATCCACTGGCCGGGACTGGGAGAGAGAGTTCGAGATTCTGTTCTGCAACTGAAACAAGATGGAAATGTAGCATTAGTTTTGTTTTTCAATAACTGCTTCCAAGTATATGCTAACAACATGACGACGAACTGTTAATTGTCAAACCTGGATTAGACAAACCAGTGACTGATATTATGAGCAACATTCCTCATTACCTGTGCGCATAAATCAAAGTACTGGAGTGAGTGAATATGGTTTTAGGCAGCCTTTAGCAACCTTCCAGCAACATCAAGGTGTGGAACCCCAGAAATGGGCTTCACACATTGTACCCATGTGAGGAATTGAACCCGGACCTTCGCGATGAGCAAAAGCTTTAACCACTGGGCTACTGCCCTCAAAGTACTGGACAAACATTACTGATAAACTGATGTCATGAATCAACTTTGTTGTGAACAGGGGAAAACATTATGTTTGTCTTTTCAAAAGAAAATAAACCTGTTTCGTTAGAGTAGTGACCATATTTTGTACTGTTTTCTGGGTTTTCATTATACACTAAAAATCTCAGCAATCTGACACAAACTGATCCACTTCATGACCACATAGCAGAGTAAAATGAAAAGGTTTTTCTTACTTTGTGATCGAGTTCGGTTTTGGAGATTCCATCTCAACATCGTCGCGACTGTGGACTGGAAGAACTGGGTTTACTCTCTCGAACTGCAGCACGGACGACAACACGTCTTGTAGAGGGAAACGCTTTGCTTCCAGACCAGTAACAGATGAACCTGGAACAGGCACAGGAATACCGGGATAGGATTGCAGGGAAAAATGATCTCATCTATCTCATCAACCTACTTTACCATGCATCTAGCTGACTTAATGATCCATCTCGCTGATTTACTGATTCCTCTCATTGACTTACTGATCCCTCTGATTGACGTACTGAACCATCTCGCTGACTTACTGATCCCTCTCAATCACTTACTGAACCATCTTGCTGACTTACTGATCCCCTCTTTGACTTTACTGAACCATCTCGCTGATTTACTGATCAAAGTCATTGACTTACTGATCCATCTCGGCGGACTTACTGAACCATCTCGGCTGACTTACTGATCCATCTCGCTGACTTACTGATCCCCTCTTTGACTTACTGAACCATCTTTCGCTGATTTACTGATCAAGTCATTGACTTACTGATCCATCTTGCTGACTTACTGAACCATCTTGCTGACTTACTGATCCATCTCTGACTTACTGATCCATCTCGCTGACTTACTGATCCATCTTGCTGACTTACTGATCCACCTCGCTGACTTACTGAACCATCTTGCTGACATACTGATCCATCTCGCTGACTTACTGAACCATCTTGCTTGACTTACTGATCCATCTCGCTGACTTACTGGAACCATCTTGCTTGACTTACTGATCCATCTCGCTGACTTACTGAACCATCTTGCTTGACTTACTGATCCATCTTGCTGACTTACTGATCCATTTCATTGCCTTATACATCAACTTATCCAACTAGTTACTAACCACGCACTGACTGACTTACTTATCCAGTTTCTCAAGATGCAGCACAGTGAGTTCCTCCTTCAGCTTTCTCCTCCTCTCTCCTCTGCCGCGTGTCAGTGCCTTGTTTCTCTCCATGTACCTGGACAACACAGGTGAATCTCAGGCTCAAACTGGGCACAATCAAACCACGGTCCAACAGCACAGATATCATATTCACTGTATCATGGTGAGGCCCTGCACCAATGGGACACAATTCACAGAAGAGAAAACATTTCCAAGGTTTCTTCAGCAAATTACCTTCAGGGACAAAAGATGAATGAAGATGAATGTCTAGAACAATTTCATGAACCTGCAGACAGCAAATACAAGGGTTAGTATCATGGGCATGGTGCTGACAGACCAAGTATCTTGATCAGGGAGGTGCCCAAGTTCAGCAGATCCTTGCATAACAAGGGACATAACTGCACAATATCAATTGCCACATTCAACACAATGTTAATGAATGAACAGTTCATTTAAGAATGGATGCCCCAAACATGTAAACAATTACTTACCGGTCCATGTAGATAACTTTAGGAAACTCTATCTTATTATGTATTTTTTCAGGTCGACCCATCTGCTGGTTGAACTGGAAACGTGAAAGCTCAAAGGTCAATACTGGAGGCAGGCGGGAAAACCATAGCTGAAACAGCGAAATGGGAATTGTGAGTCTTCTTGAGTTGACGGCATCTAAGAAACTGGCAAACAGGTGCACAACATGGGCTTTGGGGCATATTCGGACATCGCATCCCAAAAAGCAGTGTATAATATATATAGCCAGTCCCATCATCCTAGACAGTCTACTTTGGGGAAGGACAGTCTATTAAATAAGTAAGGCCGTCCTTTCGTAGGGGGAAAATTTGGAGAGAGGATAATAAATACTGTGATCAAAACAACATTTGTTGTATTTTTATTGTATTAGTTTTTGGGACTGGCTGTGTTTGTTCAGGACTGGTCACTTTTTTGGACAGCCAGTCCTTGAACAGGCCACATTTCAAAATTATATTATACACTTTAAAAAGAGAGCCTTGACACCTCTTCTGTCCCAGAGTACCAAATAGTATAAAAGCAAGAGCTCCTGGGCATGTTCAAACCCAGAATCCTTAACAGAGGAAAGAAACAATGCCTAGTGATAATCTCCACACCGAATTCCTAAAGGAAAGTAAGATGCCATATCTCTGGAAGGCAGGGATCAATTTAAGAGAGGCTAACCTACTTGCACTCGTGCAACCTAAGATAAAACCTGAGTTGCACCAGCCAAATTCAAGTTGCAAACGTGAGTGTGTAAAAACGTCCAGAGGATTCGAGCACATAAAACACATTTCCTTGATGTAGTACCTGTGAAACCATAGCAACACAGAGACACTGCTGATCCCTGTTTACAAGAGCTGTCATAGCGAAAAGTGTAAATGAATAGCAATATTTCCAGTGTTATAGCTATTCAAAGTTAAGAAGAAAATGAGCTGACATATTTATGCTCATAATGTTAAATTTATTGTTGATTTATTTCTAAAAACTTGGCGTGCACCTTGTTGCAGAGTTAAGACTCATAACTAGGTTGCACTTTGTAATATTGCGTTGCACCAGTGCAAGTAACAAAGCACTAAATCAAGCCCTGGGAAGGGTTCAGCTTACTAAAGCAGGATCTGGCGGTACCTCCTGGCCTGATTTCTGTGTGACGTCACTACTGACAGCCTCAATCTCACCCTGGGCAGTGGCACCCTCTAGACTCTGCGTGGATATCTCCGAAACCCGTTCACCTGCAAAGGAAACTGCCCAAAGCGTCTCCCTCGTTGGTGAATCCCTTTCCTATAAAAGAGACATTGAACTCTAGACCTACTGGAGGTGTAATGATAGGGTTGGGTCATACTATGATAGCCAAGCTGTTACTGTTGGTGCTATACAGATTTCATTGGTAGATACTCTTTATTTCTGCAGTTAAACCACACATCAATTACAACTTTGCAGAATTGATTGTGACTGGTTGCAGGATAGTATTTGAACAACACAAGACCACATGACATACCTTCATTGATATCCCTCTGCCTGGAACTGCCGTGGAAATAGATCCACAACAGGATTGTCATCCTTCTTATCCTCCTGCTGAGAACATCCTGCCTTCCTGAAAAAATAATATATATATAAGTTGCCATGGTTAATGAGTGAGTGCTGTAATTGTTCCACTGACATGACACAGACTAGTTGGAATCCTGTGTATTACAAAGTGCATGAGGGATGGAAAGAGGGAGGGATAACAACTGCATTTTGCTATCAATCAGCACAGAGGGATGCACTGATGCATCGACAGAAACAACAACAGTCATCAGAAGATGACAAATCCCCAGTCCCCACAAATTTTAAAGAACAAATCACCTGACAGTTGCTCAAAGTCCAACTTGATATGTTACTAACTTTCAATCTTAGACTAAGTCGAATCATTTCCAAAGGAAATCACGAACAATGTAATTTTCAAGTAAACTTGATATTTTTATACTTATCCTGTCTCATGATCTTTTGCTTATCTCCCTTTCCCTTGCGAATGTTGGAACACTTGAATCCCTTGTAGTTCCCAAAGCGGACGTAAAAATACACTTACCCACGAGTTACCTCCCTTTTCCTCGTAAACAATCATGTGACCAGCCTTACTTGTCACTCTCCTGATTTTTCTGCCCAAGCACTTGGAACTGCTGTGAAATCCAAAGTGCTTCCAGCAGGGAGATGTCGGGTGGGCTTGACCATCATGATAAGTATAAAAATATCAATTTTACTTGAAAAGTTAAATATTTTTCTTATCCTGATTCATGATATTTTGCTTATAGAATCCTGGAGATTGGTGGTGGGTCAGGCCACTTCCTGGATTCATCAGCTATCCTTTAGATGCGTCCTGTATCCCCATGGGAACTTCGCGGCGGCATTTCGAGATCCTATTCTTCCAACTTCCGTTGGGGGACCACTCGGGGGGACCACTTCTTGTCTTACTTCCATCTCAGACAAGTTGAATCATCTTGATTCATGTGGCTTCAGATAAACTAGTATCTTCTTATTACTAGATATCTTATAACAACCCATAGATTATGATAAGATCTTTATCATAAATAAGTTCGCGACCCCTTCACGCATTACAGGTAAGATCTTTACCCGTACAGGATTTTTAATCACTCATGCTAGTCTGTCCTAGAATGTGTGCATGGACTTTCAAACTAATACTTTTCCTTAGTAAAAGTTATCAAGTCAGCGTGATAAAGGGTGAGATTTTCCAACTCAGTGCCTTTGAGGAACTGTTAGCTGCTGTGCTCACGAGGGCCCAAATTGGTGAGATGCCTGCAGAAGTCTTCAGTGGCTTTGTCTCAGAGGTAGTGGTCGGCAAACACCGTATCCGACTTCCAAAAGCAGCCCTCCATAATTCCTGATGATAGAGAAATTTTCTCGTGCAGAGCCAATGTTGGCGGCCAGTGCTCTGACCGTGTGGGTTGGAAGCTCTAGGAGGTTCTAGTCCTGCTGCCTTATAGGCTCTCAAATGGCGACTCTCATCCGGAGCGATATGAGTGCGTTCTTGAGACTTATACTGATGTCTCTGTGGATAATGGGATGAATGGCTTGAATTTTTATCTCCTTGTCTTAGTGTTTTGAAAATATATAGGATTGTAGATGGCTGAGTGCGTGGAACTGTCTATCCTGTCTGACCAGGTAGTTGGTTCTTGGCAATGAAGTCCCATCTAAGTCCTAGATGAACTGCATCATGTTGCCCCTGTCGAATCTGGTTCGACCAAAGTCCAGCGTATGTATCTCTGATATCCGAGCTGCCGTGGCTAGCACAAGCAGGAACAGAGTCTTCTGTGTCAGCACAATAAGTAAATCACAAGCTGGAAGAACATGGTTTGATGCCACGAAGGGCATTGGGGTGAGGATCAGCCACGGATAACTTGTGCTCTGCAAACACTGCCAGATTTCATGAAATGTAAACAAAGTTACATCACGATGAAATTATGACACAAATACAAATAATTTTATAAAGTTTTACATATAATACAATGTAAGTTATAGCCAAATCCATACACAAGCGTAATTTTGAAGAATAGGACCTAAAATAAAAGGATATAATGCAAAGATATCTGGGACTCCAGTGCTCGTCAAACCATCCACATGGGCGAAAAGGGAGAGTGACAAGTAAGGCTGGTCACATGACTGTTTACTACGGAAAAGGGTGGTAACTTCGTGGGTGAGTGTATTTTTACATCGGCTTCAGGAACTTCAAAGGGATTCAAGTGTTCCACTACCATTCGCAAAGGGACATCAAGTTAAAGATCATGAGTCAGGATAAGAAAAATAAATAAATAAAAAATCTGCAAGAAGCAGCAAAAGGCACCACTTCATGAGCTGTTTGATATATCTACCAAGTCTTGTAGAAAGATACTGAAGGTTTTTCAAATTGTGCCCCGGAAACGAAGCCCATCCCTCATTTTTGTGACTAAGAAGTCGAATCATTTCCATGGAAACCAGGAAAAATAAAAATGCCAAAATCTGCAAAATAGCAAAAGGCACCTCTTTGGGATCTGCCTCAGATATCTAACAATTTTTATTGATAGAGCAGTTGAGCAATTGAGGAATTTTTAGTATGTTCGAGAAAGCGAATTCAACCCCTTTTTGACACAAGGCCAAATTGTTTCCATAGAAATCCAGAAAATAAACATACAAAAATCTGTAAATAGCAATATCCTACCCTCATTACATGCATTAAGGGAACCTTCGAGGCTGATTGTCTGCATTGAAGCTTCTCAAGTTTCAGAGAGAGTGGATACAAAACAAGCAGATCTGATTTCTGTATCTCAAAACAAACAGTTCCCAATGCAAAGGTCACACAACATATTGGGAAATGTCATTTTCATGAATGAAAGGGAAAAATTACTTTCTCCTAGTCCTAGTGGTGTGAAAGTTGCTGAAGTCAGTGAGTGAGTGAGTGAGATGCATTATTAACTGCACTCAGCAATATTCCAGCTATATGGCGTCCGTCTGTAAATAAATCGAGTCTGGACCAGACAATCCAGTGATCAGCAGCACGAGCAGCAGCGATCTACGCCAATTGCGATACAATGACATGTGTTAACCAAGTCAGCTAGCCTGACCACCCGATAGTAAGCCTCTTCACGACAAGCATGGGTTACTGAAGAACTATTCTGACCAGGATCTTCACGGGTCGGTGCTCTGGAGTAAGAGAGTGAGTAGCCTACACCAGTGGGTAGGTAGGTACTTATGCGGCTTTTTAAGATGGCGAGGTCCCAGCAATGTGCACACAATAACAAAACAAGACTCCACGCTCCCGTGAGGATGAAGGGTCAGTGTTATCCTTCTTGAAGGCTTCCTCAAGCCATTCTAGGAGTTTATGTTGAAACTCACTGACGTCCTGCAAAACAAATCAATACACTGGAGAATTCTTCATTAGATCAAACAATGCTAAAATGAGGACACACCTCATAATTTGCAGATACATCCATGACAAGTTTGGGGAATAATAATGTTTCTCTTGCTTCTTGTTATGCTCTCCTCCAACAGGAACATTCTGGTCCTGCAACTAGATCAATAACATCAGGAACAACGCCCTCCAACAGGAACAGACTGGTCCTGCAACTAGATCAATAACATCAGGAACAACGCCCTCCAACAGGAACAGACTGGTCCTGCAACTAGATCAATGACATCAGGAACAGCACCCTCCAACAGGAACAGACTGGTCCTGCATCTAGATCAATAACATCAGGAACAACAGCTCCAACAGGAACAGACTAGTCCTGCAACTAGATCAATAACATCAGGAACAAGCGCCCTCCAACAGGAACAGATTGGTCCAGCAACTAGATCAATAACATCAGGAACAACACCTCCAACAGGAACAGACTGGTCCTGCAGCTGATCAATAACATCAGGAACAGCGCCCTCCAACAGGAACAGACTGGTCCTGCAGCTAGATCAATAACATCAGGAACAAGCAGCCCTCCAACAGGAACAGACTGGTCCAGCAACTAGATCAATAACATCAGGAACAAGCCCTCCAACAGGAACAGACTGGTCCAGCAACTAGATCAATAACATCAGGAACAACGCCCTCCAGCAGGAACAGATTGGTCCAGCAACTAGATCAATAACATCAGGAACAAGCAGCCCTCCAACAGGAACAGACTGGTCCTGCAACTAGAATCAATAACATCAGGAACAACGCCCTCCAACAGGAACAGACTGGTCCAGCAACTAGATCAATAACATCAGGAACAACGCCCTCTAACAGGAACAGACTGGTCCTGCAACTAGATCAATAACATCAGGAACAACGCCCTCCAACAGGAACAGACTGGTCCTGCAACTAGATCAATAACATCAGGAACAAGCCCTCCAACAGGAACAGATTGGTCCTGCAACTAGATCAATAACATCAGGAACAACGCCCTCCAACAGGAACAGACAGGTCCTGCAACTAGATCAATAACATCAGGAACAAGCCCTCCAACAGGAACAGACTAGTCCTGCAACTAGATCAATAACATCAGGAACAGCGCCCTCCAACAGGAACAGATTGGTCCAGCAACTAGATCAATAACATCAGGAACAACGCCTCCAACAGGAACAGACTGGTCCTGCAACTAGATCAATAACATCAGGAACAAGCAACCCTCCAACAGGAACAGACTGGTCCAGCAACTAGATCAATAACATCAGGAACAACGCCCTCCAGCAGGAACAGACTGGTCCTGCAACTAGATCAATAACATCAGGAACAAAACAGCAGCCACTCTAACAGGAACAGATTGGTCCAGCAACTAGATCAATAACATCAGGAACAACGCCCTCCAACAGGAACAGGCTGGTCCTGCAACTAGATCAATAACATCAGGAACAACGCCCTCCAACAGGAACAGACTGGTCCAGCAACTGAATCAATAACATCAGGAACAACGCCCTCCAACAGGAACAGACTGGTCCAGCAACTAGACCAATAACATCAGGAACAGCAGCCCTCCAACAGGAACAGTCTGGTCCTGCAACTAGATCAATAGCATCAGGAACAACGCCTCCAACAGGAACACACTGGTCCTGCAACTAGATCAATAACATCAGGAACAACGCCCACCAACAGGAACAGTCTGGTCCTGCAACTAGATCAATAACATCAGGTCCTGCAACCGTAGCTGAGGAATAAAGTCTTCTTATAAGAACATATACACCTTGCAAACATATTAGTAAGATAAGGAATAGAATTCTTCCACATCAACATTTGGCCCTGGAATTATATATCAGTAACAACAGATATATAGCGCTCTCCCCTTTCCCTGGGGCAGGTTTCACCTGTAATCATCTCTGTAAGAGATAAAGCACCCACCTGCTGACTATCACTAGCTCCTGTTGGGGAGGAAAAAGCCTCCTTCAGAATATCCACAGCTTTGGGCGGATCCACATACTTTTTGTTTGAGCCGACCAGCAAGGCAAACAGGTGACGCAGCTCATTCATGAACCGATGATTTCTCCTCTCCTGGCGGGACACAAACATGACATTTGAAACAACCCACTGTGGGTTAGTATTCCTCAGCTGCAGAACAAGTTGTATGGAGGTGTAAAACCAACAGGAATTGTTTTAAAATGTTCTCTTTCATATACTACTGAAACAACGTTCAAGAACATCCACAATTGAAGTTTCCTGCAAAACCCACAAGCCATGACAAAGTACAGTCATATGTAAATATTTAGGTGAGTGAGTGAATGAGGATAGTTTTCACGCCAGCGACTCAGCAATATTCCAGCTATATGGCAGCGGTCTGTAAATAATCGAGTCTGGACCAGACAATCCAGTGATCAACATCATGAGTATCGATCTTCACCATGGGGAACTGATGACATGTGTCAGGCCTAAAAAAAGAAGCTTGTGGTTCGATTTCCCGACCGACCCTAAATATTCCCGCCCGAGGCGAACAATTTTACTCACCACATAATAAAATAAATTTATTTTCTGACACATGAGTAATGTAACAATATTTTGAAAAAAAACACCAAAACCCTACCTATCTACCCTAGTTCTGAAATGTAGGAAATCGGAACCACAACATTATTTTTTTTGGCCTACAACCAACTCAGCGAGCCTGACCCTCCAATCCCGTTAGTCGCCTCTTACTACAAGCATGGGTTACTGAAGGCCAATATTCTAACCTGGACCTTCAAGAGTCACAAATATTTAGGGTTCATGACCTTTTTGAGTATGCTAAAGGAAATGTGAAACTGTTCACTTCATGAATATCTATATTTAGGAATACGAGTACCATATCAGGGCCTCATCATTCATTTCTCACAGAAAAAAACATTGTCACTGAGCAATCTACCTAAATCAGCCTTTGAAATTTATCATTTGTAACAATAAAAATACATATGAGATTCTGCCGGGGTGCTCCAACACTTCCGAGTTAAGATGGCAATGCTTACATGCTTACATACTTACATTTGTTGATGTAGAAGGCCCTTCATTTGGAAGTTTGAAATTCAGCACAATGTGTCGAAATTTTCTTAGATGAAAGAGTGACTGAAACCAATGCAAACAAAACTTCAATCAAGCTCAAATACCTATGAATAAAGACTATGACATCCATATTTTGGTCGAGGTTACAAAAAATCCAAAAACCAAACAAACAAACAAATTGTCAAAGGGAGATAACTGTGTCTGATCTCTGCATCTCTCTGCTTTCCTAAGGCAGACAGTCGTTGACGATCAGGCTTTAATCTAGCAAAGACAGATACACAAGGAAAATATATCTAAATTCTCCGTGTGATTTGTGCCTGTTATTGCAAATAGGTACTTGATGCCATAATAATTTTACATTATCAGAACAGATCATGTCTTTGGCCAGCCTGTGCTCATTACTGTTAACACAAAAATCAATGAAATGGGCCACTGTGTTTTATAACAAAGGAATCTCAATTAATCTCTATTACATCATTAATCAGCAGGAATATCAAACTTGTAAATTCATTGCCTTTTACAAACAACAATCAGTCCAATTTTTTACATTTTCGTCCTCTTTCCACATGCTGTTTTAGACTTGTAGCTTAATATTTAATTGTAAACCTTAAAGAGTACACTTTAAATGTTACAATGATTTGCCTTGCAGGTGATAAAAAGCAGTCAAACATGCAGTAAACGTTTTCATACACTGTACTTTGTACACTTATGTATAGGTAAACATCTGTTGAGAAATAACGGAAATGTTAAATGACTTATACCTTGCATGTACTAATACGAAACAACATTATGTACCGATGCCTACTTATGTATTATGTAGTTATGCCCACTTATCTATATGTAATATCTTCAAAGAAAGAATGGTCAATGTAACACCGACTAAGGCCCTATGCCAAGCCTGTAAATACTATCTATTTATGTATGGCTTTGTATATGTGAATATCTATTCATAATTATAACGCCATGTAAACGCATTGGGAAATAAAACGCGAAAAAAATAAATAATAATAATAATAATCAGCATGAAGTGTCGCCATGGCAACAGATGCCTGGTTACCTGTATAACTGCGCTGAACCAGCATGTATTGCCGACATTCTTCAGTCCTACTGGCCATCCCTCGCTACGCTTGCGTTCATGGGGGTTGAGTGGGTCGACAAACCATACCTCCCCTCGTTTCCTCTTTGTCCCTGCCTTGCTCTCGGCCAGACTGGCTTCTAGAACCCTGCAGTACACCGACGGATGTAGTGAGTGAGGGGGGGGGGGGTCATGTTTCTTGGAACAGTATTTTAGGTTATAATATGATAATTTGATGCATGTCCTAAACATTTAGTGCTCTGATGATCATAATCATGGACACCATTGTTAGTAGGAATTTGGGAATCAAATCCATATCATAACGTGTATTGACGAATATAAGGAAAAATTTTCGTACCGAGAATTAGAGGAATTGGAAGAATATTTATTTCAGTCAGAAGGGAAAATTGCATGTCTGTATGTTCACACAAGTCATCGACAGATTCATTTCAATAAACTATTCGAGAAACAGATAAGTTTCTGAAAACAATATGCCTGCAACAATTCAAACAGAAACTAAAATAGAGACATGTAAAATTGAATGCAGAATTGACAAAAGATCACAAGATTTTGAGTTTAGGGGGCTGGGTGAACTGATGTTATTATCAAGATACATGGGATTGAGGCGAGTACCTGCTAATATCTTGCTCCTCCCTGGTCACCTGACCTCCCAGAATGCCCTGGCTGTCCTGCAGACTGGCCGCTATAGCTTTCTGCAACTCATCACGGTCAGTGGTGGGCTCATTGGTCAGGTCAATAACTCCTGAAAACATACAGTTAACTGTAGAAAAATCATCAACTAAGACTGACATTACTTTGTTGAGTTCTTAGTGTTTCACCCCAAAAGGGCAGTGCGTCAGAATTTCGAAAGGGACAACGCTATTCCCAAACGGGCATGCAATGACATATTTCAAAGTATTATGTTTACGTTATCACAAACATTTTCTGAATATCTTTATAATTTTGGTGATTTGAAACAGGTGTTGTGTAACCAGTTGAAAGTTACTAGGTTATTCAACGATAGTGATGTCATAATGCTTAACTTTCTGTTGTCCCTCAATATTTTAAATTAACATTTTAACTCCATTCAAGCAGTTTTGAACAAAAATGTCAACCAAACAAAACATTAGGTTTGTGGATAATTAGGTAGAATTCAATTTCGATTGTCACAAGGATAAGTATTATTTTTCAATTGAATATTTTTAATTGTTTATTTTCATCTATAAAGAAGTCGTGACAGAGTTATCTCCCTTTCATTTTGTTTATGTTTTTACTGTGCCCTGCTAAAATGCCTGGGGAAAACACTGGTTCTGTTTCCCATTATTTTACCTCCATGTGGTGCTGAGGGCTGCCAATAATTCTAGTTTCAATCACTGCTTACCATTGTTGTTGTGTGGTGTTGTGGTTGCATCTGCCCAGCTCACCCTCTTATATACCTCTACTAATACTATCTATTCTACTGCTTATCCTTGCTAGTGGCAGCTCCAGCTCCCTCTGTCTTCTGTGTGGTGCTAGGGATGGCCTCACCACCACCCACCCTCACTCATCTACCTCTACTAATACTACCAGTTCATTATCCTTGCTAGAGGCAGCCCCAGCTCCCTCTGTCTTCTGTGTGGTGCTAGGGATGGCCTCACCACCACCCACCCTCACTATCTACCTCTACTAATACTACTACAGATGCTTATCCTTGCTAGAGCCAGCTCCAGCTCCCTCTGTCTTCTGTGTGGTGCTAGGGATTTGCCCCACCACCACCCACCCTCACTCATCTATCCTCTACTAATACCACCAGTTGCTTATCCTTGCTAGAGGCAGCTCCCTCCAGCTCCCTCTGTCTTCTGTGTGGTGCTAGGGATGGCCTCACCACCACCCACCCTTACTCATCTACCTCTCCTCTACTAATACTACCAGTTGCTTACCCTTGCTAGAGGCAGCTCCAGCTCCAGCTCCAGCTCCCTCTGTCTCTGTGTGGTGCTAGGGATGGCCTCACCACCACCCACCCTTACCATCTACCTCTACTAATACTACCAGTTGCTTACCCTTGCTAGAGGCAGCTCCCAGCTCCAGCTCCCTCTGTCTTCTGTGTGGTGCTAGGGATGGCCTCCACCACCACCCACCCTTACTATCTACCTCTACTAATACTACCAGTTGTTATCCTTTGCTAGAAGCAGCTCCAGCTCCCTCTGTCTTCTGTGTGGTGCTAGGGATGGCCTCACCACCACCCACCCTTACTATCTACCTCTACTAATACTACCAGTTGCTTATCCTTGCTAGAGGCCAGCCCCAGCTCCCTCCTGTCTTCTGTGTGGTGCTAGGGATGGCCTCAACACCACCCACCCTCACTATCTACCTCTACTAATACTACCAGTTGCTTATCCTTGCTAGAGGCAGCCCCAGCTCCCTCTGTCTTCTGTGTGGTGCTAGGGATGGCCTCACCACCACCCACCCCTCACTATCTACCTCTACTAATACTACCAGTTGCTTATCCTTGCTAGAGGCAGCCCCAGCTCCCTCTGTCTTCTGTGTGTGTGCTAGGGATGGCCTCACCACCACCCACCCTTACTATCTACCTCTACTAATACTACCAGTTGCTTATCCTTGCTAGAGGCAGCTCCAGCTCCTTCTGTCTTCTGTGTGGTGCTAGGGATGGCCTCACCACCACCACCCACCCTCACCATCTACCTCTACTAATACTACCAGTTGCTTACCCTTGCTAGAGGCAGCTCCAGCTCCCTCTGTCTCTGTGTGGTGCTAGGGATGGCCTCACACCACCACCCACCCCCTCACTATCTACCTCTACTAATACTACCAGTTGCTTACCCTTGCTAGAGGCAGCTCCAGCTCCAGCTTCAGCCCTCTGTCTTCTGTGTGGTGCTAGGGATGGCCTCACCACTGCTCACCCGAGTAGTCTGACTCTGGGTCACGCGTCACGCAGAGCATCTGTAACATCCCTGTATGGCTTCACAACCTGTACAACAGAAAAGAAACACAGATTGAGGGGCAATTCAGGCTGAAAGAACAGTCAATGTTTAACATGTGCAAGGACATTCTTATCATGGAAGGTACATCACTGCACTTGCAAGTAACCACTGGGCTCACAATGCCCGTAATGAAACCTCACTGTAATCTTATTTATTTCATATTATTCAATAACCTAGTGCAATCTTATAAAAATCAGATCCTAGTTCTAGAACAGACCACCTATTTCTACAGAGCTGGGACACAAGTTGCAGCTATGATAATATTCATTGGGAAAATTTCATTTCCGGTTCTAAACTTGTATTGAGATTTCCTACAGAGCAGTCTCTCACCATGTCACAAAACCACGCTGACATTGCTTTGAGCAACATCTCAAAATCATGGGAATACCAAAATGAAATTAACACAATGGAGACTTAAGCTGGTTTCATAGTGCTAGCCCACTGAGATACCATGCCGCGAGTGAAGCATGAATACCCCACTCAGACACATTATACTGACTCGAGCCAACCAGTCCTGGTTGTACCTATTAATGCCGAGCACCAGGCAGGGACCAAAATTACCATATTTTAGCGCCTTTTTGGTATGACGCTGTCGGGGATCGAACCCACCGACCTTCCGCTCGGGTCCAATGGAGAATCAAATCAGACAACTAGATTGAGGAGGGAACCACTGGGCTATCTTACAGCCCTTCACTCTGGCGAACAAAGCCAGCACTCATATGTACCTGCTTCTTTGCAGGCGTTCAGAATCATCTCCAAGAAGCATAGCAACAACATCTTCAACTTTGTAGGATCCTTCGTTGTTCTTGCATGCAGTGATCGCTTCCCCTGTATCACCTGAGGGTTGTCGATTCCCGTCACTTCCTTAATAGTGTCATATGTCTTGGCATCGTCGCCCCGCTGAAAGCGAACAGAGTCAGCCTTACCACATGTCTTACTGAAACAACTGCTAAAAGCATCACATTCAGATTCTGGATCTAACATATAGTCAACATTATGAATACTCCAATGGCCTGAAAAATAACAGTGGGCGAGGCAAAACAAGCCAAAAGCACATCCAAACGATCATCAGGTCTGACCACTCCAATTCTATTCAATCACAATGGATTTTCCTTACATATATCCTTGCCCCATGTGGTAGCCTAGTGGTTAAGAGTAATAAGAGTCAGACATTCCTCATCAACGCCAAGACAATTCGCTTTATCAATATTCCAGTAATATCAACACGGCTGGGGACACCAGAAATAGGCTTCACACATTGTACCCAAGGTCCCATGTGAGGAATCGAACCCAGGTCTTTGAAACGACTCTTTAACCACTAGGCTACCCAAACGCCTCTAAAATTTATGAACAATATAGAGTGCATGCATGAACACAACTATATGAATGAGTGAGTGAGGTTTGATGCCACTTTTATATATTCTAACATTATCATGGCAGAGGACAACAGAAAAGGGCTTCAAACATTACATCCATGTTGGGAATCAAAACCGTGTAACAGGCCAAACTTTCCCCTGACCAAACCTTCACGAGAGAAAGTTTGGCCTGGAACAAACTTTCCCGATGGAAACTTTAGCCTAGGCCAAACTTTTTCCCCTAGGCTTAATGCTTCCCGGGGAAAGTTTGTCCTCCTAAACAAACTTTCCCCACCCTTGAATCAACTTTAAGTTGGCTACTTGTTTCCCATTCTTGTTCTTATAACAAAATGGGGAGATTCTAACCTAGTTAGGCTATTTCTTCGAACCTTGTTTTCATGTTTATGTTAGGTCTTAAAAGTCGATATCACGAAAACAAGATATAGCTATTCAAACGTGAACACATTGAGAAAATATTCATATTGATGTCAAGTTCCATTAACAATTTACAGGTCATCTTTATCTTCATATGTAACATGTACATGGTTCCCACTTTGTTTCAACGCACCTCTATATAAAGCGTGAGATTAACAAGAAAAGCAAGCATAAAAGCAAAGATATTATATCATTACTATTGTTTTATATTATTATCATTTACTTATTTTTGATATTTCAATAATTTACTTATCCCCCAATTCTTACTCAAATTTGGCTTATGTCCAAACTCATTACTATATTGAGAAACTGTACCTAAATACCCAGTTTTACTTGGATGTCCATATCCATTCAAAGTTTCATTCCCTCACTCATGGCCTTAAATATGTAGCATCCATGGCCGGCAACATCAACTTAACAGTTGGGAAGCAGACATAGACATAAACACTGTACCACAACAACAATACCCCAACACAATATCTGTATCAAAGCTGTATAATCATCATTCCACTATATTTGCCTTATTCTATATTCAAAGACAAGGTTTGATAAAGGGGGTATACTTGGCCCATGGATATCTGAATCATATTTCATTCACCCAAAGGGATTATGGATTAGTAAAACAGAGTTTATGTTAATAATGTTCCATTACATTTATACATAAATACAACAAATATTGGATAATAAACAGCATGATAAGAGAGCAAACAACTGTGTATATTACATCCTATTTAGCCATCAAATAATGCGATTGAATGTTTACATCTTATGGTGGACATATGACAAACTAATGCAATGTGTCTTCATAGGAATGGCGACAGGAGCAGGATGGGATTTGAGATATATGCCATTCAAAACATGTATGCAATCAAAATCCCACTACACCCAAGTCCAGAGGCAAAAATTGACTAATTACCACAATATGATACCGGTAAAATCAAACCTGCGTGGGTTTATAAGGCAAGAGGGTGGGGAAGAGTGAGAGAGAGTGAGAGTTTAGTTTCTACCAAGAATTGCGCAATAGAATCCTGTTTCATAAGGAAGCGCGACCGTAAAAACCCAGTTCACGAATCAGGATTTTAACTGGCATCAACAGCAATAGCACCTGATCCGGCGCGAGTTGAGTGAACCGATGATACGTGCCCAACAAGTCCAATGAGAAACTGGCCACCCCATCCGTTAATTAGCCTCTTACACGACAAGATAATTTTGCAGCACATAGCGAAGCATATGGGTTGCTGAAGACCTATTCTCACGAGGATCTCTCCGCGTGGTCGAGATTGGGGAAGAAGTAGCCTCTGATTGGCCAGAATCTCCCCGCACGATACAGGAGCTACGGTGGCAGCTAAAGTGGCCCTAGGCAGCCGCGGAATCTCCCCTGGATGATATGAGAACGGGCGTGGGGAAGAAGTGGGCCTAACTTCATCCAGAATCTCCCCACTTTCATGGTAGAAAACAGAAATTATCAATATCCCAGTTTAAACGGGAAACCCTTAAATGTAGCTCAAACCCTTCCAGGTAAGAATATCCTAAGGACAAAACCTCCTC